>NC_087324.1:10182500-10782500 GCF_037043105.1 Vanessa tameamea
ATGATGATTATGATGATGATGATTATGATTATGATGATGATGATTATGATTATGATGGTGATGATTATGATTATGATGATTATGATTATGATGATTATGATTATGATGATGATGATTATGATTATGATGATGATGATTATGATTATGATGGTGATTATTATGATTATGATGATTATGATTATGATGATTATGATTATGATGATGATGATTATGATTATGATGATGATGATTATGATTATGATGATGATGATGATGATTATGATGGTGATGATGATTATGATGATGATGATTATGATGATGATGATTATGATGATGATGATTATGATGATGATGATGATGGTGATGATGATATGAATTTGTACTGGCTAGGTAACATCCACTCATTTTTTAATATAGTGCCCAACAAAAATACCTACTTTTGGTGGTGCATTAACAAAGTAAGAAGTGTCTATGGGCGAATGTAACTTACCACTACGTGGTGTATTTGCCTGTCCACCTTTCTAAAATATACATATTCAAATTTTAAGTCATTCTATTAAAACAGACTAACAATAAAGTATTCTCTTGTCGTGTTAAAAAGGAATATTTAAAAAAATATATTTATGAATTACCGGCGCGCTGCTTTCTTTTTAGGGTTCAGTGGCAGAGAACAATTCATTTAAATGTAGCTAATATCTAAATAGTATAAAACAAAGTCGCTGTCTGTACGCTTAGATCTCTTAAACTACGCAACGTATTTTAATGCGGTGTTCAACAAAAAAACAATTCATTTCGAAGGTTGTATGTATAGACACGTATATTACAGTAGAGAAAAGCCGAGAAAAAAAGAACCACATTTTTTCTTTTTATGTTCATATACAATTAATTATACACCTCATTGTACCCGCGTGAAACCGGGACGGGTGTAGCTATATAATATATTCATACAACTCAAGTGACAGCTATGCGGTCAAACGAAATATCTACTTTAAACATACAATGTCGTCTGGTATGTTCGATTTATAGTAGCAGATAAAAAAACGTGAGGTCATCATAATTCGTAGGCATAAGATAAAGCAGACAATAGTACGTATTATCGAATCGAATTAAAAAAATGTAATACTTTGTTTTATAAAGACCATTAAAACTAATTTAATTTGATTTATTTGATAAACTTTACTATTCAGATTTATCTAATCCTCTTTATCTCCGTCCAATGTAACATTACCGAAATAAATTGTCCGTATGAAAAAACAATAAAATATAAATGTTACTTTACATTTAATTCTATGGAGGACGTACGAATGGAATTATTTCATTCGAATTACTTCAACATTGGTTGATAACCCCTGATGTTCATGGAAAATTTTCAAATATCCTTGACCCTTTTATAACTAATGTTTTTATTTCAACTACGTTTTTTTTTTAAATTTTAAAATTCGAATCAATTAACGCATCAAACTTGTTCAAGAACTCCGCGCAGCGTAACACACGTTTAACGTTACTGCCCCGCCCTCGTGTAATTTTTAGTATACCTACTAGTTTCGTCAGCGGCTTCTCCCGCTTGTTTGTGGGGGCAAGTGTTAGGTACCCACTAACTCTTTTCTGTACGCATGCCAAGTTGTATGAAAAATTTAATGATGATCGATTGTGTTAGTTAAGATGTAAAGGCGTTACAAAAAAACTTACTTTCACATTTATAATATTATATAAGATTCTGTATCGTTTTTTAATAGACAGTCTATCAAAGCAAAAATAATAGTCGAATCGGACTTGTATTCATGGACTTGGATTCTACAACTGACGTGTTCAGAGAAAGAAACTGTCTGTAAACAAAGTATTCTTTATTTTAGTTTCTAGGTGTCGCCTGAGGCTTCGCTCGTGTTTTAGAGAGTTGGTTGTCAGATGTTAGGCAGAAGAAGTAGCCTATGACTTCCTTGAAGTTCAAGCTTGCTTCATACCCAAGTTTCATTAAGCTCGGTTCAGTTGCTTGGCTGTGAAAAAGTAGCACACAGACGGTATCGATATCGTGTATCGATAATTCAATGCTGTATTCGTAACATTTTGATAATCACTTGTGACTGCACTTCACTAAATGTAGCATGTTTGCCTTTATACGTAAAATAAGCAAAAGGGTTATTATATTTGTTTCCTTTTCTCAAATAACTCAAATTTCCAAAACGTGGCCACTTGTCTTGTAGACACCAAAGGGCAAATATTTGCATTGACACTGGTACAGTCAGTAGCATGCACTGCCTTTGGGTTTTTTGTCTTAAATAACGAAATATTACTATCCTGATATATTCCAAATTTTGCAAATTAATTTGTACTAATGCTAATTTTAAACACTTTCAAAACGATTACACAACAGTTCAATGAATCAAATTCTGACATATCTTTACAACATTCAACAAAGAACCAACTTCTACGAAGTCATCAGAGCGCGAAGAAAACAAACTTATAACACCAAGCTTTGCGCAATTAATACATCCTTCCTTGGATATGAGATATTTGCCAAGATCTACAACAACAAATATTACTAAAACTGAGTAGTGAGTTAGTGAGTGAACCAGTACAGCTAAAGGCGCAAGGGATTTTACATGAGACCCTACCGTCTGCGGCTCATTGTAAGAATAAGGTTTTAATATATATTAAAAAGCTAGGAATTAAGAGCCAAGTTGACCAGCTACCAACATGACCAATACGCACATATTGTTCAGCCGTAAGCTGCAATTATTACATTAAGAGAACATTGATTCTTACTCAATAGTTATGTAATATAATTCTTGATGTAATGGTTGGCGTGTAAGACAGTTAACGCCCCCATCACCAATACGGTTACTGGGCTTTTAAAGTTACACTAGCCATCCGGAGTAGGAAGCTGATAGAATAACACTTCCGTGCCTCAAACGTGGTAAACGTCAGTCCTATGTCTGATCAACTAGTCTTCTCAACTAGGAGAAGATGGTAATTTCCGGACCAAAGCAATTCTTAAAACCATTCTATAGTTGTACATTTAATTGTAAGTTATTCCGTTTGAAATGACGTAACAAGAAATGACAAACTCAAACTCGACTCAAACTCAAATTCCTGTATTCAATATAGAAGCATTATACTTACTTATTGATAGTCAAATTAAACATTATCACCGGTTCGGAGGTAGTGTTTAATTTGACTATCATTCACATTGACATTGACAAAGGAAACACCCTGACCTGAGAAGAACCGGCGAAAGAAACTCAGCGGGTCTTTTTTTTTTGTCAATCTAATTAGCTACATATATTGAATATGAATAGAAATAGCCAGACAAACATTACATAAACACTGCATTATTTTTTTTGTAATTAATCATACGTTTAAGAGTCTTAGAATGTGATTTATATTTATATTAATGGAATAGTATTCATAAATAAACATTTTTATAGATATACTAGTACGATGTAGCTTGTTTTTATGCTGAGATGTTTTCAATCCACGTGTCGCTTGTCATTTCTATTCAAATACATTTATATCAGGACGAATTTAAGTTTTTAGTTTTCGATAAAACATCGTTAATCGAATATGTTATCATATAACCTTGCTAGTTGTTCTCGTTTGACATTTGATAAAAGAATCTAGAAAATAATCATAATCACCCCGTCCTTTATTGCGTCATAGTAATGTTTCGTTAGTCTACTTACGAGGCTGGATTTGATCACAAGCTAAGCCATTTAATAGTTAATAGGTCG
The DNA here is from genome assembly GCF_037043105.1 of Vanessa tameamea. NCBI lineage: Eukaryota > Metazoa > Arthropoda > Insecta > Lepidoptera > Nymphalidae > Vanessa > Vanessa tameamea. The sequence goes on from NC_087324.1 coordinate 10,186,208, forward strand.
TATGTTAAAGTAAGGCCGCAATAAATATGCCTATAACTTGTATGAATTAAAGATATATACCTACGTGTACAATAAAATACAATGTGAAAATAAATACCGTAAATGATGTTTTAATTATAGAATTTTCTTAAATATTAAAAGAAAGTACACATAGGAGTAATAATATTTTTAAATAGTACTTAAAAATATCGAGTACAGTCGAGTCGAGTCAGGGTGAGCAGTTAGTGTTATTATAAAAAAAAAAATGTTCTATTAGTAAACAGCTATAGTTGTCAGACATAATTTTACTACGAATTGTTTAAATATTTGGATTTGTTTTAATCTTTGATGCATTTTAGTCACACATCATATGTTTATTGATTTATTTTTATATGTATTTAATATATACCTTATACTTTAAAACATATTTTTAATATCGCTGATTTTAATCATTTTACTATTTTTATAATTGGAATACAAAAATAGCATTAAAAGTCTATTACACAGTAAACATCTCACCCTCGTACGTCGAACGTCGTTCGGCATTATCAAACAGTTCGAATTACAAAAACATATGAGAGAAAAAAAATTAAACTGGCCACTTCACTATTTCGTAACACTACACTAATACGCTTTCACTTTAATAGATAAGTCATATGAAAATCGAAAGTTACTCGACACGCCGGTGGCAACGCGTGCAGCACAGCACACGTCCGCGCATGTCGAATGCGCGTCGTTTAATGTCGTCGACTCGGTGTTGTTTCCCGTCATTTCCTTGATAAGACAAAAAGTAGGAATTGCTAATTGAAGTGCGAACGGAGCGATTCCGTGTCCGTATTCAATGAATAAGTCACTTCCTGAATCTGAGAAGATGTACTCGCTCGCCGGTTGGTAGTTGGTAGCGTTTACTGTGATGCAGTCTTTAGCTCTCGGTTTACTTACAGAGGTAAAGCCAATTTCTAATTATACATTAACATTTATAGGTTATTCACTAATGAAACGAACAGTATTAATTCATTGTATTAAGAGGTCATTAACATAGCAGGTAGATATTAGAGAAAAATACAATATTTTAGTCATTTCAATAATATTAATTTTAAATTCAAAATAATATAGATGTGATTCAATCCCCCATTACAAACTTTCTATTTGACACTCTTAAAGTCACTATTAATTTGATAGAGCTGCTACACGTCGATTGTAACGTAACATGAACATAACAGAGACGCAAATAAAACATTACGCACACGCACAGATGTATTTAAAAACGGAACATAGAATCAACATCAGACGCCAACTGTCAACCATTGTCAAAATTTAAAAAACTAAAATCGGATAGACTTCAGTACCTTAAATTTGCGGACTGTACCAGATTGTACTTACCCACCTATCAAACACGGATACGAATCAACAATTTTGATGTTTAACGGTAGAACAACGGATGCATAGAGCCCTATTATCGGCCTTGAGTTGTAAGTTCTTTTTAATTTTATTTTATAAGATAGTTATACTAAAAAGAAATATTTTCTGGGACACACGGACACATTTGGAACTTACTTTTGCTATATATTATTTATTTAACAAATACAATTAAATAAATGAATAACGTTTGAGAATAACTAAATGACAAGAAAAAGAAATTATTATTAAAAATTCCGTGCAATAACAAAAATAAATATAAATCATGTTATATTAAACCGTTAGAAAGAGCCGGAGAGAAAGAGAAAGAGAGGAGGCATAACGCATTTTCCTTACGTGGCGATATTTGTCAGTTCACTTTATTGTAAGATCTTCGTTCAAAATAATTAATGAACAATAAGGAACTCTTAGGTGATTGAAATGGCTCAAATAACGGAGTTACCAATAAGAAGCGGGTTAAATGCGAGGCAAGTGACCTCAGTAAATTTATCTGTTCGGGAACAATGGTGACTGACCCACATAGAGTTCGTGGGACGAGTACAGCGCTACAGTATCGCATTAACCTTGGTTAATTATAATTAAATTAGTATTCATACCATACACATTACACGCCCAATATCATTAAGCTGTTTCGATTGTATCAAGTACCTGTACAGGTGATTTTAAAAGAATGCTTGATGACTAAGAAATACCGCTAAAGGCTGACGAGTCTAATCGATTTTAAAGATAACTAAAAGTTCACAATGAAATTCATCGTATATATATATATATATATATTAATATAAAAAATAAAAACAGCCTGTATAATATAACTAACCGATAGCGTCTTTTATAAATTTGAAGTAAGTTGAACTACCATTCTCAACAATCATATTAATAAGGAAGATAAAGATTAAGAACGTAATCATTAATATATTATATTATGAGTATATTAGAATAAATCATTACATAATTAAGACCGAAATTGTTAATCCGTTCGACTAAACTATAACCAGTTAGTTATTAGATTACAAATTGATATTTAAAAATACTCGAAAAACCGGAACGAGTTTTAAACATTACATGGTTCCTTTCTAGCAGTGTCTGAAACTCTCTCAATGCAACTTCAGACTCAGTCGTCTATAGTGAATACTTTGAAAATAATTTGTAGTGATTATTATGCTTACGGTACCAACAAATGTAGCGACTGTACAACGTAATCAGTCATTGAAATAACGCGTCACGAGGATGCAGTCAGTCATACAGATGTCAGGTGTACTGTAATGATGCACCCTTTATCCCGAAAGTCGTAATTAAGGGATAATTAAGCATATAAATAACGACACTGCGGTGTACGAGCTTCTCCCAGAACCGAGGATTGCTATTTTTTTATCTTGGACTGACCATCGTTTCAGGAAGAATTCGAATATATATATATATACTCTATTCCAACCATAACGGGAAAAAAGCCAAATAAACAACATTTGACGACAAATTGACGCGATGTCATTGGTCGAGAGCTTGATTAATCTACGATATTTGTTATGGATTTGATTTGACGTCAACGAAACGGTTATCGGAATTTTGGAAGTAAAATTGAAGTTGAAATAAATAGTTAAGTGTAATAGTGTTGTATTATAAATAATGATATATTAATCTTAAACTCTTAGAAGAACACAATATAGCGGAGTCATTAGTAAATCGCAAGAAATACGTAAATCTAAGGTTGTTTATCTTTTTTCCTACTTCCATTGGAATAGGCACTTTAAATGTATTTAATAAAAATGAGGATTTTAGTATGGATGCCAATAATCGTCAAAATAATGTAAAAAAATAAACTGATTTTGCGTAATCTGAAAGCCAGTTTTATAATTTTATCTTGAATTCATATTCAATGCTGTTTCTTAAGATTTAATATTTTATTTAGTATTATAATTAATATACTATACATTGGTGTTAAGATGTTACGACGAAACCGTTAGCATTTAAGTAACTGTTAAACTTATTAATCTATTTTATTATATTTACGTGCTTCTTGCTCCATAATCCATAATAATTGAATGAATCGACTCGATTGCAAAGAGATAGTTTATGAATTGAAGAGTTGACACAGACCACTTTGAATCTCTAATATGTAACCAAGCTAAACAAGAAAAGGCGGTAGTAAATAATTGTATCAATTATATGAGACGTTGAAAATTACGAAACTATACGAATCCTATGAATAATAATATTAAAGTTGAAAGTTTTATTTGAATACGTTAGGAAAGCGAAATATTGCACGCTTCGTTTCTTTTTTGTTTTGGGTGTTTTAGCAACTTGAGACTAATTATGTAATTATCATTTCCGTACTTGTGATAATTCGTTATTTACATTGACATCATTTCTTTGATCGAATTTAAATATTTACGATTAGCGAGCTATACATTAATTATCAATGCAATTTACATGGTCATCGATTTATATTAATTATAGAAGATGATCTAAAATTGACCCCTGTGGAACACCTACTTTTAATAGAAGCAAGAGATTTTAAAAGTGAATTGTTAATAATCTTAAATATGAAGAAAAGATATCTACTCATTTCACGAGTTAATACACAAAATCAAAACCGGTAAGAAATCAAACCATTATAGATCATTAAAATTTCGTCTTTGTTTGCCTTCAATAATATACTCTTGTACTAGAATAGAGTTACAGAACATATTGTTATTCATTATGTGAACAGTTGCTCCACATGTGTCGTGGGTGTCGAATGCCAATTCATTTGTTATCGCTTTTGAATACCGAGGAAAACTTAATATGATTCTACGAAGTTGTAACCATACGTTACCAACAATATTATAATACTTATTCAAATTACTAAACTAAGTACTAAACTATGTATTGATTTTAAACAAGTAGTTTAGTTTCATTTTTATTGTTTACGTCAACGTTTTACATATATTCAATGCACGATAATAGCACGTCGACCAGTAGTCGTTTAAACTAGCAAGAGAAGAGCTTGCTTTTCTCGTGATACGTACATAGACTTCTAATAATTCGCTTACATTTATCGGCAAATTGTCCGTGCGTTAGTTGTTTCAACTCGATAATTTTTAAAAGTACATTTCCAGTCAATCCTGTATAGAATAATTTCCGTTTAAATTAGATTTTAGGATATAGGGTTGCTTTCCGAAATATTCTAACGAAATAGAAATAATGTGACCGTATTCATAATAAAAGATTTAGAGTTCCTCGACATTTAGAATCACTAAAACTGTTGACAAACAATAGAAGCTAGACCAATGATAAAATAAAATAAATAACGCAATGTTTTATTTATATAATTCACAATATTCTCAAGAGTTTCCAGAAGCCCAGAAATATCAACGAAACTTGATTGAAAATATTATTAGACTCCCAGTGATTGAAATTTTGATTGAAAGTTGAAATGATACTATTGGTGTAGAAAAAACTTTGATAAATATCGTAATATTTTGATAATCAAAATCATACGACTATTATTTTTAGATTTCGATTACAATAAAATGTTATTAATACATATTACTCTCGTAATTTATTTATAGCCAATGAATGTCTTAATGTAAGACAATAATGTAAGGCCTCGTTACCTCTAAAGAAGAAAGTTTGGATCCAATTCCATCGCGATTTTCCGTTGCAAGTTTATTAAACAAAGAATTTTGGATTTATGCTTTAGACTTATAAAGATGTTAATTCTGATCGATTGATCAGGACCAATGATATCATGCTCATGCACGCTCTCCGAGGCAAAGCAGAGTAATAAAAAAGTAAAAAAAAACTCAATAACTCTTTACTTGCCCGATCTGGTATTGAAGACTGGAAAATTTATGAGCAAATCAGTTGATATAGGCAGTTATTAAAAAATATTCTCAACAGTTACTTTTTGTTTACTTTTTATACCCATTCTATGTACGATGAAGTCATGGTATAGATTATAAACACATTTTCGTGCCATTACAAAATAATTGTCAAGGTTTTGCGAGAAACATGTGTCAACACTTAAATATTTTATATTTTCTTTTTTACAATTTAATGTCATTTATAAAAATACTGCTCAATACAAGTTCTTCTAAATAGGAACTAAAACGACTTATCAAAGATAAACTCATCGAGGAATTTTAAGTCTCTTCTGGTACATAATTATAATCAATAATTATGAATCATTTAATATGTATGACGGCGCGTTGATAATTTCAGAGGGAGTTTAATTATTAATCAAGTTACCCATTTTTAATGGCGTCCGTGTTGTTTGTATCCAGTTTGATAATTATTATGATTTTTGTGATAACAAATTGTTTATTTATAATGGAATAGTTATGTTAAGAGCGGGTAGTCCCGAATGGGGTATTGTGTCGTAAAACATGCTGACAGCTGATTCATGCAACTCATTGTCGCACGAGGCAGACAACTTCAAACCTATTGGCTCTCAATCCAATGTAATCAACCTAACCGTGTTATATTTCGGGTATTTGTACTGGGAAATTAAATAACAGTGTACCGAACAATTACAACGTATCTTTATTTCTGATATTCCGCCATTATCTTGCCCACCATGGGGAAAACAGTAAAGAACATTTTGAAGGCCCTGCTGATGATCCGACGTGTCCAAATAATAGTTATAATTAATAAAAAGTATTAAAGCAGCTTGATACTTAATTTTTGCTGATTATTGACCCATGTATATATTAGGTATATAATAATATACTCTAAGATTATGTTGGGATAAAACTGTATGACAATATGCTTTTTAAAATATAAACCTCTGTGATTTGCTATGGATTTATTGACTTTAATCAATTAATGTGAATTATTTTAAGTCGTGGTTGAAGGTTTTTTATTTTACCTGTTTTACCTCAGCTATTATGGATCAAATCGAATTGTAATTGATATTTTGATCACTGTTATATCCGGTCTTTCCTCGTCTGATGATACCCTTACATACCAATAATACATTTACGAACGCGAAATTTTATTTTATCACACAATAACACAAAATTCCAACTGACATAGCCCAATACACTTTGGCATTTATTATTAAACTAGCGACCCTGCCCGGCTTCGCACGGGTGCAATGCTGATACTAAATATACTAGAGAACGTCTTACAGTTTTTCATTCATTAGACATCACAAACCGCTATGTCCGTGCGTTTTAAATCTGTAATATCTTCCAAAATATTCATTGTAATTTCAATGCTGTAAATATTAATCTAAATTAAATGGCCAATGTATTTAAGGTACTTAATTTGGATAAAGATTAATGCTACATTGCTTAAAATTGCTTCGAAAATAAGCCATTATTTCTCGTAAAAAATAAAGGATATATACCATCGCCGACTTTTTGAAAACCTTTTAAAGATGTACAATACTGTAGTACACTATCGATCTATCTGGTAGGGTTCATTTGGCCTGCGTTTGCAATGTAAGCGCAAAAGATGTGTTTACTTACGACATCACTTCAGAAACCTGCAAAATTATCAGTATTTCTCTGCTACATTGTGCATGTATTATAAGTATAAACTTTCCTCTTGAATAAACCTATCTATTAAAAAAAACCGCAACAAAATCTGTTGCGTAATTTTAAAGATCTAAGCATACATAGGGACAGACTGCGCTAAGCGACTTTGTTTTATACTATGTAATGATGAATTAATTCAACACCGAAGCAGACATTTTGTAATAAATATAATATATGCCAAACATTTGTATATGTAAACGAGTGTTTATCTCTAATTTGTATAAAATAATAATACAAAACAAGCTTATCAAATAATAAACAAAATATTTAATTCAAATGTAATAACGAATTAACTATATATAATTAGTAAAATACTAATATTTTTATAAATTAAAATCTGATAACGTAACGACGTCTATTCTTAATGAGTTTCTTAATGTTGTTAATATTTATTTTATTATAAATAAATTACAACTTTAAAAATATTTAGATTAAAAAGAAAATTCAGTATCTTGTTTCTGTTGTATGAACGTTTATCTAAATAATTAATTTGATGTTTTATAAAGAATTGGTGGAAACACCTATTGAATTCTTCTGAGAAATGTTATGAGTAAATGCAGATAGAACAAAACGGCCCTTAATTATATGTATATATTTTATATTAGAAAACAAGTAAAACCAACGGGCAGGCGTCTGCCATTTCTCATAACTAAAAGGTTTTATGATACGATCACACATTCTGGTATAAGTTTCATGTATATTCGTTTATTACTTTTTGAGTTAATACCAAAATCGTCTTTTAATTTATTAATATATATATATTAAAGATTATGTTTAATTACCTTATCACTGTCTGTTGGGAGCGTCCCGTAGCCATACCAGCTTCTAGCAGGCCTTAACCTCGGTTCCTCTTTCGGGGATAAGAGACCGCTTCCCCATCGAACTACTCCTTCGGCTACAGCCGCAACTCCTGGGGTTTGGGGACTCCCATTGGGAGATTTTGGCGAGACCCCCTTCTCAGCGACAGGGGGCAAAGTGGGCCTGGCGCACCCTGTTCTCCTCTCGTATATCCTCTTACAGGGCTCATCTATGTCAGTCTCCAGTAAGCCCTTTTTATCCCCACCTCGTTTGACTTCCAAACTCTTTTTACTCTCTTCCTGTCTTTGCATCCATTTGGGATCGGAGTCTCTTCTTTTTGTACTATCGTTCGAGTCTTGTCGGCACAACAATGATTTTTTTAAACTTTCACTGGAATCCTGTTTCACGACCGCTTTTTTGTCCGATTCCTTAGCAGGGAACTTCTTATCATCTTTAGACAGGAGCGCTCTTTTCAAACTGTCCGATGAATCTTGTTTATTGATAAGTTTTCGTGGACATTCCGTGTTGAGAGAGTCGGTTGTTTTGGAAATAAGTAGTTTTGGATAGTCGTATGGTGCATGATCGTTGGACGGAGGGTTTAGTTCGAGAGATCTACGGTTCTTTTTCTTATCGGCTGGAGCGATTTGAGCTTTAACCGGCAGCAGCCGCCGCGGCAGCAGGCTGCGGTGATCAGCGAGAGGCGATTCTGGTCGCAACATGGCTGGCGGCGATGTAACACTGCCGCTGATCAGAACTAGCCTGAAACAAGAAAACACAACAATTATTATTTTAATAAAGACGCAACCAAAACTCCAATATTTATAAAAATAGATACTAGTCTTCAGTTTCTGTTAAACCGCATGTCTTACAGCTTATAATGTTATCTCATCTAAAAAAATAACGTACGACAAAATGTATTAAACCAAAGCGAAGTCGGGATCCTAGCCGCTTACAAATAAAGCTGTATTTGTACATTATTTTTTAAAGCGGAAAGCGCTTTAATACATCGAATTATTTTATTAACCGCTATCTAACAACTTGAGAACATATTCCAGTACAGATTCATATATATAGAGAAATGTGCTTTATCTGTCCGACTAAATATGTCACAACATTATTTACAATCAGTGAATACACAGTTAATAAAATGTTAATTAACAAACACTGTTATATCGATAGCAATAGTAAACAAGACGTGTTTCATCACCCATATTTATATTATTAATAATAATATATTTATTGTGATAAATACGAAAGTTTGTTTGTTCATTCGGGCACGCATAAACGTAACAAGGATGGACGTATTTCTTGTCTAAATAAAGATTACGATTGAGAGAGTGGATAATAATATATATTATTATTGATATTATCAAAATAGTAACATATTAAGTTGATTTCAAAAAAATAGAGCACGGCAAAGTTGCAGTTACAAAAGTACAGTAAGTAACAGCCGTTAAATGAACCACAGTTGGGCTAAGGCATCGCCCCTGTTGAGTAGGTTTAGTATTCCACCAAGGTTGGTTTGTGTGTACAAATGGTAAAATTTCTGATATATTTTCCTCCATCACCAACCACGAGATAAATATACAGCAAGCCAGTGAAAATTCATTGACACTTGTCCGGATTTCAACTAGCAATCTTCACTAAAGATTCACATTTTCCGGCCACTGGGTAACAAGTAATTATTTTCAATACAAAACTATTATTAGAAATATGAATCACGGATAAATCGAGCCTGGAACCAGGTCTTATACACTTAAGTTCTTAAGAATTTTAATTACGTTCTTTGTATCATGATCATACTAAAATACTTCGTTGTTTGAGGATTAATTTCACGGTCCATAGCTCACAGTAAAAACAACAGTCAAAGCGTACCTTCAAAGTTTTGTATTTTAAACAGCAAAACATTTAGCATTGAACAGCTTTATATATTTAAAAAAAAACTATTGTTCACTTTGCCTTTTTTAATAACATTAGGGTAGGGTAGGAAAAGGGGAAAACGGTCACAAGCCCCTTTTAAAAATAGCAGTCTTTAATATCGTAGATGTCCGTTTCGATTTCAAAGTTACTATGAAAGGGCCCTATTCTTTAACTTAAATTGATTTGTCACTCAACTCAGTAGACCAGTAGACTAAAAACGTCACTTTAGTTTGGATAAACGATTTAGTAAGTAAAGATTAACCATTCTTACCGTGGAAGTGCACACCAATAATAGGAACTAATATTATGTGACATAGCATTCCGCGATTAACAAGTTAATCCTGATTATATATCTATAATGATGCTAAAGGTTATCAACTTATTGACGTTAGAATAGTAAACAAGTCAGTCATCTAATAAAAATTCAGTTATCAGATTTATTTTACTAAAAGTAAGTTTATTTAAATATAGAGTTACCATATAAAAAAAATATATCTTTAAACATGATGATGAGATGATTATTATTTTAAAACCAATAGACGACTACTTCGGCCGAATGTATACAACCGATATAAGGTATACTTTATTCAAAACGATAGATAAACCACGTACCAAATGGTTCAAATACCAAGTATTAAATGCAAAAATTACGCATTACCAATGTAAACATAATTAGAATTTTTCATTAAGAAGAGTATGATGAAAATCTACAGATGGACTCAAAAATACTCCAAACACTCGTCATCAAACGCAAGACGAAACGAAGTCTTTGTATTAAAAAAAAAAAACAGACGACATCTGCTTTATTTCACATTCGCGTACTTGTGTATGTGTAACATACGTTACATTAGTGATGACGTCAGACGAGTATTTCGTCTGAAAAGACAAATTACCATTGTTATTAAAATCGAACGTACAAATTGTGTTTTAGTTATATAAAATACTAGCTGTTTTTAAAAACACCCTAGGGTAGAATATCCAGAAACGGTTATATAGATATCTACTTATATTTAATCTATATCCCAAAAATAAAAGTTACATGTTTCTAACTTAAAAATGACGGACTTTCATACAATCTTTCAACCCCTATCTCGCCCGCTTATGGGTATAATTTCCAAAATTCTTTCCTTAGTGGGTGTCTAATCAATAAAACGATCCCACTCACCAACTCAAATTTCATGGCCCTAACCTAAATAGTTTACGCTCGGCGATGATGAATCAGTCAGTCAGGACATGTTATTATATATATGTCGCAGAGTCAGATAATTAAATACTTTGATTGTAATCTCTTAGTTTTGAGATTTCATTCGGGATGGCCAGTGAAGTCAATCACTCTTTGTCACGTTAAAAAAACATAAAATGTCAGTTGTCAAGAAGGAGAAGACAGATGTGGTCGCGGCCAATGAAATATTGTAAAAATCAATATACGATAATCCAGCTATCGATTTGTTGTATTATTTGTGAATATGTATGACGAAGATGATGATCCCGAACCAAACAATATTGCCGGCTCGCCGTTATATATATATTATATGTAGAAGATAGATAGTTCATTCGATTAGGCAATACAAGACCACAGTGGCGTGCATTTGGAGAGGCCTATGTCCAGCAGTGGACGAATGGGGGCTGATGATGATGATGATATTTCACAAAATAAAAAAAATAAAGGTACCATCCGATTGGAACGTAAACTCTACATGGACGAACAGTCAATAAACAAGTAGTTACCCGTGTTAAAATCTTTTAAAAAGTAAGAATCATATACATTTAACATTATACATCCTGTAAAATAAACAATGCAAACTAATTCCATGTTCGTTAACCATTTAAAATAATCTTGTATAAATAATTAATATTTTGTAACGTTAACTTTAAATATGTATATTTAAGTATTTAATTATGACGATCATTTTCGGATTCATGAATTAAGGAAATTTAATTTAAATTCACGACGTAACAACGCGGTCCTTTAATACCGCAAACAAAAACAGGAAATTATCTGAGGGAGGCAAACAAAAAATGAACTAACGCGTCATCGTTTCATTTTGCATACGTGTAAGTCAATGGGAGGAGGAGGGCGCCGAGGACCATAGGATTTTTTTTTTTATGGCATTTGTTGTCGGACGAGCATATAGCCCACCTGATGGTAAGTGGTCACCACCGCCCATAGACAAAGAAATCAATCTTTCAAATCGGAACACAACTATACTGAGTACTGTTATTTGGCGATAGAATATCTGATCAGCTAATAGACTTCCATACATATCATATAAAAACTATAACAATTAATGTTACAGTAATTATTAAATTATCTTTATACTTTATACAAATTTTAGGCACTGTTATTATAGTCCGGAATTATAAGTGTTCTCCTATGATTGCTAGTACATATTTAGTAAATGTAGATGTTAGGCATGTGTTGTATATATAGATATAAAAAGATAGACAAACCTTAGATTCACGTATTTCATGGGATTTGCTAATAACTCAGCTATATTGTGCACAACCAAGAGTTTATGATTAATATATCTTTATTTATAATACAACACTATTACACATATTTCCACTTTAATTTTACTACCAAAATTCCGATAACAGTTTCGTCGACGTTCGAAATGCCATTTTTTCGCAAATCCAGTGATTATCATAGATCGGTAGTTCCCAAACTTATTTTTCTCGTGGACCACCTTGGCATGTGTCCGTAACCACAGTTTGAGAGAAACACTAAAATATGAACTAAATTTAAATTTGTTTAATATTGGTGCTATTTCAGCAATTAAAATCTATGAATTTGTTAGTGATTCTCTCAAACTGATGACGAAAGAAAAAACGAACGAAATTGTACGTAATATCGAATACGCAAGTTAGGTAGGCCCTAAAAAAACTATGCTTACAATTTTCGTGGACCCCCATTAACATCTTAGGGACCACTTGGGGTCCACCTGGAGCACTTTAGAAATCACTGTCATAGATCAATCAAGCTCTCGACCAATGACATCGCGTCAATTAGATGTCAAATGTTGTTTACTTGTCCTGTTATAGTTGGAATAGAGTATATGTTATGTTTCGTACAACTGTTGGAGATTCAGATAAATTAATTAATTATCTACATTTTACAGGTACTGCAAAATTTTCAAAACGAAATTGTTTCCTTTTTAATTCGCTAACGTTTTAATGTGATGTCGTAAATATAATATTATCACATGAACGCCTACCTAAATGTCTCGCAGTCTATTATTAGCAGTGGCGTGCTTAAGTTTTTTGGCTACGGTATGAAAGACAAAAATAAATTGCTTACAAATTACTCTTACTGTAACTGTTACGAAGCATGCAGCGGATGTTTGATTTTCAAGGGAATTTATTCACATTTTTTAAACAAAACTAAATTGTTGATTTAAATTAATAAATGATAAAGCAATTTTGAAATTCCAATCAACGAGCAAGATGACCTTGTAAGTTAAAAAATATTTTAATTATTCTTATCTACTTGTACGTATTATTCTGGTAACGTTACATATTTAATACCAGATTTGTTTTCAACACGAAATTTCATAATGAAGTTTAAAATAATAAGCGTTTAATAAATCCTATAAATAATCCGTACAAAATAATTAAAATATATATATATTTACAGCCTATTTGAATTGAAGAACAAATAAAGATAAAAAAATATATGTATCCATTCCATATTCAAAATCCATTTCTGTTGTATATTACTTATAACTACATATATCTCCATACATGTAGTATATAATATTCGAAATTCGTGAAAGTATATCACTGTTGGGACTAAAGAATGAATCTTTACTCATTTCATTCATTTACATACAAACCACATTCATAATAATTATACCTACATATATGTCGAGCCGACATGACCCAGAAGATAGTAAAAGGGATTCGCTGATTTTTCACGTGTTTCATTAAATCTTTATAATTCCGTCTTTAAAATCTATAACCTGTATATGTCTGAGATCAATGGAGCTAAGATGATTAGTTTACGTTAATCCTAATGAAGATAGTAGGTTCAAACCCGAAGCAAGCAAGCACCACTAAAATTTAATGAGTTTATTTTTTGTTAATAAATTCATCCGCGTAAATAAACCTGTAGTTGTGAAATGACTGTCTGTTAAATGTGTGCACCACCTAAACACATTGGTACATGCTGTGTGGAATAAGCTCTAAGCATTCTAATCAAGCATTAATAACACCGGAAAGATTCAAATCTCCGAATTTTAATTAATAAATTTTCTATTAAATTCAATGGCGCCATCTTTGTGAACTTCTTATACATTAAATAGAGGTAGGACTTTGGCAAACACATTTGAGTAGGTACCACCCACTCATTAGATATTCTACCGCCAAAAAGCAATACTTAGTATTACTATAAGTATTTGAAACGGGACATTTACCATGTTTTTTATTTTTATTTGGTGGACCTCGATATATCGACATTATCTACGAATGACTTGTTCACGAGAACAGTCTCGTGAACAAGACATATAAAAATAAAAAACAATGTAAATATCCCGTTACAAATACTTATAGCAATAAAAATAACCATGTTAATTTAAAATCTAATACTTGGTATTTCTGCGTTACGGTTTGAAGGGTGAGTGAGCCAGTCTAGAGGCATAAGGGAGTTACTAGCATGTAAGGAATGGTTAATATTTCTTATAGCACTAGTGTATATGGCAAATGGTGAACCACATACACTAGTGCTGTAAGAAATATTGTTAATAACATCGAAATAATCACAGATTCTAACAATAGTATTTTTATTGCGGTAGGTTATGGGCCATATTTCTTGACGGAACGTTACAAAGGAGCGGAACGGTAACTATAAATGTCAATCAATATGACATTACAGATAAATCAGGCAATGAATATACGTTATTTAAGTCGGTTGAAACCGCGCAGAACATAAATTCGGCTAAAAAGTTATCTTTATAAATAATAGTAACTTAGATTTAACTTACTTAGTTTTCAGCGCTTTACAATCAACACACGAAGAGTTCAGATACAAATAATGCCATTTCAAAAGTTTTCTCTAACGACTCATGGTAGGCGGTTGGGCCCTTAGAACGAAACGAAAGAACTTTCTATTACTCATAAAGAACCTTACAGTTCACTTTTACAATGAACAATACATATAACTTACATACGAAGTTGGTTTCAGTGGTAGAATCTGTGGCAGTACATGTCCACAATGACCCAAAAAAAAAACAAAAGAATGTATACATTTAAATTTTAGCCACATCATATTGAGTTGATTTGTTACATGGCTAATAAGCCTTGGGAACTGAGATGCTATGCCCTATAACCTGTAGTTACACTGGCTCACTCACTCGTAAAACCAGAACACATAAATACTAAGTGTTGTTGTTAGACGTTAGAATATATAATGAGAGGATTGTACCTCCCAAGAGGGACTTGCAATAAACCATAGCACAAAGTAAAATTGTGAGAGAAAAAAAGATTTACATTAATTATAATATTCTAAAGTCAGCATCGCTACAACTTTGTCGAGACGCCGAGCAAAATAAATAAAAAAAAAATTAGCTCGCTTTTTAAAAATATATATTTATATTATACATCGCGAAAGTTCACACGTATTTATAAATTTAAATTTCGAAGTCTATGGTACCTACTCGTATAATTATTTAAAATCATTTATTCAAACGGTTTTTAATTTCCTGCCATTAAATACACGTAAACCTTTCTGAATACATTTAAGCGAATCGTTTATCCTTTTCGTCTATATATTTATATTTTATCTTTATTAAAATAAATTGAACCAATTTTATAGTAAGCAACGTATGATAATATTATTCGGTTGTAAGTAAAAAAAAATTAAAATCAACCCTATTTTTAATTTAATTAAAACCTTATTATCAAACTTACCTTTTAATAAAAATCCCCACAGATTTTTTTATATGTACGGAATAAGGTTGAAGTTTAATTAAATAAACAATTTTATTAAAAAATAAACTTAAACAAGCACCTTGTCTGTTTACAAACAAGTGAATATGAATCATTAGAGTCCGTCTGAAATATAAATAATTCATCTATTTAGGTCTTTTGTGATTTCGAGATCAAATTTTAACAGATTCTGGATACTTAGAGAATAGATTGTCATCTCAACAGTAAGAAAGGGCGAAACAAATACACTTATCTCACTTGACGATTTCAATTCTATTGATGAATTCGTTTGTAGATAACATCAAAATTTATGAAAACATTAAGATTTAGATATATCTCGTGTTCTAAGATTGACGAAAGATATACGTTCAAAATCGCTTCAACTCAAATCGAATGCATTTGTCTAAGCCCGTCGTGTTGAACTGTAGGCAGACACTATTTACAGTATAAAATGTGTCTTTACTTCCTAGATTTAATATCAATAATCTATGCATCAAAGTGAGTTCACTGATCCTGAAACATGAAAGAATAAGTTACAAACAAAAACGACCAATACATTCTTCAAAGAAACTAAAAACGTATTACAGTAGATTTTATATTCCAGTGATATTTAAACTAAAGTATATATTCGAGCTTCTTTAACGGAGGCAGACAAGCCAGGCAGAAAAATATAACCTATAAGAAGAATAAAAAAGCATTTACTATGCAATCTGCCGCCGACCGCGACATAACGTATCACGTCCCTTGTGCCCGTTAAACTGGCGGCTGGACCTAACTCGTGAAAGTTCCAGAACATAGTTCTGTTTGTTATAGTAATATGCTAATATTGAGCAGCGAAACGACGTAATAGAAAACCTTGATTAATCTTTATTATCTTCCGTATTGGGTATACGTAACATATTATATGCTATGTAACCGGAAAATGTTCTGCATCTTAAAAATCATTGTTGATATCGGCGCACTTCTTGGGTATACCATCGTATAGTTTTATAAAAACAATACGTAGGTATGAAAACTTTTTATATTTTATAGAATTATAAGTATTCCCGTGCGCGCTTTTCTTTGCCCGTTTGTGGTGGCGATCGTATTAATAAAAAATGCATTTGTCCTTCTCCTGAGACTCAAGCATGTTTTATAACAAATTTGATATACCTAATTCGGTTCCGTGGCTCAGTCGTTAAAGCAGACAACGTAACAGACAGACTTTCGCATAATATATTTGGGTACATATGTTTTCAGATAGAACTTCAACATTTCAAAAGGTTATAGTTTCAGACGGATATAACCAACGTATTTAGCCTATAACCGATATGTCAATGTAGTCGGTAAAATTGTTTACCTAGAGATTATCCATACAAAAATGATAACAAGTATAAGATTAGTTTATATATATAATATATTTCTATGGAAAACGTATTAAAGGCTATCGAAATAAATGTCGTATTACTTTTGAGCGTTTACTATCAATAAGAATCGATTTTTCTTTTTTGATCACGGTACATATAGGATACATTTAGTACAAGATATTTAAATAAACTAAAATAACGAAGAATAACTGCAACGCGAAGAGTAGTAGTGTGTTTTATAGCTTGGCCCGATACATACCGTATTATATTTATTTTCGTCGCCTTACATTTATAAATACATGGAGATAGTCTTATTTCACTCGTACAAAGCCGAGATGGGATTTAAGTATTTTATTAAACGTGCCTTTAAATAGCAATCAAGGCCTTTATGAAAAAAAAACACACGCGAACATGATCTTATAAGAAATGTTCATGCCATTCGAATAAAAAATAAAACGTTTGAAAGCAATGTAACTTGAACCTATACGTATATTAAAAATGCGAAAGTAAGAATTTCTTTCCGTATTTTTTTTTTCATCACAACTAAACCGAACCGAACGTTATAAAACTTAACATAGACACACAGAGGCATTTCATTTACTTAAATCATGAGTTTTACAAAAAACAACAAAAAAAGCGGAATGAGTCGCGGGTAACAGAAAAATTTATTAAATAAAAACAAGTCAACTTATTTATAATAAATAACATTTAAGCTATATAATATAATACGTAAAAGAAGACGTTAAATTAAAAACGTTTTAATAAAATACACTTAACAAAATATACTATATTATATATGTATATTAAGCAAAAAGGTCTTATCGCGAACCTATAAAAATAACTTTATATGTTTTTCTCTTCGTTTATGTTTTACAGACGCAAGAAAATCTTACTACGTGTTCATATTCGAAGCAAAAACGGAGCGAAAACATTTTTCTCATTTCCACTAAGATTATACAATGAATATATTACTACGGATCGTGATCCATCACATGGAAAGGAATCAAACAAGTATTCGTCGGTAAATTGAACCTTTTACAATACAAATAGACGTTAAATTATATATTATCGGCGTGAGACGACTGGAGTATAAGTCAGCTAAAAGAATGTGAAGTTTATTTTAATGAAATAATAATTAATTTTACGCAGAACAGCGCCCCTTCGTAAGTGAAAAAATTAATATTACATTTTGAGATAATTTCAATAATCTGCAATATTTATATATCTATAAAGCTGTTAATCGCCTGCTTCTGTCGACATAGGTACATAGTTTTTCTTTAATATAAATAATTAAACAGCACCCATTGCGCAATAATCGACTTTATGATTTTTTAATTAAATTCCGTAAAACAAATTAAGTTCTAACATATAAACGCAATAAGTATCTCATATATAATATAAGTAGATATTATGTACCTCATATTTTTGTCGGGGCGAGGTTTTAGTTGGGTATTCCGGTGCATTTGGTGCTGACTCTCACATAAACCAATACGTGTTACGAAAACACGTTAAAACGTCTTTCCAGCGGAAAACCTTATAACTTCCTACCTTATAAAAAAATACTAAACAAAAATACCTCGTTTTTGCCTCAAAGCTATTGAACAAATTTAATGAAAAATTACTATACCATAGTCAAAGCTTTGTATGTATATTATAAATATATCATAATAACCGTCATAAACGTCTTTCAACGGCATTTATTGGCATTTGAAGACACATGTCACCGATCTTAAATAATCCATTCCATCGAATATTAATTCGCATGTAAAACACAATGGCGCCAAACCGGTGCCATATTTGATGACGTCATATGTCAACAAATCGTTCCGCGCAGTAGAGTTGAATTTCACTCCCCGGGCTAACACGCGCCCACGAGTCGGTCGAGACGTATTTAGATCGGATTAGCCCTAGGTATTATTTTTAAATCAACTCAGTACTCGTACTCGTCTTCTTTACGCTATTTAAAAATACCGTTTCTTATCGGAAGTATTACCATGCCGACTATTCCAATAAATGCAACGATCGAAGGATTTTTTATCTCTATGGGTACTTTAAATGTATGAATTGCTATATTGTATGTTAACGAAAGAGGGAATTTGGGTATCCTTGTAGCTATATCCATTGAAAAACATAAATAAACCTATCGAAATCCTATTAAAAACTATTAAAACATGAATTAAACATTTTCTCAATTTTTATCTTTGACGGAAAACAAATTATTATCTCTTTTCTTCCTGGATGTATTTCTATTTTAATTATACTTTCAAAGTTCTTATAAGAATAATTAATAAATATTACTTCGCAACATTTAATGACACATAGTCTGACGCTCCTTCAAAACACTATATATATCGGAAGAATCTTGGACATTTGCTATTCATTCTCGTAATATCCTGAATACGTACATTACACTTAAATATGACGATAATTGTTTTAATTGCCCTATCATGTAATATCATTGAACTATCTATGGTGTATGACACATAGTGTCATAATCGCTGATGAGTCTACATAATTACACTAAAGTCACTAATCCACGCAAGGCTGTCCGCGAGAATCACACACACGCGAGAAATACGTGGATCATCAATTTCGGTATGACGTGGAAGAAGTGAATGGCTATGTCGACTTGTTAAGGTTTAACCTTGATATTACGATACTTGAATTTAAATTGAGACACGACCTGGACATTAAGTCTTTAATAATACGATACGACTTAGGAGATGTGATTATTCGGGAAAATATACCCAATATTAATAACTAAAGCGTTCATTTGGTAGGTAAACCTTACTGATATATCTTAGGCCCATTAGTCTCGAAGAAATTCTGCTACATATGTGTACACCTAGTGAGGCAGCGCTGTTGAATAAACTTGAATATTTCTAACTATCTAGAGAAGTGGCATTTTCGTGTAAGGATGAATTTAATGACTGTTAATGAGATCTTTATATACATAATAAAACAGTCAGCATCGTCGAATACTCATCCAGCCTGTTCTTCAGACTTCACGAGATCTACTTTTTTATGGCATTGGCAGGTAGACGGATCAATGGGCCACTTAATTGCAAGTGTCACCACTGCCAATAGACAAAAAAAATATCGCTAATGCGCCACCGTAGTTAGCTGACTCACCCTTCAGACTGGAACACAACAATACTAAACATTCCTGCTTGGTGATAGAATATATAATAGGCCATACCCAGACGGGCTTGCACAAAGTCCCAGTAAACTTCAAGCATTGCACTGGGACTTACACAAGCAATTCTGAGTTTAGATCGCTATTCTAATGTATAGCATGTCTACGCGTTACAATAGGTAATCGAGCTTATAACACTTTATACCGCGTCATCATATCTACATAAATGTTTCAAATTAATAATTATTATTATAACTAGACGGAATTTCCTGATGATAAACTTTTGGCCTGTCATTTGCTAAGGTTTCTTACGATCGCGAGATCAGAGAATATATCCTCACAAATATTTCATTTAAGATTCAATTTACTTTCTAAATAATACACATAGTAGAAACCCTATTTAATATCTCATCAATAATATTTACGATAAATATTTAATACCTATTAATAGTTCAGAAGCATACCATTATGAAGTGATGTCCTGAAACGCCGCTGGTTCATCCTCCTGTAAGTAAAAATGATAATTAGACACATGATTAATATTGTTAAAGCCATGTTTCTTTTAAAAAAAAGACTGATAACAAAACGTGACTTAAAAATTTCGTTTTGTACTGTAAAGGTAAATCATTGTCCATATCGATAGCGACGATAAGTTCGATCAATCAATAAATAAATCTAAAATAAAAGATTGTATATATAATGATGTACTTATTCCTATTAGTCATTGATGTAATTGTTTTGTTTTTCACGCTAGCTGACAAGAAAGTGTATTTTAAAATATGCATTTATTTATATAGCTACCTACCAGTTTGGGAGGATATATGCAGGTATATTTGTATCTGGGAAGTGAGTACAAAGAAATATTGGCTAACTAAGAGGTATGGTAGAGGTAGAGGTCCTTTGAGATTTGTCGTTACACTGGCTTACTCACCCTTCAAACTGGAACAAAATAATACTAATAATTGCTGCTTCGCGGTAAAATATACGAGTGGTACCTACCTAGAGGGGCTATCAAATGGCCTATTTGCCCTGACACAATTTTCAACACATGCAGACAATCCACAATGTTTTCGTTTACCGCATATAGGATAGAAGCCATTAATTAAGCACATGAAATGCACCCGGTGTTGTTGGCACGGATTTAGACATACGACCTTCGGCTATGTTCACGTGATGGATTATTAAGTTTTTATGAAGCCAAACCATTATATTATTCTTATATTAATCGCTTCAATTGATATGCTTAACGATTTTATCTACATATACATATGCTTATAAAATTAGGACCAATGGAAAACCCAAATATATAAAAAGAACGTATTTCCCCATAAGACAACACAAGTCAGGTTTTTTATTACTTAACCTGTGTAATGTCAATGTGTATACATTACATAGCATATAATAAATATATATGTTATTTTATAATTTGTATAACAGTGTAACTACTCAGTGTTTTTTATACATTTATTTTTTATTTCTTATTGAATCTTCTCGGAAGATTCAACGTTGTCTACTGACTAGTAGGCGCTTCTTAGGAAAACGATCTAAAAAGAGTTGAAAAGATTAATCTGAAATGGAAATAATTAACATAAATTATGATTCTATTTTATTCTACCTCCTAATAATAAAAAAGTAGCAAAAAGCATAAGGTTCATTGGTCGCCTATCACGTCATCGGCTCCGACCGACCAATGAAAATTCAAATTAATGTGTTATTATCAGCGTTTCAGAACTTGAAGTATAATTGATTTAAATAAATGTTATTAATACAGTTTTATATTTGATTATAGTCGTTCCCACTATATTCTTCTATATAACTAATAGACTACTTAGACTCCCAACCCTACCAAACGACTAATTACTTAATAAATTAATTTCGACAGGTGATAATCTAATATATCTGACATGTTTCATTGCCTCTTTTAGTACTGTACCTATCTATCTATCTATCTATCTCATATGACGAAGCGAAGTTTTAGTGATGTCATTCATATACATATGTCAAATTTTGCAAGGAACACATTTTTATCTGCGATTGTGATAGTGCTCTTTTTATAAACTTATCCGACTTATACCATGTCTTCATGGCCTGTATGTAAACATGTATGTGATTCGGACCCTTTTCAAACTAAAATACAGCATTACCTGCCGCTATTTCGTAGTAGAATAACTGGTAGGGCACCAAAATTCCATGTTGATGAACACTTATGTATAAAAGTCTTAAGATTAACAAACTCTGTTTGAATTTAGGTTATTTTGGTAGTCTTACGAATTCATCAGCCATTACCAACTGACCGCCAAATGAGACTAGCGAGTAAATCTTTGTAATAGTCCAATCTTCGCACTTAATTAAACTATTCACTGGAACGAAACGTTGACAGCAAAAAAATAAATCTTTTACCGAGATCGTTACCCATATGGATGTGACACAAATGTATTGTATCGATGAGCGCTAAAAATAGCCTTTGGAAAACAAAATTAATAAACGTTTGCTTCTAGAAACCCCTTATAAATAATCCTATATAGTTAATATATCCAGCTTTATATCTACGTCCTTTACGAGGTCACAGTAAATTATGTTTATGAATTTGTTAGTTCAATGGCATTGCTCGTTGATAGCATATTGAGAAAAGCTGCGATACTAAATAATTCAACATTTACAGCGTGTTGAAATGATAAGACGATTAAATATGTTTTAATAATATCATTGACGATTTCTTAAACAATGAATTAACCTTTTTTAATGTAGGTAATAGGTAGGCGAACGGGCAAAGGGGCCACCTGATGGTCACCATCGCCCAAAGACATTGACGCTGTAAGAAATAATAACCATTACATCACACCAATGCGTAACCAACCTTGTGAGCTAAGATGTTATGTGCCTTGTGCGTATAGTTACACTGGCTCACTCACCCTGCAAAACGGAACAGAACAATACTAAGTATTGCTGTTTGGCGGCAGAATATCTGATGATTGGGTGGTACCTACCCAGCCGGTCTTGCACAAAGCACAACCACCAAGAAAAAACTTTATGGTGTGTGTTTTATTTTTTGTACGTACTTAGTATTTTTTATATGATATAGTTAATTACGTCAATATGTAGTCGGAGTGAAAACTACCGGTCCGGCCGCTTTCGTAGCGAACGCTGGCAAAAATAAAACATAAACATACTAGAATTCTGGAATGTGGTATTTTAGTTGTAAATACATTCCAAGACATAAATATACGCACGATCTTATAAACGAGGCATAGGAAACGTATTTAATTATAAAATTTTAATATGAATATGTAACATTATTTATTTCTGTTTGTAATCTCAATTAGTTTTATATTTTGAAGAAGTATGTATGATTGCGCGAATCAGAAAGAAAACAACATTTTCCAATAATTGTATTCCTCTTGTGTAATAAACGATAGCAAATACGAATGGTTAGAGAGAATTTTGTAAATACAATAAACATTCAGTAAATAAATTTACATAGTACATAAATCTTTTTTGTTTGTAAGAATATTTCGCGTCAAATCCGATTCGCGTCGAAGACAGCCATCGCAGGGTTTCGCTAAGTAAAAATCTTGCATAATCCGATTCCCACAGGGCCTGGTTATCTTTCGAAGATTTCCCCTATGACGTAGGAAAAAAGAACAAAGCTCTATTCTACTTTGCCGAAAACACGCGGAATAGTATACCCAATATGAAAAGGCCAGAATCTAACGGAAACGGATATACTTTCAGCATGCCCTCACCGATTTCACCGAATATCATGGCGAGACTAGTCAGGACTAACAACACAGGTGATATCATAGCGAACAGCTGTGTCCCTCACACTCATAATCCGATAGTAACCTAACACGACAATAGAGGACGCCACTAACGACTATCGGCTTTACGTCGTCAAGATATAAATTCTACTTTCGTACAGCTACATAATTTGTATCTTGAATTAATTGATATAAAAATTAGCTTGAATATTTTGGACTCCAGTTAGTAAATTTACGAACATAAAAGTCTCTACTGAATTAATTTGGCGGTAAATTAACGAACCATTGAGCGCTAATTGAGCAATATATATTTTTTATTACGGACGCACTTTCATTCCATTATTATTTAGAGGTAAAGTCAATTTGCATCGACATGATACTATCTCGGTTGGACGGGACCTATTCACCACCTATCAGTATATTTTGTTAAACTCATCGTTACGACCAACGCGTATATAATTTAGAATTTATATTTAGAACCTTATATTTATTTAAGATAAGTTGATTAAAATTTTTGTTTCAATGTTATTTAATTTCGTGATATGATTTTTACATCTACGGTCTACCAACATTAATTATTATTTGAATTTTGTATAAATAGCGATGTATTTACAATGAACAATTACAATTATTGTTGAACTTGAGCAGGGTGGTTACTCCGCCGGCTTAATAAATATTGTTTATAACAATACAACAATTCTTTCGCTCTCCTGGACCATGTTCCGTTTCAATTTTCTTATATGAAGCGCAATTCTAAATATTTTACCAGTTTTAACCAATACATTACGTGCTGGTAAGTGCATTATGTAAAATATTTAATAACAGGAACGAAGCTTGCTTTTAACTGTCATTCAGTCTTTCGTAAAAAAATAAAATAAAAAAAAAGGACATGCGAATGTTTCAACTTAAAATGCTGAAATGATTATAGGTATATTATATACATTTATAATGTAATCTGTGGCACAGTTGATTGAACAGATAAATTTAAAACGAAGGTCGTTGGTTAAAATTCGAACAACTTTGCTTAAAATATTTGCAATTCATTACAGCTCTACGAAGGACCATGTACATTTTTTATGTATCCTTCAATCTGCATCATATCGAAAACGTTCGTGGATTTAATTTATAATACTTTTTTCCTTATCATAACAGGCCATTGCCCACTTGTGGGAAATTAAAAGGGTGTTAACCTTTTACATTATAATACCAAAATAAAAACTATAATAGATGGTATTTCAAAAATGTATAAATTATGCTTAACTATTTCATTAATTAATAGCTTCATTTAATTGTAATTATCGTCCAATTAAAATACTTTATTGTATCTATTCTATTAATTAAATAAGAACTTAGACTTAAATATGTTTTAAACTATAAATTTACAGATGAAATTATTTAAAGTTGGTATTTTTGAAATTAAATTGAAGAAAAATGAAATAATTCGTAGAAATTCTGAATGCTATTGAAGTACAAACATCAAAACAGCGTTTTAGGACTAGTCCTTTACTAGATGGGATATTCTATCGGAAACATTGATTTTTTTAAACCGCAGTAACGACATACTTACTTAAAAGCTAAACTCATAGACAGAAGCCTGAACATCGATTTCCAAATTTTTTACAAACGAAAAAGAAGAACTTAAAGACAAACCTTCATCCTGAATTTAGTGGGATATCTTTTTAAAAAGCATTATCAATTATCCTTAACACATCAAACTCAGTCTAAATACAAATTTTCATATTTCGATCCGAAGGTAATTAGACGTAACTGGACAATCCGAATGTAACCTATGCCCATAAACACTTTATTGCTTTTAACTTTTTACTATAAAAAATAAAAAACACATCATACATTGTCTCTACGCCCCCAACGAGATCTAAGATGTTGTGTATCGCTGGTACACTGACTCATATCAGTCAAACCAGCACTGAGTAATACAAAATACTGCCCAAATAATTCCAACCCAAAACTTCATAGTTTACCATACAAAAACCCTGGAAATAAACAATGATTCTCATTAATAATATTCGAATAATTACTTTATATACGATATAAGGTATTTAAAAAAAATGGTTTATTGTAGTTTGAAAGTGTGTGTGTGTGTACTGTGTACAAGATAATTTAATAAAACATTGCAATTATAAACAAAACAAGGAGGCAATGACCGATACGAAATCATATAAATAAATTTTAACCTACATACCACTGAAGTTCAACATAACTAGGAAATAAATTAGACAATTTGTTAATCTATTCTATGAAGCAGTTTCTGGTTAAATAAATCTATAAATAGTTTAAAACAAAACTAAACCACTCAACGGATTTCGATGCTGTTTTCACTAATAGAAAGAGCGATCAACGAGGAAGGTTTGTATGTACAATTTGTAAATATTTTATACAAAATGACTGAACTGCGACGGTGTAAATATTACTTTGGCAGTTTAAATTATGCAAATTTGCATTTATAAGCCGCACAATTCAAAATAAAATTATTATTCATAACTCACATTTGTATTCGTAGCCGGTCGGGGCAGTGAAAAAATAATCGGTTTTTCCGTCAAGGCTATCCCAGTAGCAGCTTAGCAAATGAAAAACTTTGTCATGTTGTTTATTTGAGAGTCACCCTCGCGGATGTAGAAAATGAACCTGTGTAAAATATCTCCTAATCAGCCGAGAGATTGGCCGCCATAACCGCAAGGCAGGTACTATTATTTTGATCAAATTATGCTAATATGGACAGAGGGTTTTTTATTAAAACATTAACATTTTATTTCTCCTTAAAAAAACTTCAATTTATATTCAACAAAAATTAAAAACTTACATACATATGTACTTCATTTAAAAACTAGTAAGTGATAGACAGTAATCAATGTAAATAAATTTACTATAAATTAAAACAAATTAAAAAAAAAAAATAGAACGAAGGACAAAGAATAAAGTGTCTTAAGTATATGGGTATACAGTCAGTCTAACGTAATCGTCAAATACCATACGACACGCATTACATACGATTACAAAATTAACAGTCAATTTTATTTAAAATAATTTCGTTTATAAATTATAATTCCATATACATATTTACCTCTAAAGAAAACACTTTTGATAGTCTAAACAATCGACGAATACGTAACCTTTTCTTAGGATCTTATCGAATGACTTCATCCGTGATATCAAATAAAGCTACAGTCTTAAGAAATTGTTTGGTTTTTGTTTTGCACCCATTACAATTTAGTTTGAAACGTGACAAGGTCGAGCGATAACTTATCAGACTAAGATTAAACGCATTATCATTGAAATGACGTTATATATTTATGACGTGTTCAAGACAATTGATTAAAATCTTTTTCCATCTATCTATATAAATAGGAATATTTTATATTCATTGGCGAAATAATCTGTGCCCTGTGGCACAACTAAAAGCCATTAAACTAAGAATTGAATTGAATTGTTTTATATTAATTATCTGCCTTCCTAAACAACTCATCCGATTGAGGTGAAACTATGATCAGCTGTTCCGAGTACGTAGAAGATGGTCCCATGAAACAATAGAATTCTTCTTTATGTTTGTTCTTCAATATAAACGTTTCATGTATATTCTACCCGTGCAAAGCCAGGACGGATAGCTAGTAATTAATAAAAATGTTAAAGTTCACGCAAAATATATAAAACTCAAATCGCGTGTTTAAATTGAAAACTTCTGAGTTTGTTTAACTTTTAATTTAATTTTGTGTTTTGTGGTGAAAGAAAACATGACAATGAAAGGTATTTTTGTCATTCTCTTTTATAAGAACGCTTGTTGTCCCGCTGAGATTAAATTACGAAATCATATTGTAACTTAATTGTACTATTACAGATGTATATTTACATTATCACACAACCAATAAATCATAATTATCATGTCTTAATATATTTATATTTAAAAATCCAGAAAATAACAACGACTATACACATTTTTTCAAAATGGGTTCTACTAATATTCTATTAATAATAATTGTTTATCTAAAAGGAAGTTTTTTTCATAACTATTTTCATTAGAAATCTTAAACAAAGCAACAATACAATTCGTACATTTCAATACAAAACATTTTAATTTAAATGAAATTAATTTTTTAACACGTATATTTAATATTTATGTTTTTTTTTTCATTTTGTACCTATACACAATTTAGCGTAGTAAAAGTAAACGAACTATAAATGTAACAAATATTTAATACATTAAAGCAATAAAATATGATTTTAAGAAGGGCTTATATTGTACGTAAAATCAATAATGTATTTATATAGCGGCTTTGGATGTGCTTCCGTTGGACGCGTTTAGCGAACGGCGAAAGTTGTAAGGAGCGAATATGTGAAAGTTATCGATGGTAACCGGTGGAACGACTGCTTCGTACCCTTATTCGAAGTCCTGGTTTCTTCGACGAGTTTTAAAAGAAAAAAAAAATATATAATTCGAAATTATATCTTTTTATACTACTCTTGTTTTAATAAAAAAATATATATACCTATATATATTTATTAATTCTTATCGACTTCAAATTAAACAATAAATAGTGTCAGCGATTATTATGAAAGTCGTTTTTTTTCCGAAGATATATTACGATTATAAAATACAAATAATTATGTTCTATTTTTTTAAATTATTTTTTTGTTATTAACAAATCTATTGTAACTTTAAAATAAGGATTTAATTATTGCATAAATTTAAAAAGGTTATAAGAATACAACTTTTATTGTTATCTAAAACTCAATTTATCAATGATACAAAAATATAATATTTTTGTTTGAGCATTAGACAGAAATATAAAAAAAATAATAAGTGCCGCAGTGATGTGGAGATTGATATACGAGACAATTGTTGTTATAAAATCAATTTATGGTACATATTCTAAAAGTTATAAAAAAGAAGAACCCATTTTTACAGAGAATTTTACAGAAGATACTACCTATTATCTTAAAACTCTATCAGGTTTTTATTCAATTATTTCAACATCATGACTGTTGGCTACATTTTATAATTGAACTCATATGTTGTAAGCTTGTGTAACAACAGAGGAGCAATACATTAGACCGACTGAACACTTTACGAGACCTCATATGTGCGACAAGAATATACTAAACTCTTATTATTTTGGTTCCTGAAACTTTTCAAGAAACATTTGCATAACCTGCTTTATTTGCGACAGCAAAAACTACTGCAAAATCAAATCCAAAATATTACAAATAAAACAAATATAACTATATTAAATGTCTGAGTTTATTATAATTGCAATAAAACTTATTTAAACTTTTGATAATGAAAACGATTTTATTTCAATATATTTTTTATTTTTTTCCCTCAAATATGCCTGAAAAACAAAAAAAAACATTATGAAACTTGTTCTGCAGATTATTTTAAAAACATAATCGTTTACTTAGTTTTCCGAAAATGTATAAAAACTAGGAATTTATTTCAAAGCAACCGAAATGAAATGATCAGAAAGGACGCTGGTGGAAATTCGTATTCGAACATGACCGAATTCGTACTATAGGTCGCTCTTTAAAATTCCCACAAAATTGATTTAAAATAATAACCAATGTAAAAAAAATTACTTATTTACTTAACTTACTTACTTAATACAAATTTAAAATAAAATTTAGATACATAAACAGTTCAGTAGCTAAGTTACAATTAAGATATTTTGTAATTTATCCTAGTTCTTGCTAGAAGTGACTTCCCCTATTGCGAACGCAAAGTCACATTATTTTTCTAAGTTGTGACCTAACTACCGAACTAGTCAAATTATTCCGCATTGTATTTGAAGCGTTCATAATTCTTATTTTGATTTCTTCCGAGGATGACACAGGCGAGACGTCATAAACTAAGGATTTCATGTGACCCCAAATATAGAAATCAACCGGCGTTAAGTCCGGACTCCTCGCGGGCCACGGGATGGGTCCCCTTCGGCCTATCCAACGATTAGGAAAATGGCTATCAAGCCATCCAATCCATCCAAGATATCCATCTTGCTGGTATATCATATTTTGCCTAGTAGCCAAAGGTACGTCTTCGAGGAGGACAAACAATTTTGCAGTATTTAGATTGGTTGGTAAAAAATATGGTCCGATTAAATTGTCGTCAATTATAGCCATCCAGACATTGACCGAAAAATGGCGTTGTGACCCTTTTGGCCTCTTTTTATTAGGATTTTTGTCCACTTTTTCACTCCAATAATGTTTATTGTGGTAGTTAGTAATATCATCTTGATCAAATTTGAATTCGTCGGTCCAGAGGATTTTTTTCAAAAAAGATGCATCTTCTAAATCCTCATTAAGCATGAATCTAAAGCAACCCTTCTTTCAGCATCCTCTTCGTAAATAACGTGCACAGGATTAAAATGATAAGACAGGATTTTAATCCTTTAATAATTTTAATGATAATACAAAATATCTTGATTGTAACTTAGCCACTGAACTGTTTATGTATCTAAATTTTATTTTAAATTTGTATTAAGTAAGTAAGTTAAGTAAATAAGTAATTTTTTTACATTGGTTATTATTTTAAATCAATTTTGTGGGAATTTTAAAGAGCGACCTATAGTACGAATTCGGTCATGTTCGAATACGAATTTTCACCAGCGTCCTTTCTGATCATTTCATATCGGTTGCTTTGAAATAAATTCCTAGTTTTTATACATTTTCGGAAAACTAAGTAAACGATTATGTTTTTAAAATAATCTGCAGAACGAGTTTCATAATTATTTTTTTTTGTTTTTCAGGCATATTTGAGGAAAAAAAATATGGAAATAATATCGTTTTCCTTCTCGCATTTTTAAATTTGGACCGATAATTATTGTTTAAATATTGAAAAATATCCAGTTTTTAATCGTTTTTATAAATCAGAAGAAAAAAATAGATTTTAATTGATACTTTTTTTTTAATAAATTTTTGAAGTTGCATTTTTGATTTATTTTGAAAAAATCTAAAAAAACGCGAGAACTCAAAAATGGTTCACTTTTGCATCATGCATATGGGGGTTAAAATTATCGCAAATAGTCGCCCCTGTTACCTCCTAACGGGAATACGTTGAATTACCATTAACCCTGTATATAATGTGACGTAGAGGGCATTAAATTAAAGTTTTATTTCAAATTATATACAGCTTCTATATATCTTTATGATATGTCCTTAATGTCCGTACTGTGGCTCTGTGTTTACTTTAAAAATGGTAATTGGTTAGAGTTTGGAGTTAATATTAACTGATTTGAAATATCATTAAATTTAAACAAGTTTTACTTCTAATAACCACAAAAGACTAATTTTATTTTATTGTATTTATGGTATATGTTTAAATTTTGTTACAGCTTTCTTCTTGACAGAAATAAAATTAACTGGAAGGGAATTTTTCCAACTCACATCAAATATAATTTATAATTATGCAAATCATGGTCTTTCTAGATAAAGTACAATGTCACTGATAGCACTGATGGCATTATCTACCAAGATAACTCGCAACATAAATCTTTCTATTTACATCTTATATAACTTTGTTAAATAGTCATAAGATACTTTCTAAGTTGATTAAGTTTTGTATATTATTAAAATCCATTTGAACTACATTATTTATTAAGAATTTTTATTATGTGTTTCTAAAGCAAGGTCATTGAATCATCAAAGTCAAGATTAGTATTTATGAATTTTAACAAAACATGTATGGTCACTTGAATAAAATATGCATAAATCTACTACTAGTTTAACTATTTGGTAAAAATGTATTTCTATTTTTTTTCTTTTTTTTGGGCTAATAAGCATACTTATGTATTGAAAAATAACCAAATAATTCGTTAATTATTGCAGTTACTAAATATATGTAAGATATTTCTACCATTAATTGAAGCATTCTCCATTCATATTATCGTGATGGAATAAATTATACTTATTTTACGGTAGCATACCTTCATGGAAGTATTGTTGTGGCACAATCGACGTCCTAGCATTTTTCACACGACGTAAGAATAGCAAACAACATTCAATACCCCACAATTTACTTTCACAATTATAACACAAGAGCCTCCGCGACTTACGAGAATCGGCAGTAAAAGGAAAGAATTTCTCTAAAATCACAAACACTACACAATTATCACAAATATTACACCTGGCGGATGTTTTCCAATAAGCGAACACAAATAAAACACCTCCGTGGAAACTGCTTGCGAAACGATAATATGTCAATCGACGTCAAATTATCGACAATGTATACAGCAAAATATTAACTATTTATGTAGCTAGAATAGACAAAAGCTTATTAAGCTTGTTATTAGTGGATTTATTTTATTTTGTTAATATCATCGCTTTTCGATGAAATAAGTACTTTTATAATCAGACCCGAGTAAGCAAACAACTACAACACGATTCTATCGACAACTGGAAACTAAGCCATAAACCAATTTTACCAACCAAAAAAAATTTGCTATCACTGTCATGAAGTGACAAATTGACAATTGACAGTTATAGGGTTACCATATATGAATATACCATAAAGTTTTAACCAAATTATATTACATATAAAATAAAGCTACGTATTGATAAAATGCCAATAACAGTTCATTGTTACGAAGTATAATAAAAATACTGGTATATTTCAATATAATGAGTTTTTTTGAATTACTAACTACCATTCCACCTCATGCCATACTATTATTAATTATCTACTGTTCGCCGTAGACCACGCTAATAACATTTTTTTTTCTTTTAATTGGTAGGCAGACGGGCAAATGGGTGGCCCTGACTGTAAGTGGTCACCACATGGCCATAGACATAACTATATATAGGTTACCGTTTTAATAATAATCTTTTGTTCTCAAAAGTAATTTTTTAATAATGAAGTGATGATTTGATTTTTATTTTTTCATGTTTGTGGCTCCATCAGAATATTTAGTATTTTCTTTTGATTTTTTTGCAGTATTCAAATAAATCTACTACGATAAAAGTAAAATTGTAAACCAATGCTTTCTCTAATAATGAAGCACTATACTTGAATTGTTTATTGGTTGATGTAATATAAAATTACAAGACTTTTTTAAATAATGTTTTTCTCGGAACTTAAATCAGACAGCGCAAATTCTTCTCTATGAATTTTATTCTTGATATTTTGCTACTTATTTCTAGCAAACTCCACGATAAAACAAGAACTAGTTATTTTATCTAGAAATTTTCTGTTGGTTACATTAGTGACAATACAAAGAGATTTAATTCTAACATAAACATTTCGAATTCCAATGAAATCCAGAGTACAGTCAGTTTTATAAATTAAAACACCTATTATTCAAATATTTACAAAAACTGTTTACAATGTATGACATTGCAAAGAGATGATAAAAAGGTAATTGTCAGTCTTACATTTTATTTAAAAGAAGTATACTTCCTGGAGCACTAAAAGGTCCGAGCCGTGATCTAATATCAACAGCTCTAACTGCAAAATAATATTTATATCCTGCCATAAACTGAGTCAATGTACATGCCATAGGCAAAGGTAGAGCTTTGACATCACCAATTTTTTTCCATAAAGCTGTGCTAGGGGGTGATGATGTTTCTTGATAAGCATATAACTGATAACTAGCTATTTCTTCTTGGTTCTCTTCTTGATACCCATCTATTTTCCATGATATTACAATTCCATTTTCTACTTTTGACAATTTGAGTTCTGGTGCCGGTGGTAAAGCTTTCCAATTTGGAGGTTGATACTGCTTCATAGAGTCTGGTAAAGGTGCAGGGTGCCTTGTTATTCTTGTCATTCTCACTGCATTCGTATTTGGATTAGGTTTTGGCAAAATATTCGGAACTCTGTGTCGAGGGCCTAAGAGAAGAAAATTTAATGATAATTTTTGTTTTTAAAAACACTACATAAAACTACAGATCTTTATATTTATTAATTAATAATAAAAGTATATTCATAATTCTATACTAAATACATTAATGTACAAAATTCTTACCTTGAGGTGCAATGGGTTTGAGCATGATAGTCTGACCAGGTCTAACTTGATTTTGTGAACCACTAATAGGAATATATACTTTTCGGGGACTACTAATATTTGTACCAAATGGTTGTCTCTGTGGAGCCAGTAAGTTTTGTGGAGATACTAATCTTACTGGAGGATTCACATTCCTTTGCAGTACTTTTGAAGGTGGCTCATCATCTGTTAAATCAACTGTTACCGAGTTGCCCTGTTGCATTTTACTATGAGGTCTTTTTTCTGGTTTCGGTGTTGGGGGTGAATTCCTTATACCATTAGGTAATGTGGTAGTCACTGGAGATTTTGATGAATTAATTGTGATAGGTGTCTGAAGTTTGTTATTGCTTGCATTATTCACTGCTGGAACTAGTCTAGGCACAGGAATTTGTTGAGTATTATTAGGATTTGTTTGCGTTTTAAGAGTTTTAGGACTTTGATTTAATTGGTTCTTAACTTTGTTTGTAGTGTTATTACAAATTGCATTGTTTTGTGCAGCATTAGACGATAATACAGATTTTCTCCGTACAGCTATTTTATCTGTCATAAACACCTGCATACCAACAGATCGTGTTATCTTAAGTGGAGTAATTGGAACATCTGATTTTTTCTTCTGTTCTTCTTGGACAGATTTTAAAACTACTTGCAGATCTCTATTTTGCTTTGTAAGCAGCATAGCTTTCTTCTTATATTCTTCAATATTTTGGCTCAATGTTTTAAGTTGCATTTTTATTTCACTTAAATTACTCCTATCTACAACACTTTCTACAATTTTTAATATACAAAATTCTTCAAGTTCATCTCTTGTCATATCAGCCAAGTTCTTTTTGCATGTTTTAAGAAAATTAACAGATAATAATGGTTTTTGTATTGGTTTGTTTTCTAAGGTTTTCTCATCTTCTTTCGTTTTATTTAAATCAGACTCTGCAATATTTGCATTGTCTTGATTTACGTTCAATGTTTCTGTAAAAAAAAAGTACTTATAAGTATCACTATGAAATTTACTATTACAAAATCTCAAAATCGTAAGTGTAACTCTGTCTGTCTGTTACTTATTCACGGCCAAACCCAGTGGTTTTATCAATATCGGCTCAATAAGCAAATTTGAATAAATTTGGTCTGAAGTAAGCCTAAACCCCCAGGAAGGACATAGGCTTCTTTTTTATGTCCAAGACCAGACATCCAACTCCTATAACGCGAGCGAAGCCACGTCAACAACTAGTATTTAATAAATTGAGAAGTATACTTAATTATAAAAATATAAATAACGTATTACCTTTATTTTCTATAGGTTCTGTATGCAATTCATCTGTATTAAGTTTCTCATCAGATTCTTTTACATCAATTTTGGTTTCAACTGCTTTTTCTGGATTGTTCTTTTCATCCTTAACATTCATTTCTTCATCAATCAACATGATATCATCATCATCTTCTATATTAATACATTGTTTTTCATCAGGACTCGGTAATTTATTTTGAGATTCTTTTTCTATAGTTTCTTCCTCTTCATCCGACAATATATCTAAAGTGTTTGACAATTTACATATAAGTGAAAGCTTTTTTGTACTTTTAATATTGTTATTGGTGTTTTTATTTTCTATTTCTTCCTGTTCATTAGCCTTATCATTATTTACATTTGTATCCTTTGTATTCTTAAGCATTTCCTTAGATTCTACTTCATTATTTTCTGTAGTGGGTATAACACTAGATGAATCAGAAGTTAGGTCTGGGACATCAATGATATCATCTTGTGAAATACAGTCATGATTGCTGTGTTCATCATCAGACTCATTATCTGTAAGTTGGGTAGTGATATTATTACTTTCTTCATTTGATGATGTATTTGATTTTTCCTCTTCACCGGTTACTTCCTGTTCTGACAATGTAATACATTCTTCCTCTTTCTCATCTGAAATACTGATTACTTCTCCATTTAAGACTGTATCATCTTTTACTTCTTTATTGTTATCTGACTCCTTTTCATTTGGAACAAGGTCATCATTGGTTTCTTCCAATCCCGTGTCCACTTCCTCTGCTATATTCTCTGTGTTATTACTTGTTATATTTTCCTCCTCCTCCTGATTCTTTCCATTAACATTATTACATTCCTCTTCACTTAATTGTAGATCAGTCTCTTTCTCTTTGTCATGTTTCACCATAACACTGTCACTATTTTCTGGCTCTTCATCTTCTATTATAATATTAGAGATTATATCATCATCTTGTTTTTGTTTACAACATTCCTCAGACAAATCAGTGGCACTAGTATTTTCAATACAATCATTTTTACTTGAATCATTAAGGCATTCGCTAGAAATATTTTTACTATCATTAATTGTGTCTTCATTGGTTTTAAAATCTTCATTTTCGTTTAACTCTTCCACAATATTTTCCTTAACACAATCTTCATTTATATTGGGAATTTCATCACCTACTTTTTCTGCTATGGTCTTGTTACTAAATTTTTCATCTAAGGATTCCTGTTCAATTGCTGACATCTTCCTTTGAATGTCTATATCTGTTTTAGTGTTTAAAATTAATTGCATTGTTCAGCATTTCCCAACACTTAATTGTGCAAATTATCCGTATATTCTGAAATGAGAACAAAATATAATTATTAAAAATCTAAATATTTATATACTTTTATTGAAGGTTATTATAGTGTTGCTAAAACAGACAAAGTATGTAAAAAAATACTGACACTTTCTATCCCAGACACTAATATTTTCATAATCATAGTTTTTTTGTAATTGGTAATTTGTGTGAAGTTATTATTTAATTAGTAATTTACAATACTAACTTAGACTTCATCTGTACCTACATAAGCTTATACATATATAAACTGTCTGTGTGGCCTTTTTTATTGTACCTAATCTCAAACTTTTGAATTAGAATTTTATAACGTTTAACATTTGTTAAACATCAAACGTTTAACGTTGTTGACTTTTTAAATGTCTAATCTCGATTTGAGCAAAGGCATTCACTTTAATAAATTCAGTTGCAGTAGTAATCTATAGACGATAGGGGTGGCGATAATATTATTTATCAAATTAATAATACATATACAGTAAGAGATGTATATACTATTTCAATAAAAAATTATTTATAAAATATTTCACGAGTAACAATAACAATAGAAGAAATTACAAAAAAAATAATATTAAATTTTAAACGCAAGGCACCGATCGATGCGAATGTTGTTCAATGCATTACACGTTCTTAGTAATTTATATAGATTATATATACAATAAAACACAAGTCCGATTACAGAAATAAAAAAAATATATAAATTTTTAAACTAACTTTTAGTTTTTAGATTACTTTATCTGCAAACACATTATAAAATACAGAATACAGATACATAATAGACGATATGTGCAATGAAAGTCAAACTTCGCGGCGCCGTGAATATTTATAAAACTAAATTTATACCGTTTCTTCCGTCATAGTCTAAAAAAAACACCAAAGATGTTGCTTTTTTTAAACAAAACGTACGGACAACTCGTATAATAATGCATAACAATAAAACAATCGACATCAAAAGTATCTCTGATATGTTCATATTACCTAACCTAACTTACTAATTTAGCTTCTTAGGATATTAACATATTTATCATAATCGGTTTACGACAAATTTCACACTCAAAGAGAGTACCTAATTATTTATAATAACATATACTTTATATTTCGGTCCTAGGAATACTAAAGTCAAAGTTGTGGAAAAAATTATATCAATATTTAAATCCTTGTAAAGATAACTAATAAAAAATCTAGATTGATTTACATAATAAAATCGTATTAAAAATCCATATTAGTATGTCTTTATCAAAATCAAGATGGCGGCCACCTGGCAGAAAATGCAGCGAGTACAAGAATAAATTCCGTATCCACTAGTCTACAGCTGTATTCTGATCGTCAATCTTTCGGCAACGTAACTGATAGAGCTTGGCATTTCATATTCACAAGATAAAAATTAGCATGAGTGAAAGAGACAACAGGCATAAAAAACAAGGTCTATTCCACACAAGACCG
This sequence comes from Vanessa tameamea, assembly GCF_037043105.1. NCBI lineage: Eukaryota > Metazoa > Arthropoda > Insecta > Lepidoptera > Nymphalidae > Vanessa > Vanessa tameamea. Next base: position 10,224,023 of record NC_087324.1, read on the forward strand.
GTACGGTCTCATAACAAAAGTGGAAGATACGAACAAAATTAAATAACAAATAATAAATTGATAAAAAAACCGCTATTTAACAAAAAGTTTCAGTCGGTTTACTAAACATAAAATTCGTTTTTTTTTAATTTAACAAAATTGATATTTTGTTTTTAAAATTCAAATTATAAAATTAATATTTCATTCCAAATTTGTAATAAAAACTGATAGTTAAACAAATTTAGTAAAAAAATTTTTTTTTTTTTATGAATTATAAAAAATATAATTTAATATAAACATGAATGTAAAAAAGAAATATAAATAATATAATATTTCTTTCACTGTTAGTTATATAACAACAATAATATATTCTTACAATCACCCACCTATTAAGTAAAACAGAGAATCCAGAAAAAAGAAGAACGAACAAGAAGATTCGATATTCGCGAAATACAAGCGCACTGAATCGCGACTTGAACGGCACTAACGAGCAGAAGGAGAGAGAAGAAAATGGCGGCCGACAATGTGGCGACACAACTCGTGGCGAGACTAGGAACTAATAAATACAGTGCAAAGATAGTATAGAGGCAACGGTGCTAGCGTTCGTAAATATCATAATCTCTACGGAAGCGAGACACTCATAGCGTTCTCCAACATAACAGAAAGAGCCAACGAATGGTCGATTACGTAGCTCAAATTGACGTATTTGGCGTGTAAACTACTCTATGTTATAACCACTAAGCGGCTACCTCAGGTGATATCTACATTCACATATTACCGTGATCTCATTCTCTTGTATTCTACTATTTTAACAATGTAATCTCTATGATTATTTATAAATAATTTTTTACAAAATTTTATATTTATTTTACATACTAAAAAAACGGTCTATTGTGTTATTTTTTGGTTTTAATCTACAGAACGTACGTATATTAAATAAAGAAATAGCTATTCAATTAAAATTGTGTATATATTTACACAAAAATAAGTATATAAGTTATTAGTTTTATAATTTATTAAGATCATGCGGCGTTGCCGTTCTGCACAGAACAGCGCACGTCGTGTCGTGTGGGCTGCCTGACTCGTATCCGAAAGTGAACGAACAAAGCCGATCGCTGCCGAGGCTCCACCTAGTCAGGTCAGATGCGATCGTCATCACAAAAATAGACATATTTTATCTGCTATCAAATTAAGGTTCATAATAACGATTAATTGAAAACAAATTGATTTAAATTATAATAATGTCTACCAAGAGTAACTCAAATAGCTACCTATAAACAGGATATATCATACTTATTGATGATTGCAGATATGACTTGGAACATTCTGCTTCACCTACGTCATGACGAAAAAATGTAAATGCAAAATGAAGCGAAAATGAAAAAAATACTGAATTAACCGATCAAGAATAATTACAATACTGGAAGAGCTACAAAATCATTGTGTTTAAAAATGTAGATAAGATAAATGTTGCAATACCAACATTCAATCAAGTATAAGGAGATAGACATATTTGCCTCTGCCCTCTAGACGGAGTCTTTACGAAAAGAACAAAGCCTGATGTTTTCTTCGCACAAACGATTTTAACGCGATATAGAATGGCAACTAATAATATTTAATAAATATGTAAAAAAAAAGGTTACCATATAGTAGTGTCTTCAATTACACTAACAATACGGATGTGATACATCGCCGCATTTTAGTACTGCGTTTAAATTAAATCAAAGTGTAATGCAGCACTGAAAAGCATCATTAATGTTTCAGTCTTAAAGAGAAGTAGTCAGAGTTATCAAAAAGAAGACGGAAAACCTTTGTTCAAACCCTTTTTTTTTGTATTTATTTGAATTTGGAATATTTTTATATTAATGCTAATAATATTTTAGGGCCATAGAATAATGAAAATTGATGGTAGATATTAAAAAAATCGAATAAAATAATTACATTAACTAATAAAAAGGCATTAAAAAAATTGGCACGAGAGAAAGGGAAGGAACAAAATACGTCATTGTACGTACGTAGACTTAGCTCACTAGAAATCAAAATGGCGGGTGATGTAATGAAGGTTAAGCTTTTTTCGCTAAAATCTACTCAAATAAATTACAGTAGGTATGCAGTGTAGCTAAAGTAGATAATATAAATATTAATTATTTTAAGCTTATTAGTCATAGTGAGTCAATTTAATATTCATAGTTAAACGACGACTTATATTTTCTAAGTACATATTATATATGTGCCTACATTAAATGCCGAATATTTATGAATTATGTATATATAATATAACCATGTCTAGGTATTAAGAACTAATACTAGTTGATACCTACTATTACATCTTAGTATAAAAAAGACGAGTTTTCGATAAATACACGAATAAATTGAATTCGGCAAACAAGACATCTTGGATATGGTGGACAATGATTCAATATTTTTAGTACCTATCAATGAATCGGGTATCACTTATATCAAAATGTACTAGAAACAGATGCACAAAATATAGTTTGCATTTTTAGATGATATTGTCCATTTTCATAAGGAAATTCTCCATCTTTATTGGCACAGCACAATAAAATTGTGTGTGACCAACCGGGCACGTAATCATATGCCACTTGCCCCAGCAACATCGCCTTTACCGAGTTGGAGACCAAATGCGACGTTGCCGCACTTTCGTTTCGAGAGTCAGATATAGGAACGTCGATTGTTGTTAACTCGTTAGGTTATATAGGTTGTGACATGTGATAATGACAACCTGTCATAAAATATTGGAAATAGTCAATATTTTTCAAGAACCTTTTAAAATAGAAAACATATAACAAGCCAAATAAAACAATATGACATTTGAGCTAATTCTCAGGTCAATAAACTGTTCCTAAAGATTGTCAGATTATTGCAAATATTGGTATTTTTTTTTTAAATAATTAAAGTAATCCGTTTAAATGACTAAAATAATGTCGTAGTCATTTGATTAACAGTTAGACCATTAAAATTTGGACCAAAATCATAAATTTTGAAGATCTAGGGCATCCAAAGGCAAAATAACTAAACAAAGTGGGTAGACTTGTAGACAATTTTGTACCGTATCAACAGCAAAATAGTAACAGCTAAGGTTGAATACTCCAAAGTCCTGAAATAAAAAGATCACAATGATTAGCGCTTACCAAGACGCGGAAGACTAGAAAGGTCAGCATGTGTAGAATCCTGTATTCTTGAAGTTCAGAAGAAGCCAGAATATTCATCTGAAAACCTCGATCGAAGTATCTCGAAGGAGTGAGGGTGATCGAATGTACAGTCGTGCGCCGTTTCGGGCTTCGGCGCGCTTGGCAAAATTCGCCATTTTGTCGTCGCTTGTTTCATGAGCTAGAGTAGATCAGCGATATGAACCTCTCGCTCTATTCGAATATAAACCAGCAATTATTTGTTTGTTCTACTTACTTCTATATATTGCTACTTCTCTTCTTTGTCTCTAATTCTTTGTGTAAGTGGCGTTTCTTAACAAAATTATTAGTTGCAGTAACAGTTGACAGAATCCAGCTATCGTCAATAGTATTCGAGACAAGTGAATCATTAAAGTAGATTGTAAAAAGTAGAACACATTGCAATTGGTTTGCAATTTTAGAAAATACTAATAGGTACATTGACTAATTATCTATTCTACATGTCAAAATCGATGGCGACGAGAAGGATGATCTTTTATAGATGGTGGTTTCATTATTGAAATAACAAAACGGGTTTTCAAAAATAGGAATTACTTAATATTACAATGGGGTCGGATTGAAATTAGGAATTGTGGATATAAAAATCATTAATTCATTTGACATTTGCTATTAATAACATAAGAACTCACGTAACGCCATCTGTCTTTATTTATTTATACTATTATGACATTTAAGATCAAGCTTAAGTAAGTAGTGCTACATATATCGTATAGAGGACGTAGCAGTAGCCTTGCGTACTGCGCATATTTTCACCCGCGGATAATCAAAGCTAAGAACGAAAGTCCAGGTTTTTTTTAGTATGTTTTATTGCAGTCATAAAGGACCAGGCTTGTGGTATAGGCTTAGGTGGATACATCTTTATGAAAACGGAGAAAGTGAATTTTTAGCCTATTGTCGTAAATTTTTAGACAATATCCAATCATATATACAATAGTTAGGTACCTATTGAAATACATAACAGGTTTGTATTATCGAAATATCAAAATCCACAAAACTGTTTATTTATATTTTATTTTGATTTCGACAGCAACTTGTATTGTTTATTGTATTTTTATTATAAACGTAAATTACTGTATATAATTATTGTATTACTGTATAGAAATAATAGTAATAATAAATTAAATAATAAATAACCATACAGGCATGATATAATATAAAAACACGCCATACAAAAGATTGTCCTGTGCCATTGTATCCAGGACTCTGGCGCTATTACTTCTCTGAACCGCAGGGCTTCTTCTTTGAGCTAACAAGGTAAGCTCCAGCTCGAAGGTCGCTAGAAGTGTGGACAGTTTCTTAGAAAGGTCTTTTATTATTTTTTTGTATATCTGACGACCAAGGAACTTATTTTGCAAAACCCAGCCCCGTAAATTTATTTGTATTATTATTTGCGGTGTTTGAATATTTGGGCAGTTTCAGCGGCAGCAATGGCTTTACGGGACGTGCTCTGGATATGAGATACTGCCAGTGCGTCTATGTCAAGTTGCATCCCACACAAGGACATGTCCCATCGAACATGGTACTATTGTTGCTCCATCAGGTATTGCCATCATTTCTGTATAAACCGTTTGGTTCTAAAGTGGCAGGGATCGATGCTGTGGCCAAGGCACGATGGAATTTATCGTTAAGTTATCCATGGTGATATGCTCGGCCAGCGACAGCTGAGTCCATTGTGTCCGTAATGACATACCGGTTCCACAGGGACCTAAGTCAGACTCGCACTTCTTTAAACCTAAACGAAGGCATATGGGGATAAGTTTCGTTGCCCGATCAAGTGCTTCCCTTAGATTTTTGGAAAGGAAAGACTGAAGTCAGTAGCCTGACTCCTTTTCAGAAGCAGCAAGCAGTCGTGCACGGTTCATATCTGAGGTACACTGGGACGGGAGCAGTCCGTCTGTTATTCTAGCTCGGGGTTAATTCCATAGGCTCTGGCAATCCGTATCTCACGGAAAGACTTCATCAAGCAAAACAAACCACTCCTAGCTGTCTTAGTCTCCAAAATATCCTTCACTACAACGTCAGTCGAACTTGAAAAAAAAGAAACCAGAGGACAAGGAAACCGGGAGCGCCGAATTTCGGACACGATCTTCGACTATGGCATGTGGCAGAAGGAAATTTCCAAATTACTGCACAATAAATCCATAAATTTTGAAGCACATAAACCAATTCTAAATCGATCTGTGACGACATATTCATATAAGTTAATGGTAACGTGTGTCAATCTCAGAAACTAAATTTTCTATCTATAATTTATTAACATATTAATTAATAACATTAAGTGCTTAAATATAAACAAATATTAATTAAAAATAGTTACTGTATAAATCTATAATTTGGTTATCATTTGACAAATGTCAATAATTTACTTTGAAGTATGACATTTCTTTGTTTGACATTAATTCAAATGTAAACAATGAGCTTTTTAAATTAAATTGAGAGATAAACTCTATATAGTAAAGTTCTAGAGAAGATAGATGAAAAATGATTGGTGTTTTAAATTATAGAACATATTTAATGGTACTATAAATACTTCGTTATTATGCATAACTTAGGTTAGATTATTAAAATGCATGTAAGTATTTTATAAGTACTATAAAAATTTATAAATCTTTGTTTTTTAGATTCCACGATGTCGAATAAATCCATTAGTGCAGCGGTTTTACAGCAATGACTTTGAAAAGAAGTTTACTGATTCTCAAAAAGAGAAAATATTGCAGGTTATAAATGAGGATATTATTTCCTTGTCCAGGTTAGTTAAAAAGTATCGATATAATGTACATCAAAAAAACGTTTATATCGTTTTTTTTAACGTTCGATATAAATTATATTCTGAAGCGAATTGTCAACAAATAATAAAGTCGATATTGTTTATAATGGGATCTTTTTACTCAACACACGAGTAGTGTAGATAGGTAGATAGTTATAATCAAGGCGAGGAATAACCAGTTCAGAGAAAAGGCTTTAAAAACATTTGGTCCAAAACAAAAAAGAAGGATTCCTTTTGCCTGATCTTAAAAAAAACTTATTAATAAATTCTAAAATACAAACCTTCCTGCTAAATGGTTTATGTCTGTTACAAATATTTAAAAGTCTTGAGTGTGAAATTAACAGTGCATAAGTGGTGGTAATTTTTAAATTACACTTTTTTTGTATTTCAGGTACGAAATAAGTAAAGTAAGGTTAAAAAAACTTTCAGATTGGCTTGGGAAGAATGGTCAGATACAAACAATATCAGATATAAAAACTGTAGATACCTTCACAGAGAAACTGGCTATGAAGTTATGTAATAGTATATTAGATGGACCAAAGAAAGAAAACAATAACATAAGTAAAAAGATTAAAGGACAAATACTTCAACCATCTTTAAGTGAACGTAAAAGACAGGTATTGAAAAGATATTTTTAAAATATTAAATATTGCTCATTGATTGTTTTTTAAATTGTCCTGTAGTTCCAGTTGTCCATCACAACCTAAGAATTTGTTGCACCAGGCCTAAGGCTTTTTGGTGATGATGTTGTTGTGCTGATGATCTCACTTATGTCCATAATTCGATGGATTAGCAAATCCCATCACCCAGCTGGATTTCACGTGCAGAACAAACAGCTTTCATTTATTGGTTTGACCTGGGATTTAAACCCTCGGACCTTTGGATCTGAGGTGGTCAAAATCCTTTATGAGTGCCTAATATTTAAAAGTTAATTGTGCTGCCAAATATAACAAAAAAATTATCATCTTTATATTACTCAATCCCGTTAATTACATGTAAATTCTTTAAGATAATATACTATCAGTCTGTTTTAATCATTTTTTTTCCATTTTTCTTCTATTGATTAGAAACTGAAGCTTGTTAAAAAAACTTAAAGAAAAAACAGTTGAGAAAATGGTACTAAACTGTTTTGTCTTTGCCTGTTTATAATATACATATGTAGATAAAAACTTGATTAATATTTTTTTCATCATTGTCTGTAGTCTTGCAAATCTGTGTTAGCAGTGTACATAGCTGTCAATTCAGTTTGTTGGGTTCTGATAGATAGAGAAAAGTATGAAGTAAATGAATGGCAATATTACAACATTGAATATCCAAATGCTAAGAAGTTACAAATTACAGACATACTGGATATTGTGAGTATATATGTATTTATTTTTTTTAATTACAGAACTCACTTTGATTTTCTTTATATTTACTTGATGGTTTTGTAATTATTTTTAAGGCCTGGGATATAACCAAGACTCTTCCAGTTGCCGATGTATATGTAATGAAGGCAGAGGCAACAAGTCTGCGAGCATCTGGAAGTGATCCAAATAATCCAAAAGTTCTGGGTGTCAATTTACAGAAAGCACAACTTGTAGCAATGATTGTTGCACTCATCAATGCTAAGAGTAATGATGTTAAATTAAGTAGGTATGTATTAACACTGAAGTCATCATATATAATATAAATTAATGGTAAATTCATCTATATCCTATTCCAATGGCAGGAACAGTAAAGATTTATATGAACAACTGTTATTTTGAATTGAGATGACAAAATAAATTTGATTTTGAATATTGGAAATGTTTTAAGCTAAAACTATATAGGCTATAAGTAACTTAGTGCAAGCATTCTATTATGCTTAATTATAATGTATTGTTTAAGAACTGTTTGTGAGATATGTTGAACAGTGTGTCTGTTTGTTAATTAGTATCCTACTATTGGGATCATGGGACATTTTAAGGTCTTAACTAAATAGATACAAATTTATAAAGTCAAATCTACAACTAAATTGATTATTATCTTATCTTGAAAATAAAAAAAATCATTGTGTGCATAAAATAACTATGGTCAATATAAGAAAAGAAAACTACAACTGAAGTAGCAAAGCTAAATAAATTGCTTTCATCAATTTTAGGAAAGTATGAGGAGGCTAAGTCAAATGTTTGCTCGGTTAAGATATACTATGTTATCACAAAATTCATAATACTAAAGTAATATCTTTTTTTCAGCAGTAGTGAAGAAACATCTCAAGATTTTACACAGAAAGTCTATTTCCTGAGACCGACTCTTCCATATAGGTAAGTAAGGATATTTGTGGTTCTAAATGATGATGTCGTCCTGACCAATTTCGACCACGGCTTCCAGTCTCAAGGAAGATCAACAAAGTGTGTGCGCAAACATTTTGATGGATTGTGAGAGTGAACCTGGCACTCTCATAATCCGTGCTTTCTGAGGCATGGGAGTGTACACTTTCAACTTTCAGACTCCGGGCTGTTATTGAGAATTTTTCTATAGAAAAACCCAATACATTTTTATGAGCCCAACCTGGTTTTTGAACCCAGGACCTCATAATTAGATACTACAGCAACAAGAGTGTCAAACGCGCCATCTATTAAAACAAATAAAAGCCTGTTTATTATGTGACAAACTAGATAGCGCTATAATACCGAATTGTCAGTCGTCCGTTCTAATGAAACACTTTTCTAACTTGTCATAAACAATTGTAGTTATTTAAACAATTTTATAAATAGTCAACAATAGACTTAAATTAAAAGAAAAAACCTTTTTTTTAATTGTGCTAATTATATACAGATAATTATTTACTAAATATGTTTTTAATTATTTTAGGTTATATGGCACATTAGTTGGTAATGAACACGTTTCAACTGAGCAGACTGTTGAAAATTTACTGCAAGAAGCGAATCAAGACAAAACCACCTCTCACGTTAATGTTCCTGAAAATCTAGTTACGATGTTTAGAAATCAAAAAGATTTAAGAAAAGATATGCTGGGCCACTGTTTGTTGTTGGCGCTTACTTTTATGGATATTTGTGTTTATTTGAATAAAGATAGTATAACTAAACTGTTAAAACGTGGCGAATAATTCAGTTATTAATGTTAATAAAATTAGTTTGTAATACATAAGTTTTCTTATTTCCCTTTTTACTAAAATATATACATATAGTCCATTCCAACCACAAGAAGACAGAATCCAAAAAACGACATTTGACATCGATTTGACGCAATATAATTGGTAAAGATTCTTGAATAATTTATTTTATTCCTTATGGATTTACAACGAAACTCTTATGGAAAGTTTGAAAGTAAAATTAAATAGGATATAAATATTTAAGCAGTATAATGTTGTATTATAAATATATCTTTAATATAATAGTCAAGAACTAATATTTATGCACAAAAAATGTAACATACATTACATTACCAGCCTGTAAATTTCCCACTGCTGGGCTAAGGCCTCGTCTCCCTTTGAGGAGAAGTTTTGGAGCATATTCCACGCTGCTCCAATGCGGTTTGGTGGAATACACATGTGGCAGAATTTCGTTGAAATTAGTCTCACGCAGATTTCTTCACGATGTTTTCTTTCACCGCCGAGCACGAGATTAATTATAAACACAAATTATGCACATGAAAATTTTGTGATGCCTGGGTTTGAACCCGAAATCATCGATTAAGATGCACGCGTCCTTACCACTGGGCCATCTCGGCTCTTATGCACAATATAGCTGAAGTATTAGCAAATCGCGTGGCATATATAATTCTATGATTTGTTTATCTTTATTCCTTCTTTAATTGGATCAGAAAAGAGCTATCCGAACTATTTATAATATTAGCTGTTTATTTAAAAAAAGAGCAACTATACGAGTTTCTTGCCGTTTCTTCTCGCTGGAGGCTACTTTCCGAAACGGTGGTAGTATTTTAATATCGACGATTCAAAAACGCTTCATTGTGAAGTTTACTTGAATAAAATTACTTTGATTTGATTTGATCAGAATATAGATTAAAATGATATAACAAGTAGCTTTTTTTTTATTTTGACAGAACTTTCAAAGTTCATATTTGATTTATAACAAGAGTTTTAGCAATTGTAAGACCTTTCTTATACAACATAAACATAAGTTAGGACCTTATAATTACATGCTTTTCTTTACGCTTTATACTAAAATATACTAATCTGTTTTGAATACAAATAAACAAAAATGTTGGCAACATTTGAACTCAATCATTATGGTGGACCTGGTTTAAAATGCAAGATTAGAAACACTAATGCTAACAGGTGGAGTTAAATATAATTTTTTACAAATAAAAAGATCCAAAAAGTTATTTAGTGGTAATGCTTAGGCAACCCCACGTGGGTATTCAATAGTAATAAAGTGAGTGAATTTGGAATCTTGATATCGTGTTCGAAGTCTATTGATTTAAAACATATCAAGAACCATTTATAATCAAGTGCAGAAAATATTACTTATGTAAATATTTATTATAGTATATATTTATATTATATATATTTATTGTTATCTGTGTATTGTGTTAAGATTTTTATATTATGTATGTATTTTATTATGACTTAAATTACTGTACCCTTCCCATATATGTAAATATTATGATCCTCTGCCCAAAGGTTGCCTGGAAGAGATCGCTGCTGAGCGATAAGGCCGCCTGTTGCACCTCATGCAACTTTTTGTTTCAATATTGTAATTTTTAGTTTTAAGTTTGGGTGCAATAAAGTATAAATAAATAAATATTACATTGCTGATTACTTACTTCATGAATATTTGAATACCCACGAAAACTTACTAAAACTAACTTGAATATCGTAATAGTTAGTCGAAAAGCCGCAGGATGGCGCTTGTACCTAGGCGCATTAGTACAATCGCACTTGCATTAATGTCACTTATGTAGCGTTTTATGTATCATTTTTAAAATTAACGGAAAGATTTAAGTTACAATGATTGCAATATCATTATCATCATCAGCAGCCCGTGTTCGTCCACTGCTGGCGATATGTGTTTTCCAGAGCACACCAGTGAGCCCGATTTCGGCTTTTGTTATCCAACTGCCACCAGTATACATATTAGAATATTTTATGTATTGGAATATATAAAGTTATATTATTTTATTAAAAATAGCTTCATTTTTTTTTTATTAGGAATTATAGAGAATTATATAGTTTTGTGTTCGTATTTAATACTATTATTAATTATTCAAAAATAATAATACAATATTTGTTATATTTTAATTGATATATTTTTTCTAATAAAATCGGTAGGTGGAGAAGGAACTGACCCAACTAATTGTAGGTATGCAATTACAAAAGATGAAATATTACTTGCTACAGTTACCTTCTTTTTTTTTTTCTCTTTTCTCTCTGGAAAAACGCATTACGCGCTGCCCCCACGTGATGGAAGGTCGGGAGGGGGGGACTCCCCGGAGCCCTGGACGCCGAGTGCGCCCAGATACGCCGGGTTTACCCACTAAAAAACCAGCGGTACCCTCTCCGTCTTTCGGCGGGCGCCACGGGATCGCTTACGCATGCTACCGTGACGCCCTGACGGTCGGGCCGCCTATGCGGGTCTCCAACACCTAGAGGGGGTTCTCGGGGTTTGCTATAGTTACCTATGGTATGATAAGTTTAATATGTTTTTTGCCATTGCGTATTGTTAACCTGTGTACGACTTGGTACAGCTTTGCCTATGTTGGAATCATTTCCTATTCATTTAATAATTTACCAACGGACTATATTATATATAATTTAACTTATCAGAATATATATCTATTGTCATTGCTATTTATTTTCAGTTTTAATCACAATAATACGATATATATCATACAAACCATAGCTTAGATCGTAAAATATTATATTTAGTAGTAACTACTGAGTTTCTTTCCGGTTCTTCAGGATAGATCACATCTCACAGATCAGTCTAGAATCTAGATAAGACGATCTGGTGGTTACTCTATATTCTTGTGTAATCTAGTATAATCTTCTGTAATGACAAAAGTACTATCCATTTAGGCGACTTGAATAAAGTATATTTAGATTTTAATTATTTATATATTGTAAATAAGAATAAATTCTATAGTTCTTGAAATGCCTATGAGCTAGTAACCAATTAGCGAAGGCTAAATAAAAACCAATTTAATCCTTATTTACTTCTACATATTTCCTACAAAACCAAATAATACAGTTAGTAAATTTTCCATATTTTTTAAAAAAAAATTTATGTCTAAATGATTGAGATTATAAATAAAACTGCCATATATTGCTTCAGTTGGACTAAAAAGTGTTTATTTGATAAAATACAACGAGCTTACTTTTTACAACATTTTACTTCTATTAATGACAAAAAAACAAACAAAACCCTTAATACAATAATAATAATATACATAAATACGATGGTATCAACTTCAAACGTATAATACGTAACTAACATAAATGCAAATCTAGGCAAGATCGTTACAATTCATTTAAAAAATATCTTAATGAAAAAATATATATAATTAAAAAATAACTATTACGAAAATTACATCGACAAGATACAATGCAAAATTCCCTATAGATCACACATACATTTTTGATCTAACCAAAGTCGAATTTTGTATTTAATACTGATATCATTTTGGAAGAACTAGAAAAAATATTTACAATTTTAATTTTAATTTTATATGCCAACGGTAAAATTTTTCGCCTGGATCTTTGTGACCATGTCGCAACCAACTGTTTTAAAGAACTTAATGTATGGAGAAATCAATTAAAAATTGTTTTGAACTGTTGTGTGTAAAAAGTTCGATCTTGTATTCTGGGATTGTCTAAAATCAATTTTATATAGTCTATTTCGGTGTATTTGTATGTAAGAAAATATACTCTATTGTAACATGTGGAGGGACTGACGAGAGAAGATTTTTAGGCCTCCGAAAACTAAATTTAAAACTCGCGTAGTTTATATGCTCCTTATGACATTCAACAAAATATATTACAATTTGCTACAACGAATTAATGAATTTAATTTGCGATTCATTTGTTAATCTGTGATCATAGAAAGGCAAAACTAACGCAAAGTAAATGACAAAAGTAATACGAATGGAAGACGATCATGCTGTGACTTTGATAATGTTCGTATTCGTTCGTAAATTCAAATCAAATCTCGTCAGCCCCATTGGATACATCTGTAGAAACCTAACAACATTGTAAAATTACCAGTCTATTGTTGTATATTATAATAAATATGTACAAGTAATAATATAACAGCACCCATTTCACTGAAACCATATATCGTTGAAGCTACGCCGCCTATTACGCTTTTTATAAAAAAAATCTTTGTAATATATCACGGCTTTATTGTATAAAAATGTATTGTATATTTTGTAAAATCTGTATATCTATTGTACTATTCGGTATAAGTAAACATTTATTGTATTAAATAAGTATTGTAGCAAAAATAAGCTAAATAGGCGACGTATCTTACGAATGTCGAATCTAATAAAATCTGTTAAAAAAACTCAATCCAGACTACAAGATCATATATCTAATATGTTTTATCTTTTATAAAAAATTCAACAACTCTTATTTTATCGTGGAACTGTTTCAACAAGTCTCTATTGTGATAGAAATTAATTATTTTTAATAATATATGTATGTGACAGCGGTTGGCGAGTGTGGCAGTGTAAGCTTGACGCAGGTTGCACCCGATTTATAAAATTATAGGCCATCCATGTTGGCTACCAATTATTCGTGGACCTACATTTAAATCTACGCAAATAATAATAAAAGTTTTTTTTTAAATACACAAAATAACGCTGAAATAAACGTGTATTGCACTAATCCGGAATAATTCCTTTTAAAACTATGCTGTGCAGATAACCAGAAGTCCAAACTATAATCGATAAACAAGCGAAACAGATTATAAAACGCTATAATACATAAAACTACTTTAAAAATGGAAGACGATTAAATAATTCGTAGCCAACTATCAAAAAAAAAAATACATTCCATATATTTCACTACGTGTGGTTGGTACAATTATATAATATAATATTGTATATAATTGAAATTACATTCGATTTAATAATCGACAAAACCACGTGATAAAATGTGCTTAATTTAAAAAATATTCCGCCATGTTGAAATACCCAAACTCGCAAAATAGACTCTCGATGAAAGGGTGGGTAAAAATTAAAACTTATTCTATATATTTGTTATTGCTGATGTTAATGACATAAACCATTTTTATATCTGCATGCAGTTTTATATACAAATATAATTATTGAAAATAAAAATTATATCGAATAAGATGAGTGATTGAATATTAAATTTCTAAATGCAGGATTAAAAATGGCTGCATTCAATGGAAACCAATCCTTATTATTAGGCTGCTTGTGTTACAGTTTTATATAATATTTCGTTTTATCCGAAAGATTGGTACTAAGATGTATCAGCAGCGGCACTTTAAATATTTTTTACTATTAAAAAATAAACGCTACAAAAACTTCGGAAACGAATTCTTAATTTTACATTTGCCAAATCTTACAGTAATAGATTTTCAATGCCTGAGATCACTAATAAATGCATTTTAATTATTTCGAAGGAAATTTAACTAGCCGGCCACCATTTTACACCTTACATTATATTATTTTTTGAATGAAAATATTTAAAGATCACTCGAAACTATATTTTAATTTGATTGGATTTTATGATCTTTTCTTATATTTTAAGTAATAAATATCATCATTAATATTATGGCGGCCAACTAGTTTTAAAACAACATCTCGCTACTAATGCGTTCCAAGTCATATATTCTTAACTAAATTAAGCTTAGCACTGGTTATTTTTACTTAAACATTGTATTTAATACAATTGACGCTCTCTTGATAATATAATAAGTATTTATGCAAAGTATAATTTCACAATGCAATCTTATTCTCTCCTTTTTATCGTTAACAACTTAAAATAAGTATACAAATAATTGGGTATCACTCGACTATATTAAAATGTTAAATTGCGTAAAGTTTGAAGAAGTTTTTAAAATATTACATTTTATTAAGCAGGTTTATATAGAAAATTAATGGAATTTAATTCCTTGTTAAATAAACAGATTAGCGATGAAAATACGATATAACAGAACCGCTGTTATTAAAACTTGAACGCCTTTTAAAGTAGGCGTTCGGAGTTGTAAATAAACAATACGTACTTTAACGCTAGGAACATGGTACGAACCTAACTAAACGTCAGTGGAATCGGCTGTAGCATAATATAAGATAAGCTAATTTTAAAGCAAATGAAAAATGATCGAGCTCTCGACAAAAAAAAAATCGGACGGCAGATACGTAATTCAACACAGCAAATTTTATTTTCTCGAATGCAGTCTTTGACTGACGTCAACTGCCAACTATTTTTTTGATTCTGTTTTTATCGATTTAAAAAAATACCATTTTAAATTTTGCTACAGAATAAGACTGTCACTGACAGGAATAACTCAAGCTCTTAACAAGTAGTATTATAAGAAAAGCAAAACCGTGCTCTCTAATACGTATTATACAAAAAAATTAATGATACATAAATGACATATAAACTAAGGCAAATAACGGTAGGTATACATACACGAGTAATTGAGCAAAACGTAACGAAACAGTGAGCAATATTAACAGAACAGTTTGGATTAAGAATTTTCATAAAAGTCGTGACATTCATTCTTAAATACCTATTCTGGTTTTTAAGGTTAATGTAATGATTTGATAATGACAATTGCCCGTTACAAGTCATATTTTTATTAGAAACCAGAATAAGATTTTTTGAGCTAGCAACACTGCCTGTTTTGTGATATGTATTTACAATAACCACGCTGAAAAATTAACGTCACTAGAACCATTAAATCAACGTACCCTATTTTATGAGACACATGAAAAGTTGCGAAAAATTGACCATATTTTAATATTGTTTAAATCAATTTTCCACCACTCGTCTCTCGTAACTTATAAAAACCTGTTTCTCAAGATACTTAGGTACTTAGCACGTTGCAATACGACACTATAATTTAAGTCTATTCCACATTTACCTTTAATAATATTGTTTGTAATAAATGTATAAAATATCATCTTTAATCTCTGTATACTTAATCACTTTTGTTTATATTTAAAAATTAAATCCATTTGTATCGGTATAAAAATCTAATAAGTATAAATTTGAGGTTATTTCACGGCTATGGCACTGTATTGTATGTTTGTATTCAAACTTGCTACGGCCCGAGCGCCGCTCCCGACGGCTATAACAGAAATATTAACCGTAAACTGTATAAAAATACTTATAGCTATTATTGTTAAGGCTGCTGTATTGTTGTAGGTATAATTAAAATATTTAAGGTTCAATTTTTTTTATCTGACCGCGTCGTAAGTGGCTGTTATACTCGTGGAAGTTATCATTTTTTTGTCATAGATTATTTATAAATCAGATATTTTTATAAGCTGGTAAACTTTTTATAAAGATGGCCTTCGACGAATACAAGTTGTACGCGGTCAGAGAATAAAATCTACCTTTTAGAACTCATCCTAGACTATTGTATGTGTACACCTCGGGAGCGGTACACGGGTCCTTAGGAGGATCACATTCAATGCTGTGGAAAATTCTAGTCACGGAAGATAACTGTTGTCAAATTTTCTTCGAGAGTGGTGTTTTTTTCATTTGTAAACCTCCAAAAGTTTGATAGGAAACTCAATCAGAAACAAAAGTATGACGGTATCGCTGTCCAGTTTTAAAGCCAACTTTTTTTTTAGATATTCATCCGATAAGCTGAGATGAGATATTCAGATAAACAGTTAATTTAAAATAAAAATAAACTCAAACGTTAATTCAAGTCAAAGTATTTCACATTTACTAATCAACTTTATAGGTAAGAAATAATAATCAATAAATAATCAATCGGTCAGTTAAATTACAAATTATGGCAGGCGGTGAAAAAGTTGGCCTTCAAAACTGTCCAGCATCAAATTTTTTCATAACTGTCCAATGCGATAATTTGTCAAGAATTTAATTCACAGAATCCACTTAAAATAATATTGCGTTGATCACTTTGTTTAGTGACAAATCATAATTTTTCCGAGTGTGACTCCAATAATCCCACTTGCACTATATTACACTACTAGTTAATACGTAACATTCCTTATGCGGTAGGAAAACGAAACCATCACAATAATATCGTAAAATAAGCTATATAAGTCGTCTATAGATACAAACAGAGATGATAAAACGTTTAAGGGTCCGTCGAAATATCCTAATACCGTATCACAGTTTATAGTCACTGAGACTCGACGAAGGAGTGATTAACAACGACGTTTCAAGTACCATAACAAAGCTGATATATTAGATATATCACCACTTCGATCAAAAATTATAATATTATACTGTCATCTGCATTGAAATAAATGTGGAGTTCTAAGTCTAACTGTATCTATTGTGGACGCGACGTGACCGAGCTCTCGGTCGGTACCAAGATACTTCAACGGCTTTACAAATTCATATATATCTTTAATCTTCTTAAATATTAAGTTTATTTCGCGATGAATGGTGGTCGAATTGCTTGGTAATTCGAAAGACAGTAGTCTAAGCTAAAATTAAGTAAAACGTTTCTCTGGCATACCATCCTTCCGAAGCCATCATCATCATCATCATATTTCCACATCACACACATTACCTAAATGGTAAAATTCGCTAATCTCACTCTTGTGATTACTTTATCGAATCAGTCAAGCACGCACCGGCGCAGGCGCACGGTCGGCTGTAAACAAGTTTAAAAATTTCGATTTATCGAGGAATAAAAAGGTTTGGCAATTTGAGTCGATTTAAAAATTAAAAATAATATAGAAACGAAGAGGAACGAAAAGGTTAATTCAAAACTTCCGATCGACTCAAAAAGGGATTCACAATCACGTTTCGTCAAAGTACACGAATTACATGCTAAGTGAGCGACATAGACGCCTATCCTACCTAGCTATCACAGTCCTTTCTCAGTCTGACCCTTTCCACTTCCACGTAAATGCATCTCAAATTGTCATATCGTTGAAAAAACTGGTAACAACCTATACTAGGCCTATTAAGTATGCTGATGGAAAAAAAATCAAAAGTTACGTTATTTGGCACCTACAATGTCACGTGATACGTACATTTAAACTCATCTACTTCAACAGTAAATGCATCCATTAAAAGTAACAGAATATTTTGTAAGTACTAATAAACAAATATGTATTGATGGCAAAAGGTAACCTACGTTTTTGGTTCGTATTCTTGCTTCGTAGCTGTCGTTAATTTTAAACATTTTTCTCTGCAAGAAATTTTATTTAATTTTGGCTCAAATTTTTACGCGAAAATTTATTAACTAGATTAGAACTTAAATGAAATTTTGAGCATCGTTTATACAATTTCCACACCTCTGCCAGATATTTTACCCTAACATTCCTAAATAAAGTTAACATAATATCTAAAAAAATATGTATACATATATTTATTACAAATAGGCACAACTATGTACCGAAGCATTCATCGCGAAATACTTGTTGTAATGTGGTAAAAGAGCAAATCTTATTTCTTTATATTTCAACGAAGACTTTTTAAATCTAATCTCTGGTTCGATCCGCTTAGATATTGACGGACGTTTCGACCGTATCGACAGAAGAATCACCGAGAAACCTAACTCTTACGTGGTAACTTAATATTACGGGGCAAAAATGCTATCTATACTCGCTTTTTTGAACGGTAACACTATTAATGGTGTGCATACTCTTTAACTGTACATTCGCGACAGACCTTCGATAGAGTATAAAGATATCGGTTATTTACAGATCGAAGCGTGTTTTACAGCGATCCGATAACGATTACATTTCAATCTCATAAGCTCGCACGGGCGAGTCGTATACTTAAGTTTCCGCAACCGAACGGAACGCACGTCACGTGCCGCCGGTCGAGGCCGGCTCTCCTAGTTGTAGAGGCGATCGGCGATGTAGAGGTCGTGGTGCGGAGTGTGCGGCGCGTGCGGCGTGTGCGGCGGCGGGGGCGCGGGCGGCCACCGCGGCGGCGCGGGTCACTGCGCGGGCAGGCACGCCACGGCCGAGCCCGGACCTACGGCCGGCTTGAACTCGGTCGCGCTCGTCGCAGGGAACTGCTGGAACGGCGGCGCGTAGCACTGCGGGAAGTACAACTCCGGTTTCACGACAGCCGCCGCGGGCGGCAGCGGCCTCGGAGTCTTAGCGTCGGCCCGTCGCGCCTTCGCCGCATGCGGGTTCATGTGGTTGTCGATGTGTTTTTTGACTTCCGGTTCCGTAGCGAACCGTCGCCGGCAATTTGGCATCGGGCAACAGAATGGTCGATCGCCCTGGTGGGTGCGTGTGTGTTGATCGAGTATCGCCTTTTGCCTGAAATCTTTTCCACACTGTGTACATTTGTACGGCTTCTCTCCTGTATGTATGCGGAGATGCTGATTCAGTATTGTCCGTTGCCGGAAAAATCGGGGACAATATACACACCCATAAGGTTTTTCATTTGTGTGAATGCGCAGATGTTGCGTTAGATGTGACTGCTGACGGAAACGCTTACCACACTCCGGACACGGGTATGGCCGTGATTCTATATGAATGCAGCCATGTTGAAGCAACGTTGACTTTTGTTTGAATTCCTTTTGGCAAATTGGACAGCGCACATAAAGGGGCATCGCTCGACCACCTAACACGTCCGGCAGTTTCCCACCTTTTAGATATTGAAGTGAAAGACTGGAACCGAAGACGGCATGGTTAAGGCCCTTAGTATCTTTGAAGTAAGCGGGGTATTGTGCCGTATCACCTGGCGAGAAGCAAGATCCTCGTTGTTCACCATTCTGCCCATCCGTGTCTCCATAGGTCGACTGCACTTCCTCCTTGTTCTCATCAGGAGGGAACGGAACATCTTGAGGCCACAACGTCGGCGTCGTCCCGTTCTTGAAGATTAGGTGCGGTGAAACGTCTGCAAAAATTGAACATTTTGGTCAGTTACGAGTCCGATTCGTCCACGAAAGGATTATCGACGAGTGGGTTAATCGAACTGAGGACGGTTACAGGAGCGTCCGGCGATCGGTTCCGCGTCTCGCGAGCACCCTCCGTTAAGCGGGCGACGAGGGGACCGAGAATTTGTCTGATAGGAAGGCCAATGGATGCGAGACCGAATCGAACGGGTGAGGGGCGGCGGGGATCGCAGGCGGCGCCAGCAGTGACGCGAACGCATCGAGTCAGTGCGGGCAACGCGTGCGGGGACCGGGGCGGGGCATATATCTGTGAATAGCGCTCGCCTTGGTGTGTGCGGACGTGCTGGTTCAGGATGGCCTTCTGGCGGAAATGTTTGCCGCACTCGCCGCACGTATATGGCTTCTCACCGGAATGGATGCGCAGGTGCTGGTTGAGGATGGCGCGCTGCCGGAACGAGCGCGGGCAGTACACACACGCGTACGGTTTCTCGTTCGCGTGGATGCGCAGGTGCTGCGTCAGGTGGGACTGCTGACGAAACCGCTTTCCGCACTCCGGGCATCCGTAAGGCCTCGAGTCCGTGTGGATCCGCTCGTGCTGTAGCAATGTTGATTTTTGCTTGAAGTCTTTGCCGCAGGTCAGGCACTTGAAAAGACGAAGTTCAGAGTTGGGGTTGTGTTTCCGAGGCTTGGGTGGCTCCGGTTGTACGATGTCTGGTAAATGTCGTAAATCTGGCGTTGCATACTGATCCAGCGGGCCCTCTAGTGAAAGAACTCCGCCGTTTTGTTTTAAGTAATGCAACGGGAATCCACCGGTGCCAAGCATGTGACTAGTCGGCCTCGTTTCTTTGAAGTAGGGCGTGGCGTATTGTTGTTGTAAGTCCGGCTGTGGAACGAAGCAAGGAGTTCTGTCGAGATGATCTTGCGCCGTAGGTTGTGGTTGATTTTGCAGCTGTTGATCGACTTGCAAATGATCTGGTGATGTTTGTTGTTGCTGAGCCTGTTGTTGGGCTTGTTGTTGAGCTTGTTGCTGGGCAAGTTGCTGAGCAGCCTCATCCGCCGATTGATCTGGAGGCGGTGGTGCGGGAGGATAGGGTGAAGGGGCTGGAGAGGCGAGTTGTGGCTCGGGCTGTGGTGAGGGTCCACCAGGGCTCTGATGTTGCATGGCTTGATAGCCTCCGTCCAAAACAGCGCCACCCCATTGCGTACCAGGCGGAGCGCGTTCCACTCCATCCTTATATAGCACATAAGGCGCTGTCGTATCTGTAAACAATGGAAAATACAGTTAGATTATGTGTCTGTATAACAACTTACAGATATATTAAAATAAAACTATAGATCGTAGTAAATCAAAAGAATGTCGGTATAAATCGACGATGCATCGCGAGTGGTAGCGTGCAGTCGTCGCGACGTCGCGTGCCACGCGGCTGCAACACTAGCTGCCAAATAAGAATTTAATAAAATGTCACATTCCACCCTGGGTGAGACATTTTTGATAGTTACATCGTTTATGGTATACCAGCGAGACTGAAAACCTATATTAAGGTGAAAAGTTAATATAGAATCTTTGACATAAGGCTGAACTTCAAATCGCTTACATAATATTTCGTTTTTATACGCGTAAGTAAATATAAGATATTTTTTCCACAATAAACGGTCATGATCGTTGCATAAGCAAAAAGCACTTTGAATGAAAGGAAATAGTGTAAAATAAGAATGATTTCTAATGATTTACTTTCTCAATAGATTGAGATTATATAAAAACACGGGCCAAGACGTCTATTTTCTTTTCCCGCCCAAAGAAAAAACAAGAGTCGTACGTATTCGTGTTTCGGTCTTTATGAAGTGTATACTCGATTAAATTGAAGATATTATGACGTTTATATCATTTAGAAGTGTTTTGTAGATAACGTATACAAAACTGAGATAATAAGTTAATTGCTTTTCGCTTTGCCAGAGGTAATAAAATTTTATTAGCATTTTTATTTTTTTACTTTAGATGTTTATTAAGGGAATAAGTCTAATTCCACATTAGTGAATCTGTGACTGAATAATTTTTAAATATTTAAAATCCGAAACTAAATAAGTACAGTACAGAGAGAATTAAAAAAAAACTCTTTTAATTCTATTGTCATTTTCAGCTAATAATTCTAAAGTATTCTGGACTGGAAATAATATCATTATTCTGTAAGGTATAGAACAGAAGCTATT
The DNA here is from genome assembly GCF_037043105.1 of Vanessa tameamea. Lineage (NCBI taxonomy): Eukaryota > Metazoa > Arthropoda > Insecta > Lepidoptera > Nymphalidae > Vanessa > Vanessa tameamea. The sequence goes on from NC_087324.1 coordinate 10,246,171, forward strand.
AAAAATCAGTATTACAAAAAAGACAGTCTTAATGTATATAAAACTAAACATAATTAATTACACTAAAACGGCTACAGATTTTTTTTTAAAGAGCGCTAACATAATTCTTGGTTACACTGAAAAAATGCCACTCCATCAATCTTGGCCGCGAGTCCGTTAATAACTTCTCGGATGGGCTAAACGAGATAAAATCGTGCCACTATACACTCATATCTCGGCCACAATCGATTTGTCGATATCTTGATTCGAGATGATCGTGACCTAACTCCTTTGGATGTATAAAATATCCAATTAGTTTGGAAGCTCTATTTTAGGTCTTTATTATTTTACCAATGAAATGTTTTCCACTTAATTATATCGACAAATAATACATTTTACTAATTATTTTAAAATTCTACAATTAATATGCAAATTTAATTGAATCGCGGAATGTCTATAATTATTTAGTTCTCATCGGTTCCAAGCATCATTGGTAGCCCTAGTAATATGACGATTTATTGTGCTTGTGAGAGCCTACTTCAAGAAAGTATATTTGATTTTGTGTGATAGATTAGTAGGTACGGTCGAGCGATAGTCTGATAAAGTGTTAATTATATTCAAAATTAAATAAAGTTTTTCAAACAGGCAATAGCAATAAAAAATCTTTACACGGCATCAATGTCTAATTAGGTCTTGCATAGTTTTATAGTGCACAAGTGTGCGTAAACAAGTGCATCTCTATTCATTCAATCTTGTAATTCGATGGGACGGCAAATGTCCCGACAAGAATGTTCAATCGCAGGACCAACTGCTATAAGTTACTCACTTGATTATCAAGGCCATCGATCGATATACATAGATATACTTACAAATTGGAAACCTTTTAAATTGTTAAGAATTAATCCTAGTTTAAAAACTTTATGTTCGAAATATTTATGATAGCGAAACTGACGCAGAAAGCTCCGCTGCGAGTACATTACAGTACATACGTCTTTTCATGTGCCATGAGACAAAGATTTATAGTCGAATAACATCTGTTTATAATCTCTCGGATAAATAATACGGGAGGAAACGCAAGAGCATCCAAATGATTTCTTCACTTGACAGCGATGTTTTAATGACGTGTGTAGTACGGCTTTAAATCTTGGTATCTTCGACCGGATGGTTGCACATGTGGGGTGTCACTTCGAATTAAGATTTTTTTGTCTTAACCCTTTTTAAATTATAGCGTTCGAATGACGTAGAATGCTATGGGAATGAAGCACCCCTTTCCATGATCGTAACTCGTTTGCGTTTTACGTTTTATTTTGTTTTATATTAAATATGTAGACGGGACATTTTCGTGTTCAATAATGACATTTCACATCCTACTGGGGGCGTATCGTATGAACATTGAGTCTCACGAAACCTTTATGATTAACTTTTCAAATATTTAATAAAATGTGAACTATTTAACTAATTTTGAAGTAATATTTTTATATATTTATAGTAACAATAAATTCAATAAAAGATAAATTAATTATGATAGTTTTTATTGTGATTCATAACGCTTAAAATATTTATAATTGGCATAAAAACTACATGAATGTCGTAAAGGTACGAGAGGTGATCGAGTGGCGAGCCGTGGAACCGTGCGGCCCAAACTGGTCTGAGACGAACCGCCCCTTCCTGCGTTTGATCCTACTACGAAGTAGAGATAGCAAAAAAGTTTTGTTCCATTCTGAATTTTTACTGGCAAGCTATTAAGAATGTTATAATAAGAATAATATTTTAAATATTGAAGTAGAGTAGACGAAATTTTAAATGCATTTATTATATTATAGAGATTCGAAAAGCATGGAGACGTACGATTTAAAAATTGAAATTATGCTTGAAATAAATAACATACTGCTAACATAAAATAATCTAAATAATATATTTTAAAAGAACAAAGGAAAAGGAACGACATATATTTATTTTTTTTGTTCGTAATTATATTTAGTAATATTAATAAAATCTTTGTAGATCTTAAAACTAGTCTAAGGTTAAATGCATATGCGGACTGTACTTAGGTTCACGGATGGTCGAACCCGTCACCCGACGAACAACGACTGCTCACTGGATTAAACACCGACAAATTTATACTCGTTTGCCGAAAACTTGAAATCAACTCTTATTATTTATGATATAAGGCTCAACCGTATTTAAGAAAATATTTTATTACACTTAGTCATCGAGATCGAGAATCGAACGGGTGAAATAACATAATCTACACGAGTTTTTGTGGTTTGTCCATTGGTTTTTCGACAATTATTTTTGATTACGTCTATCGAACGGTTGAAGTGATGATCGGTATTTCATGAGTTGTGGTTGATTTGGAGGTCCCTTTTATATTATTTGTATAACCTTAACTCTTGTCACTGGTTAACTGATTGTACAAGATTACATCTTTGTTTTTAATTTATAATGAAATTATGTTTAATTTTTAAACGATTCATCATTCTTTACTTAAGCCTCTTTGACTTTATTTTATTATTTACATTATCTTGAATTTCAAAGAAAATATTGTCTTTGAATAGTTTTAAAGGACATAAATCATTGTAATGTATTTTAGTTTTGAATAATTTTTTTGAATATGTATATTTTAATTTTTCTTTCTTTCTGGTTTTAGCGTGCGTGCCTTTTTGATTTTCCTTATTTATATTCATAAAGTTTTCAGACTAGTTTTGTAAAAAGGTAAATTTTGTTTGTAAGTTTTCCGTTTTTCAGCAGAAATGACTAATCTCATTACTGTGGATTTTATATTTTTATAGTGTCAGGTCGAACATTAGCTATACAGTATGTATGTATCTAAACTAATATTATCAATGCGAAAGTAAGTCTGTCTGTCAGTCTGTTGTTCTTACACAGTCAAACCAATAAGCCGATTTTAATAAAAATTCGTATGATCCAAGCTTGAACTCCAAGGAAGGACATTGGGTACTTTTTATGGCTAACACCTGACGACCAACCCTTAAAACTCGAGCAAAGCCGCGGGCGACAGTTAATATATTGTCGGTCCAGAAGCGAATGCTGCCTAAACTATATCACATACACAAACTTGCACAAACTTTGTGCAAGACATATAAGTCCCTTAAATACCTACAAAGATTAATTGGGATAAAGTATTATCAAAATAATATCCATATAAATAGTTAAAAAATTTAAACTCGATAAATTATGATTTTTTAGACTTTAAAATTCGAACCAGTAGTTTAAAAGTTAAATTACTCTTAAACTACTGGCTATTGAAATAGACACGTAAAAATCGCGAGGTGTGTTGTACAATATACTTTAGCACTAGCGAATATAAATAATATATTACATATATTGGTAAAATAAAAATACAGTAAGTAAAAATAAGTCGGGAAGGGTGACTAGTACTGAATATGTTTATGCAATACATTCGATGCGATGTTATAAGCTGCACATTCAGGTAGCTCGTAATGTTGGCGATAATACAAGTAACAAGACGTTCGCGATGTTCTATTTGTTAGTTCATGACCAGTGGGTATTTTAGCTGGTGATTCATAAAACTTGTTAACTTGCTGCCGATCAACAATAAGAGCAGGATGCTTGGAAGTCGCTGACTCACGCTTTGTGAGCGGAGCACCAACGTTTGTAGGAATTCTTCATATAGTGTATAGGATGCATAGTTAAATGCTTTATAATATAAAACAAAATATCTATTTATATTCTGTTTGTCTAATTATTTTGACTATAGGTGAATCACGATTTACAAAATTTTAGATACAAAATTAATACTTCGTACAAACAATAATGTTACTCATAAAAATGTTTCATATAACTCAAAATCGAAGACTATATTATTAAAGTAAGAAGTATGTTTATTATAAGAATCGTGACAAATTAATGAATATATTAGATAACGAAATATTACCTTTTATTACATCATTTATCCAAGATAATACTATCAAAGTTTATACTTATTAGGAATCTAAATTTTGTGTCACTGACATTTTGAAACAAACATTAAAAAAAAATGTCATCTTTACCTCGACTAAAATATATTTCTTATAATGCATTCTATTTGCCTTTTAATTAGTTTATTTTAACCGTCTCAGTTTCACAAGCAAACAATTTCATTCGAAATTCAAAATGAATACACTAAAGATGTGCGTAAACGTTGAATGAAATGAAGATGTTTTATAAAAAGTCAAGTGTCAACAACGCATAAAAAGTGGAACATACGTTTAAACGGCCATACGTAAGATCAAGTGAAAATAAAAATGCTTCAAGTTACATTGCCGTATTAACTTGGAGTCAGGATGTATTAGCATCAACAAATGCGGCTCTGAAAACTACACATAGCACCGTGAAGCGAAAGTGACAGCTCGTTTTGGCGGGAATGTGTACGCAAGTTATAATGTTGGCTGGTACTGGGTTTTTGTACAAATCACTGTCGTAATTCGTTAATACATTTAGTTATCGTTTATTTTATATTACCCTTATTAAATTATTTTTTATGGTATAAGCAACAAGCTATAAATTTGTAAGAACAACACGTAAAAAATAATAATTAAAAAATTGTAATTTATTATGATACAAAGATACCTTATCTAAATCGGAATGAAATCACCGAATGTGCCTTTGTGACACATCCCCAAATCCTTATCCAATCGACATCGGTACCGGTTGTACGCACGTTGCACGACACTGCGTCGCGACAATTTATTTCGGTACGGGGCAATGCACTTCGCACGCAGCCCTGAGATCGTGGCGAATAAACGAGAGTAAACATGAAACGGTGCAAGAAAAAAACAACAAATCAAGGCTATTAAAATTAGTTGACACGGACGGACTGCGCGCACTTTTGAACTGAAAGTGAAGTTGTCTTGCTCTGTAAACCGTTTTCGTATATATGGCGCTGTTTGATTTACGATATCTCTTAATATTTTATGTTATGGTGAGACTGTCCATAGATCACGAATGTAGGACTAACGTCACAATAAAGTCTATGCCTATCAGATCTTGCAGTACATGAAGAGCAGTTGGTTGGATATTTATGTCGTATATAAATGAGAAAATAATTTTCCATAGGCGCAGTACCGCATTTTAAAAATAAATATAATAAATCTTTTTAAATGGTTTTGGGCGTAATTAACGGCGTGTTCGCACTCGCGGCGACTAAAGAATGGCACTGAAGGCAATAAAAGTTTAATACAGCCGATGTAACATGGATGCACTTTGTTATTCCTGAAATAAATGGACCGGCCTCCGAGCGCCCTAAATCGTGCTGCGACACGGAAAAGCAATTTAACACATGCTAATTAAAAGCGTTCAATATACGTCGCAATTTTTCGGACAGCGTTATAAAATCTATAAAAAAACAACTTGGGTGTATATAGTCTGTGCGCGCGTGACAGGTGATTTGTCATGTTTCGCGCCAAATGTGACGTCGCACAAATCTTCGAAATGGCGTTTGGGTGCAATTAAACCGAGAGGCTTGCAATAACTGGGCATAAAGCAAACGATGCATTGGTGACGCGGCCGGCTATTTCCGTCCGCGACGCCCCTCGACAAATGCTAATGTCCTCTAGGACTCTCCAGCGGTACCGTTGATGTCATGATTGCTCTTCGATTATAAATTACTTTCCTATGAATATTTATTTTTATGCGATAGTAACTATGTCATTGGAATAACTATATAATCACTTACATAACAATTACAATAATAAACTACTGTTTATTTTGATTTTGAAATATATTTTATTGTATAAACGTACTCACATACTGTTTATTTAAAATATTATTATAAAAATAAAATATTATAATGTAAATTTAAAATGAAATTCTCCTGAAAAAATTGTTGATTCAAACAACCGATAAAATTGCCAGCGTTATTTTTTATTACATGATTAACTTCAAAATTTAAACGGGTATTGTATTTCAAATATTATTACAATCTTATTACTAATTTAATATTATTAAGTTCTATACATCATACAGTCAACAGCACGTGATGTCTTAACAATTACTAAAATACTAAAAAATAACACGATTAGATTATCTTTGTTACATAAAATATGTTTAAAAACTGTTTCAAAGCAATGTATTAATGATTTGTAAAGGATTGTAATATAAATTTTAATTAAAAATGTTTCAACTATAGAAGCTTAACAAAACGTAGTTAGAAAAAGAAAATAGCTGAAAATTCTCTTGAATATCTAAACCCTATTTATACATGTATGTTTTAGTAATATGTATAATGATACTCGTCGTAAAGTTAACGACTGGCCGTTTATTACGAGTGTGTGAGAGGTGACCGCTTTCAGTAGTTAGATTTGAAACGGTTTGTTAACTCGCGAATCGCAAACTTCTATCATGATAAAGCTCTTATAAAACACTTGCTTGTATATATAATTTAACAGGTACAGCAGGACATATTTATATTTAATTTTCAAACACTTTAAGATGTATGAATGAGTACCATGTTCTAAAAACAGGTTTTAGTGTTTTTTTTTTTGTTTTTTAATTCATGTTTGGAAATGAACGAATTCTATTATTATTGTATTGTCCAAGGCACTTAGTGTCTGCATACTTTGAGAATTGTATGGAACTGGTTTAAAATTGTGTAGCGAGATTTTAACCACTGACTGAATAAAAAGGTAGAGTTAATTAAAAGTTCCTGGAAATATTAATTTAAGTTTTTTTTTTAATATATTGATTTATTATTCAAACATCTATATAATCAATACGTCGCTTTGTATGTTATTTAGTTATTAGTTCCATATATAATACATATTATTTTTATATATAGATTAATGAGAAAACATTTTCGATTTTTTAAATTTTTTTTTAATTACACATTAATATTTATAACATATTGCCAATCTCTTTTTAACTACCAATAAATAAAAGTATTTTGTCTGTCTGTGTGGCTTATCTCAGGAAAAAATATTAGGTACCAATTTTATAATACGTTGATTATTGAGACAATTTAACAGGTAAATATTCGTATTTTTAATAATTTCAATGATTATTAGCTGCTTTAAGTTCCAAATTTCGGCTTGCTAGATTCAGTAATTCTAGCTGTGAGTTGATAGTCAATCAGGACAAACGATTTTGTAAGTATAAAATTATATTTGCACAGTATATATAATATATAAACCTACACCGGTCTTACAAATACAAATTTAGCGACCTTTATTTCCCCGTCTCAAAAGTTCAATGTGAAGTGAACGAAAACAATAATTTCAAGGTCTGTCCATATTTCTTCCTATCAGATCTACTTAGGACAAAGCGCGCTGACTCAGTTACATTTCTTAGAAGGATAATTCGATTATTAATGTATTTAACATTGGAATAATTTGAGCGGGTCGATTTATATTAATTATTTTGTCAAACTTAAATAGCTATACATATATATTATAATTAATACCTATTCTTATGTTGAATAACAATTCGAATCGTTGATTAATCATATGTAAAAAAATATTACTTGATATGTGTTCATAATTATTCATCTTCGTGCTTATCAGTGAAGAAAATCATGATTAGGAAATACGACTTAATCGGATATAATTCTGCCAATAGTGCATCCACCAACCCGGATTGTAGCAGCGTGGTAGAATGGAGAGTGTACCAATTTTCTTTCAAGAGCTATTGTTTTTTTTTATATAACTAAATATTAAAATTAGTAAAAAGAGTTACTGAGTTTCTTTAATACCTTTACGTTTAATTTGCCTTTTAAAATGAAAAATTTATAATTACCTGCGAGCCTACTCGAATAAAGTATCTATTTCGATTTTGTTTGCAATGAAACCTTAACTCTTTTCCATGGCAATCTTTTCATTTTCGGCTAGAATTCCTTCCATACAGTTTCTTCTAGGTAAATCGATACTTGCTTTTTTTTTTTAATGATACATCTTTGATATGAACAATGATTAATTGCCGTAGACAAAAATCACAAATATTCATCACGGATATATTGAAAACCTTAACTTAATTATTTTTAATTTCTAATTAGATTGAGATCCTGGTAATTGCCCATACGCAGCTAATTATGATATTGAGTTATACGAACTTAAGTGCTTGTAATTATACTTGGCTGGCATTCATATATGTACATATACTATCGATTAATGCTTCTTCTACTAAAGGAAGGAGAACGCAATAATAATAATAATGAAGAGTAACGTTAATTCATATAATCAAACACTGAATTGGTACCTTATGACTAATGTTACTTTTTGGTATATAATTAGACGTTATGAGGTGCGAGAGGATAGGCGCGATGCAAGAGTTCCTCGGAGGAGAGGGACAGGTTTATTTTGGGCTAATTATGAGAAGAACGCACCATAGCGGACGTAGCTTTATCACCAATATATTATTTTAGTTCGTGAACGGGATTATTTTTAAGGTTTAAGAAATGTCAATGGGTCAAAACTATTCGTTAATATTTTATGTGTTTTTATAATTCTATTATGTAACAAATAAAAGCTAATTATTATTTAAAATGCATCAATGTTTCGTTTCTAGGTAGTCAGCTATTGTAATTAATAAACCTTTTATATGTTTGTACGTGCATTGATATTAATCGTGCCATTAAAAAGGTTGCAAGTAAATTAATGTTATTAATAACAAAACATTGTATTCATAATTTTTGAAGCGCCTCTTGAAATTTTATAATTTTTTCATATTCGTTGAGATTGTTTCAATATGGGAAAATTCCTAACATAAAAACTAGCTGCATCATTGTATTAGTTATCATGGCTGTATAATAAAGTATCATTGAGACAAAAATAAAAAAAAAGCCTGCAGCCTTAGCGAGGCTTACACGGACGATGGTTCTTATACCTCTCGGAATAAGGGTTACAATGCATTGGAGTATATGTCAACATGTGGTGCCGTAGACAACGGCTCTTGAGCAGAGACAAGGGGCTCTATTTTTAACAGATTATGCACGGGACGCGCTGACGAAGCGTGCTGAAGATTCGCTGGTCACAATGCCTACAAGTTTTTTTTGTGTGCTCGACTTATTTGTTGGAACAAGACTAATTTAGGTTACTCTCATCTATAGTGTCCAGTAGGCAAAACGAATTATAAGTTGTAAAATTTTATGTTAATTTCATGTATTGCTTACTCAATGTTTAAATATTAGGACCGTTGAAAGAGTCGTTACTTTTCAAATGTATTTTTTATCGAATATAATATTCTTCGCCCATTAGGCATTCATTTATCTCATGTGTTGCGTCAAATAAGATTGATGAATATGAAATGGACAGCGCAAAGAGTCGAAACTAGGCGCTCGTAGTTTAGCAACATATAGACCGGATATCCACAGACAAACTGCATTGCAGGGTAAACTTAGGCGAACTCCGCGGTGCCATTGCATGTCCTACCGGCAATAAATTAAAAAGTAAAAGTAATAAATATGGCGGGATCAACGAACGATTTCGGTTGGCGCCTCACACGCGAACCTTCCGTGCATCGGTTCGGATACAAGGATCAATTATGTGCCTTATAAGAGAAGGGTGGTCTAACGCGTTGTTTGAAAAGATTTATTGCTTATAAGATGTTTTAAGTTCTTTTTTTTGGCATGTCTTTTATTAAAAATATATTAGTTTAGAAATTACGATAAAGTAAAATATTAATCGTAACTGTTCCTATTTTTCTGTTAAACTGTTCCAAAAACCTTCGCTTCTGTGCTTAGGAGAAAGATTTGGGGTTCCTACCAGATTATTCAACTGCAGTTCGGTGAATGATTTCCATCACAGCAAAGCGGGAGTTGAAATTTAATAAACAAAGAGCGAAGTGCTCGCATGCAAAGTAAATTCTACATTTATATTTTTTTACATGTAATTTTTGGATTCCCCCAAACCCGCGGTCCAATCAGTAAGGATTATTAAATAAGTACCTAATACGACTAATACGGGCGTAGATTCGCTATATATTAGGCGCGAGACCATTATCCAATCCCGAAATCGTATTAATACATGGTAAAAATAATATTATTTGGATAGGTTAGATAAAGTTGACTCAAATAAAATTTCGGAAAAACAGATCATAGTGAACCCTAATAGGTATGTAGTTCCCTCCAAAATGTAACTCTCTATGTCTTAGTTTAAGCTGTGCTTTGATAGACTATCAGACAATACATTGCCTACGATAGTAAAATTACAACATTATCTATTGAAATTTACTAAAAGATAGTAACCGTAAATGTTCCATTGCTGGGAATGCTTTCACTCCTCTTAAGGAGTTTTGAAGCATATCCCACAAGCTCATCTTTCCTTTATACGAATTGCTAGATATAAAAAGCTTCAGATAATGATTCAACTTACTACTTTTTATAATAAAACTTGAGTTATTTTTGTGCAGAATCGTATCAATTATGCTTGCCAAAATAAGGTTATACTCAAAACAATACGAGTACCGTACATATTTAATATGTACGTATAGTATGTATGTATATATTGCTTCATTATTTTCAGGTGCTTCGCATGGCGGGAATAGCATTGTTTAGGTTAAAAAGTTAAAAAATAAACTTTTAATCTGTCGTCTACCATTCGCGTTTCTCGTTTTAAAAATCCGTTACAATTAAAACAAAGGGGTTCGAACATTTTCTTTCTTTTCGAATATACATTCAGTATTTTCAAAAGAAATCCGTCAAAAGAAAACCGAGGCGATTTCCTTGACGCCGAAGAAATGTTATGTGAAAATGAACCTTACTACCTTTGTTTAGGTAAGAAAGAAATGAATGAGGTTTGTGTACTTGTACAAAGTTTAGAGACAGTTTATTTAGAATATTATAAGCTTTATGACTATAGAAATAAAGCATATGTTCCGTGTACAGTTTGGGTTTGTAAGATGTCTGGACGGGTGAATGAACCCTGAAAGCGCGCGTTTCAGAAGTTTGAGACACGCCATCACTTCCTGAAGCTCTCAGTGCTAGAATTTTGTTTTATACTTTCAACGTACTTTTATTTGGAGTAAGGACGAAGGTATGCTGTGACCTCTTGTGTAATTTATGAGTGGTATTGTGCAATTTCAGTGAATATTTTTGTAAGCTTCAGTTTGTTAAGTAACCTTCATTTTTTGAACATTTTATAAAATAAACGATCCGCAATAAGTAGCTGTTATATTCATTTATTAATTAATTTTAGAAAGATGTCTGAGAATAAATCAGGGCTTACAATCAACATAATATTTAATTGAAATAAACATATTATTTGTAATCAATTAGATAAACTATTATGAACTAAATTCGCAATTTCGAAACTGAGGCAGCAACCCTACCTCAAACTTGATGTTTTGGAACACTTGTAACTTTCGTTTTCAGGATGCAAACTCGAGTTGTGAAACAATGTCACCCATACTATGTCACTAGCACTATTATAACGATCAGAATAATAACTTGGCTTAGAATAATATCGTGTGAAGTCGTTTTTTTTTATACTGCTTTTGAGGTCTCAGGAATTAACACTTGGTACGAAAAAATTCAAGGTCTAATTTGAGTATATAAAAATTGGGAGAAATGTTTTTTTTTAACGCGTAAAAGTTGTTACTTGTGTCATGTGTTTTAATTTAAACGGTCTTTTATTTTCTATATAAACGTTCTCTATTTGAAATTCAATTTATTGTTTTTATTTCAACATTTTAATATAATAATAATTTAAATATTTCGAATATTTAAAGAAAAATATACACGTAGGTAGTTTTTTTTTATTTCGGTGTTAGGCAGAATGTTAATATATCAAGACGTTTCAGCTTTCAAGTTAAATACATCATCAGCTGTCAGATTTGACAGCTTGACGGCAATCATCATGTGAACTTCCTCGCGTTTATTTTTTAAATACGTTCAGTAATGTGCTTTTGTCAAACTTGTAAGAATATACAATGTCATATATTATTAACAACGAATATTAAAATATTAATTAAATTGGATATATTTGTAACTTATAAGTCATTTCATTAATGAAAAGAATCACTACTGATTTTGTTACTGAGAATACTGAATGTGGATTAAAAAACAAATCTAATTTAATCTATTTAAACGGCAGCTTTAATGTACCAATTTTTTACAAAAATAGCTTGAATTGACAAAGTAAACTCTTTACAAACTTATATTATATATATATATAATACTTTGATATTTTTTTATTATTATTTAGTAACCAAACGCCACAACTCTCACAAGTCCTCAACAGAAACCACGCAAATGTAATAATATATTTTAATTTGTACTGCATTATCATTACGAGTATGACAAATTTATTGAAGTGGCAACATCCATATTCATACGACAGGCCGTAACGGACGAAAAACGCTATTTGCTTTGTCCGACGATGCTGCGCCATTAACTCACTCGGCCATTTTTCAATTATGCCAAATGTGTATGGCGTATATAAATCATGTTCCTCACATATGTACCTGCGTGAGGGAGGGCGGCCATGTACGAACGGGGTGTGTTTAATTTGTAAACGGAAAATGGATCGAAACATTTACGATAGCTTATCCAATATCAGTCTGGACTGGGGTGCATCAAAAAATAATATGCGGACTTTGAAAAGAATTTATGCGAGATTTTTTTTTTATATGGCAACATCGTTTTATGAAATAGGTATATTCAGATTGCGTTTGAAGTTTGTTTGATACAGTATATTGCATAGCGGTTGCAGCAAATATATTGACTGGTATATTTTCATTGGTTTTTATTAAAGCTATCTACGTATTTTTAGGGGTCGTGTTAATCATTAAAGTAATCAATGTAATAATAATTAGTAGCACCGAACCCTTTTTTTGTCAAAGCGGGTACCGAACACTATTGCTATTTATATATAATAAATATTATTTTAGTCTTATGTCGCTTATCAAGTAAATGAAAGAGTTCAATGTCAAACAACTGTATTTCCATATAAAATTTACATTCTACGGAAATGCAGACAAAAACTCGTGTTTATAACTAGCCATACCTATTGTCGCTTCGTTCGTGGAAAGTTACAAAATATATAATGCGTTTATCATTGCGAGTGTATTGGTCGAATCTTAAAAATACACATGAACACTTGACGTTGTAAAAATAATGACACTTCTGTTAAAATATTATTTATTTTTGTGCTTCAAGGATAAAATGAAAATGAAAATCAAAATATTCATTATTCAAGTGGGCTAATAAAAGTACTTTTGAATTGCCATGTTACAGTGTTCAATTAAATGTACAGCAACCATTATCTATTTGTAGTTTACTATACTATATATGTACATTGTACATGGGCATATATACATATATAAGTGGACCACCTGACGAGAAGTGGTCACTACCACCCGTAGACATTGGTGCAGTAGGAGATATTAACTGTTCTTATATCGCCAATGCACCACCAACCTTGGATGCCAAGATGTTATATCCCTGATGCCTGCAGTTACACTGGCTCTTCAAACCGGAACACAATAACATTAAGTAAAGCTGTCTTGCGTTGCTTATCAACAAATATATATACGTATATACATACGTTTAACAAACATAGATTATTAGTTAAACGTATGTATAAAGTAAAGTTTCTACTGAATATAATAATAATTAATGTTATAAAAAAATATTTATAAATAATCATTAAGTGCCTAACATTAAAATAATTGGATAATCGACAAAATGTTACTCTTAAATAGAATATACACCCACACAAACATTATTATTATTATTACTTTGTTAATCAAAGGATGCTTTGTTTTTTTTAGTGTAATACTAATTTGAAAACCGAATCAAAAATACGATTGCGAAAACATAATTTGAACGTGTGCAAGAGAATTTGATGTATAAAGCGTATATGTCTACATCATTTTATACAAACCCACGAACCTCCAACGCAATATGACGCAAGACTGAATAATGTAAATAAACTACAATTTCCATCAAAACCTTTGCCGAGAATCGAAGTTCAATTTAAAAAATTAAGAAAAAATGAAAACAGCATTCGAAATTCAGATCGTCTAGGTGGCCAGTGGCGCACGTTAATTCCATCGATCATTACTCCCTGCAATCCGCCAATCGAAAAATAAAAACACTGGCAACCCCACCTGCATCCCTCCCCCGGTTCGGGGAGATGTGATTTTTTTTCGAGCGTCACCCCCATCGCACTGTCGGTACCTATTATTATAATGATCGCAGTTCTCATATGTACTGGATTTTACTGATGTAATTCATTGATGAACGGTGTTACGTTTTAAAATACGAGTATTCGTTATTTTCGTTCGGTAAAAAATGCATTTATTCAATTGTTATAAATTTGGTGAAGCCATCTTTATTTATTTTAGCGAATATTTAAATTACTACATATATACCTATACATAAATATATTGTATGTAATTACTCGGACTGTTCAGATATGAAAAATCTCTTGACGTACACTATTTTTAAATTAACATAATACATTTCTACTTTGGTTTAGGATGTTATATTTAAAAATATGGATATTTTTTACGTGAGTTGGAAAGTCAAGAGATAAGTTAAATATTCTGTAGCTATGCGTGAGTGCTACGATGATTGTAGCTGCGGTCTACGTCTCTACGCGAAGCAAAATATTTCAACTATTTAAGATAGTAAAGTTAAAAAGCTCCAAATACTAATTAACTTGCTTAATGCTTAGCTTGCGTGTATATGTGTGGGTGCAAGATTTTTGTATGTCGCAGTTCTTTTGTTAAAGTTAAAGTAAACAAGTGCTATATAGAGATTGAAATTAATTATTTTATTAGCATATCAGATTACTACATAGAGAAACATTTCAGAATAATAAAATTATATTATATAATATACTTTATACAGTACAGTACATGATGCTTCAGAAATGATAAAGAATGATCGGTTATTTTTACATTTACACAAACCCGTTGCTCGTGTGAGTATAAAGAAGTGTAAATGTGTGCGTGCCTGCAGAATCGAGCTCGGGCTGAGCCTCATCGCGTGCAAAACGCCATGCAAAAATGTGCATTGTACATAGACACCACTATCTATGACCTCCCCACCCGCCTCCTGCCTTTAAACAAATAGATCTTTCGGAGGAACTTTTGTTTTATGTACAGACCACTCTATATTGGTCAGGGCGGATAGGGAGCAACACAGTCCCCTTTTATGTGTCATGTAGTTTTAAATTACGAATTATCTGCATGATTGTTTTGAATACCATCAAGATTTAAAATTGGGATACTACAATGTTTCGTATTGTAATCATTTATTATGTTTTAATATTTTTCAAATGTGGTAACTTTAATTAATTAAAGAGGTAAATTTGTTAAATGTAAGCCGAATGGAATTATGTATTTTTAACACTTTACAAGAATTTGGATGGATCACTAGCAACGACAAATACAAATACATACAACAATACAAGAGGATCAGATTTTCCTGCTGAGACAGCCATACAAATTGTATACCTGTAAAAGAATCATGTAGGAGTTGACTTTTTAAAATTCCATTCAGTGGGTATTATACTATATTCTGAAAGTCAATTAAGAAACGTATTTTTAAGCTCCGTTTTCAATTTTAAAACCGTCCTTTCAAAGCGCCTTTTACTTTACTCAGCAAAGTATAGCATTTAACGAAGCCGTAATTATAATGCTCAAAAGAAATTCCTTTTTTACAGCAATTTAATGAATTGCTGGTTTTCCTTAAGACTGAATGAGTGGATGTACGTATTTACTTATAATTTGAGTAATTGACCAAAAAGTTTTTAATCATAGTTTTCCGATTGTCTACGGTTCGTTTGTGTATGTTCGAGAAGTTTTGTTGCAACGATCTTGAGAAGAGCGGGAAAAGTTTGGTATACACGGCTGGAAAGAGATGAAACAAAAAAAAACGTATAAAAAAGAAAGAAAAGGAGGCAAGAGAAACTGTGTTATGAGGTAAGAAGGAGTGAGGCCAAGGCACGATCGCAATAAAACGATACTGCGTAAGGTCGGCGTCGGGGACCGGAACTTTTTATGGACGCTTTTTTTCTATATAAGTACTGAGTAAGCGTACGGAAGAAAAATTTCTTGAGTTTGCTTATGAGATGTGACTTTAAATTATATTCGTACAATCATCTCTTTATTTGAGCTATTATTAACATTTGTTTAACCGTTTGCTTATAAACGTATATTCACGATTAAATTAATTTAGGATTGCATTAATAAAATTTAATCTTTGAACAGTTTTAGTCAGGTAGGTATCGTTAATACGATAAATGACACTTCAGTCTAGAATATAATTAGAACTTAAAGTCATATTAAATATAAACATATTTATTAGCTTTATATTAGCAATAAAATTAAGTACTGTACAAATCTTATTAGAATGTATTGGCTACTCATAAAATATATTAAAAAATATTGTATGTATATGTAATCGCTATATATTCCATAATGTATTATTAAAATAATATAAGACTATAAGAAAAAAAATTTAAAGAAATATAAGATATAATTATATTGTACCTTTAAGATATATACGCAAAAATATTTTCCTAATCCTTTTGAGAATTCTAAGAACTAATTGTATTAAACTATTACATAACTTATTTTATGACATTTAAATGACTCGATTTAATTTATTCAAAAGTATCACGTGTGTTAATGTTTATCGAAAACTTTGACAGTATGTCTTCACTGTAGAGTGTTACACAGCATCCCTGACCTATCTCAATCGGAAACTTGTATAACTTAGTTTTACCGACGGCCGCGATCTAGCAAACAGATCGCTGTAATATATATACATATTTATATTCTAGTTTTAGTAAATAAACCATCAGATATGCTTGAAATATAATTATGAGTAATTTTATTTAAATTTATAATATAATTTCGATAGTGTAACATTTTCTTATGTTCAACTTTTTGTAATACGTTTTATTTTTCTAGCAGTAATTATGAATTTTATTCTAAACAATTAATACATGAATTTTAATTCGTAAAACAGTCACTAATGAGTTTTTTTGTTGATTTATGTAGACGTATAAGTACTAATTTATGTTCATAAACTATATGTAAAATCATATTATACTTCGTTCAAATATAATCTTGTATATATATTATCTTGATGTGTATATTCGTAATAGATATATATTCGTTAAATTCGATACGAACAAACGAAATAAATAAGACTCAAAATTATTTTAATACTTAAATGTATAGTATCAATTATACATTTTAGGAATTTAAATGGTGAAGTAGAGAGTGCTTTGTAATTATAACTATTCGTTAAAAAAATTATAATTTGTGTGAATTTTAATATTAAAGCAAAATTACAAAATGACTTTAATATCTTATCTCGTATCAAAAGTAAGTGCATTGATCTCCTGACTATCAATTTGGATTAACAAAAAGAAGCCACCTGTTACTCTATGATTAACAGAGCGCTAATGCAGACGAGTGAAAGGATCAGAGAAAGGCGTCTGTCACTAGTCTAGATTATATTATTTTAATGTCGTTTTGTTAGTGCACTTTCATTTTTTGGGTTTTTTTTGTCCAGTCTTAGAATTTTAGAATAGCCATTTTCAATATAAATTATCTCATTGTGTAGAAGCGTGGTGGAATTATCTCCAAGGAACAGGAAACTTTTTCTTGTTAAACAGTGACATTTACTCGATATAACTATGTAGTTGTGAAAGGAGTTTTCTATTTATAGTATTAATATAATTACATCAGATAATATTTTTAATTAATGCAAAGGATTATGTACATATGTCTCATTTTTCAATAAAATATATTCCTGTTTATAAAAAAATATAATTTTAACATTTTAATACCTTTATTGACTTATGATCGGGCAACTCTAAAGCAAGCATTACGGCGCACACAACTGCAGCGTGTGGCATGGGACCACCCCCACCCGATTCGGCGTTTTTATATTTTTGCACATTCAAAAAAAGTACGGCAGACAAAGATGGACTGATGACGAGATCCGAGCTCGTATACCGAGTAACAATAGGGTGCAAGCGGGACGGAACCACTTCTGACAGGACCGATGTGAAATAAAAATGTGCAAAGCGTTTCTTTTTTAGATGTGATGCTTTTTTACGTTAGTCTGCGTTCGCAATTAGTGATGTGCGGTTGTCGCGTATTGAGCATTAGGAATATATGCAAATAAAGTAATACAGAAATTCGTTAGGGCTCCAAAAGCTTTTGTACGATGTTTATTCAACAGGCTCAAAGGATTGCGGAAGCGAGACCAAGGTCGGCTCAGTTCTTTAGCGAGAGAATTGAATTGGCCCAATATCACTTATAGATAATAATATCTGCGCTCTGTTAACAATCTGTTCCTCATTTTACCGCAATCCTTTTAACAGAACGAGTTATGGCGATCTCTGAAACGAATCTGAACAAAAGGCTCGCGATAAAATGTTTTAAATTGTTTCATTTTGTAAAATTTTAGTATGGCTATGCTTTAAACGTAATGAGGGTATTGTTTCTACTTTTCGACGAAAGACTTAAAATTAAATAAAAATTCGAGAAACTTCTTACATTACTTACGTTTCTGTAATAATGTTGAAAGCATATTCTAAGAGATTGTAATGAGGGTGAGCTTCAAGGTTAAAATACACTATTATTTAAAATACAATATACCTACTACCGTTACCAATTATATCTTTCTGCTCTACTGACTTTTTGTCATTTCTAGTTACAGAGGAACGTCGGAAAACATTTTTCGATTGTTTTTTGCCCAAATTGCGCCAACCCTAAAAGCAATGTCACATCCACTCTAAGCCCCCGAACATGAACACAGCCTCCCGTATTGCGTGAACTCTTCAGGTGCATCCTAATCAAAGGTACGTAACGTTAGGAAGAGCGGCGCAACAAATTTTAATGCTAAAAGAAAAAACACTGACAATCCAATGCAGCGCGGCTGTGTGTGCGTGGGGCACACACACATCGGCAGCGGCCGTGTCGGTGCATGCTTTACGCGCGGAAAAAAGTGCTGCGTTATTGATTTTTCTCTACAGCGTCGAGGGGGGTTGGGAGCTCGCCCGCGGCCTGAAAAAGTGTCTGCTGAAAAAACCGAGACGAAAAAGCACCCCTCCCTTTTTAATTGGTAACGTAGTGTCAATAGGGCTAATCCTGGGGCCGTAATAGCCTGCTTTTGTCTCCCGAATGCATTTTTCAGTGTTGCCAGGCGACGGTTTTGAATCGTGGGTTAGCTTCTTTTGGGCTTTTTAATGAAGAGTTTCAATTGTAGTACGCCGTTGCTCCGCATTGTTTCGAATACTCTGTCAAGAGACGCTAGTTTTATACTAATTAAATTCATATATGGATACGTTTTTATCATATTGTTATCCAATTAATCGAATACAGATACTTCTCTTCGAGGATTTTGTTTTGGTGAATCTTGGAGTGCTGGGCCCTTATTGAAACTTTTGTTAACGTTGTTTTGTCTATAATAGCAGAGTACCTTGTTACAAGATACGGTTCAGATTCCATTGTTCTAGGTATGCAGAATTAATCGCTATTTCATTGTTCAGAGTCTACTGAATTGGTCGACGAATTAAAATTTGAAAGCAAATGAAAATAATAGAATCTCATTTAAGAAACAGACTTACTCATATCAATGATATTAATATTTAAAATATATTTAAAGTTTAAGCGTAAGTGTAGTGCGTTACATCTAAACAATGTCTGAAGATAGAAATACTAATAAATGTAGTTCAGGAAGGCGAACTCTCCCGCACGTAATACGCGAACAAAGCGGTGTTACGATTTGATACATTTAATGCTTGTAAGAAAACGTGAAGTTCTAACAGATTTAAATACAGAAGCCTATGGACATGACGGGGTGAAAATAAGGTCCTTGACAGTGAATTTTTTGTCACCAATGAGAGCGGATATATTGCTTATCTTTATAAGTTTTTTTTTTTTATTTAACTAATACGGCTCAGGCCCAACAATGTTACAACGATTGATTATTTCAAAATTTATAAAATTTCGTGTATCAACTAACAGAATCTCTTAGTTTTGATATAAGTGATATTGGTGGTTACTTATTTAACTTACTATGCGCACTGACCTTATCGTCATCTTCTTTATACAATATTAATCTTAAGAATATTTCTCTATCCATAGTTATAGATACTCTGGATTTGTAAATTACATTTTTTTAATAATAATATTAATTCTATTTTTGAAAAATGTAACGGGATAACGAACTTAAAAACGTATTCTGACTGTTGACAGAAAATTCAACAACTTTTAAATTTTAGTATAATCAAATTTTGTCGCCTCCGGTTAGGCTTTATGGGCCTAGCCCTCAATCCCTTGCTGGTTTAGACAAATTGTAAGCAACGCAACTAATTATTCAAACAATGTTTATCTTTACTAGTAGAGGTGAACTCAATAATACATTATAATTAATTTACAATAATCAAAAAACTAAAATCTACTACAAATACAAAGTGAATTAGTATTTTTATAGAAATATAAACTTTATAACTATTTATAGAAGAGATAAAATGTATTGATGTATTAATATCTAAATCTGAAATTATAAATACGTTTACAACCTACTTTCATGTTCAAAGTGAAGATTGAATGTACTGCCAAAATTTGGAAAAATATCTCTTAAATTATTTGCAGTTACGTATTTGAAAAAGGAATTAATTAACTTTTTTTATAATCTCAACTATATATTAACATCACCTCTCTAGGGAAAGTCCCTTTGTATCAATGACCTACATATATGTATAAAGAACTAATTAGTTATCGAAGCCGCGATCTGAAGCAAGATTCTCTTTTCTGTTAAATTAAACGCCTGTGTCTACATCAATAAAGCTTTTGTCCTCCATATAAAATTAATCGCAATTTCCAAGTTGGTGTCGTTGTTCGTAATTACAAACGGAAGTGCGTGACGTCACGTCCGCAGTCAATTGAGCCACTTGTAGCCATTAGCGAGGTCAGGGTTTGCTTGGTTTGATTGTTTTATATCTTCACTCTTATTTAAACTCGATTTTATTACTTTCTTTAAAATAGTTAATTATATAACTCGGCAATTCATATCGAATTATTTTATTTGTTTGTGTCTGTATGATGCTTACTATTAGTTTGGCCCGTGTAATTGTTTGAGTGTTACCATGGTAACGAAGGCAGCAATAGGATCGGACTTATGGCTTTTAATTGTAAGACATTATCGTTAAACTGGAGGGTCGTAAATAGCAATTCAAAAACATCGTGGATATCATAAATGTCACGCGAATTAAGTGTTTCGTCTCAGCATATTAATTAAGGCTTTATATTATTTTTTATTTTAAGAATATAGGTGTAACAAATAATGTACAGGTATTCAATTGATTTATATAATTACAACTGCATTTTAAACTTGGTATCTTAATGTAATAATATTAAATAAATGTGAAACTAATAATGGTTAATATAGCAAAAAATATATATACTTGTATATGAACCAGCTCCAAAATTGAAACGTTTAGGTGAAATTGGCCTTAAATTAAGGAGCATGTTTCAAAACAGGCATAATTTAAATAAATACTATACCTAACATAAGACGAATTTATAGATGTCCAATTAACTCAAAACTATTAACTATAATTTCGTATGACTCTCTAGTAATGTTTACTTACGGTGATACGCTACTTTAAGTATATGTAGTATTATCATTATTATAAATGTATTTTTTGACATTTTACTATAGTTTTGCAGTGTATATTGTATATTCTAATATGATGCGTGATTAGCTCTACTGGTAAGAAAACTACTACGAAATTTAACTTGTAACGAACAGACTAAAGTACGCCTATCAACAACACTTTATTTTTGAGTTTATTTCCCTTTTCATGATTTACTGTTACTTCATTGTTGTATATATATACAAGAATTTATTTATATATAACAGTAAGTTCACAAGTAGATTCAATCACTTGGTAGGGCTACGTGCTAGCACGTTTGGGTAGGTAGTAGGTACCACCCTCTCGACAGATACTTGGCGGTAGGGCTACGTGACAGCCCGTTTAGGTAGGTAGTAGGTACCACCTTCTCGTCTGATATTCTACCGCCAAACAGCATCATTCAGTATAGCTGTGATCCGGTTTGAAGGGTGAGTAAATCAGTGTAACTACAGGTACAGGGGACATAACATCTTGGTTGGTGGCGCGTTGTTAATATTTCTTTTAGGGACATTGTCTATGGGCGGTGGTCACTGACCATCAGGTGATCCATATGAATACATATGTTATAAATATGAATAAGTGCATTTTTAAATACGTTTTTGTAAATGAAGTATTCGTCCAGTAATAAAAATTTTTCATATTGTAATAACAGATGTCAATTAGAAGTGGATGTAAAATATTTTTTATATCGCCTGAATGGTAAATCTCTCAAGTATTGATGTTAAGATTTACTCGATATGATCATGTTTCTATTGTAAATGGTGGAAAGAGTAAGTACTGAATTTGTTTCAGGTTCTTTAAAGTAGAATCTACTTTCCGAACCGGTGGTTACTTTACATTTACTTCAACACTGTAACACGACGACTCAAAAGCGCTTTTATGATCCTATTTGAATAAAGAATATGATTTTGATTTCTTTTTATATAATACACAATAACAATAAATTATATAAAGTTATTATATCAGCAATAAATGCTAATATATATCCCACTTCTGGATAAAAGTTTTGGACTTGATTTCACCACTTAGAATTAATTGAATATGACGCCATCAGATTCCTGCGCGATGGTCTTCTTCTCCACTGAACATCTCATTAAACCTTTCTGATGCTTGTTCGCATGTTAACTGATCACTTCTAGTAAATTTATTTATTTAAATACTCAGACCTGTCTCCGCTGTTATCGATACAATTTATACTATATAAGATTTACATTTATTTTCCTAAATATTCGAACTATAAGTGTATCAATGCAAATTTATACAGCGTTGAATCTAAGCACGCACGGCGGCATTGACCGCGCATTACGCAACTACTTGACATCAATAAAACGCAGACAGACGGACAGACAGCGGGTGAGCGACCAAGTTCAACTTGTTATGTGATATGGCATTAGTGGCGGACGGTTTGTTTAGTGTTTGCGTGTTTACACATAACAACGGGGTGTCTATGTGTGTATGTTGACAACTTTCTGCTTATTGAACTTCATATATTGTTATGAAAAATATGATGTAAATTGTATTAGTGGTATTTGTGTGGATAACAACAACATATAAGGGATCCTACCACTTACGACACATCATACAACATTGTATTGTTGTGTTTCGGTTTTAATGTTTAAATTTTATATATAAGAATAAATTAAAGTTAATGTTAAAAAACTAAACATTTATTTTTTAAAAGATTATTATAAGTTGTAAGTTAATGTTCGTTGATTTTCATACACATTATTTCTGTTTGAGTTACGAGCCGGCAGTAGATTTTCTATTTGAAAAGGGTAGCAGTAAAAGTAGGTAGTATAAGACATTTTGAAGAATGAGCGATTGTACTCGTAATTACGAGTAAAACGGAAACATCACAATAGATATCCAGTTTTCAGAACATTACCAGTAAAGAATTAGCCTAAAACGCGCAATGTTAGGCTACGGGCAAAATGATCACTTCCCAGTGGTTATTCCTTTTGGTAGTTTGTATTAAGTAAGGAAATTAATACTTTTAACGTAGAAGCCAGTTTCGTAGTGTGCGCAAAGGTCACAGTATTAGCCAGTAAATATCAGTTGTCTTTGCCTTATGCTAATGCAGTTGTTTAAAAAAAAACCAGTTCGCCAGTTTTTTTTATCTACCTGTGCATTAAACCGTTCAAATATTTCCTTAATAAATGCTATATGTAGATTGTTATTTATTTCGTATACGATAAGGGAATCAAATCGTGTTCATTTTAAAAATTCGTGTAAATTTCAAACAACAGTTGCTAATTTTTATAGCAAATATATAAAATTATATTATAATTTGTTTTGATAAGCATGTCAGTATAAGCGAGTGTTAAGTTCACATAATTTTTTTTTTGTCATCAATAAAGCGCGGAGATATTCAGACAACGGTGAATGACCAGAATCAAGTACACTCGCTATATGATACTGATGTGCGTAACAATAATCTGTCTGTGTCGTTAAAAAGTAAAAGGACTTTGCGTTTTCGGCTTCTTGCTCAGAATTTATTTCGATTCTTTGCCATTGCTTTGCCATTGCATTGCTTTGCTTAGAGCCTACTCCACCTTTAACACTGATAATACGCTATCAACTATCGGATCAAAGATGTAATGTCAGTAATGCTTGTAGTTACACTGGCTCACTCACTCTTCAAACCGGAACTCAACAATAATTAGCATTGTTATTTGGCGGTAGAATATACGTTGAGTGGGTGGTACCTACCCAGACTCTCAAATGAGGATACGATGTTTTTGCTATTAATTAAATTTATATATATATATATTAAGGTTTTAGTATGTAATATTAATATATAATTGAAAGTTGTTTCAACTTCACCCTTTATAAATTTAGGCTATTGACATCACAAGCGTGAACCTGATGTTATTGTAGATTTTAGAAATAAAAACATTAAGATTTTTTTTTTTTGATGTTTTAATTGCAATTATGTTTAGTAATGAGTCAAAGGACAGGATGCTGAGTTGGTTGGAAGCATATTCCGTCCCGGTAGTTCATATTCGATTAATATGGACGACTTTGAGTTTTATTAATTTGTCAACAATATGGCGTTGATGGTTCAATATTTGACTCTTGATATTCAAGAAAACCATTTTGTGCGTTTACACTGAAATAGTTGACAAATATTGTTTCCGTCTGTTTTAAGTTGTTCGAAGAGTGACGTTTGAGTTTCAGTTGATAGTCGACAACTATTTTTTTTTATTGTCATTAGAGCTGTAAGAAACATTAAACATTTCTTACAGCGTCACCAAAATTGGGAACTAAGATGTTATGACCCTTGTGTCTGTAGTTAAACTGGTTTTCTATACATTTGTTACAAATGCGTGTTGGTTATACATAAGTTGCCAATTTTGCTTTATTAGAGACGCTGTTTTATGACAGTAGGTGTGAAACAAAATGACAATGTATCAAGTCTTTAGTGCACTGCCATAAAACTGGCGATATCAAATCACGAACTTCTAAGCGCTACATCGCACCATGCCTCATAGACCCGTTTGGTACAAATCACAAGCGATTTCGGGTGAACAGCTATGGTTTTCTTAATAGTAATCTCAAAATCAAAACAAACTTAACTTTGTTAATTGTAATTGTTTTAACAGTTTTTAATAAATTATTTTTAGCACTGTTAATAAAAAGTTTTGATGAAATATACAAAAGGACTCTGAATCTTAATAATATCCATTGATGGGATAGAGGTTTCTATCTGATCTATGGACATTTAATTTTCCAGGGTAAAATGTTTATGGTATTGAATTATTATTTCATTATAATTAAAATATATGTTATCTTCTATAATATTAGAAAAGAACGTAATAATTTATGTGACTGGCAACATAATATGTTGCCAGTCACAGCAGGTAACATATTATGTTCGAAATTTGAATAATCGAACGATATTTAAATATATTCAATGATTTGTACCAAACATGTTGTAGCGTGTTTCCTTGGCTTCCCGTGTTCACGCGACGGCATGCTTCGCCCATAAACGTACAAACGACAACTTACTTATGTAATTCTTATTTTGATAGTCATAAGGGTTATAATTGCGTTAAACATTTAGCATATGGGATCCTATCGTGTAGAATAGACAAAAATTGTAAACGCTGGCCGCCGGTTATGACTTATTTATGTGTTTTTATGGCTTTATTTATGTGTTCGTGTATTTGATATGTTACTTAAAGATTATATTTAAAGTGTTTTAGAATTAGTGAATCAACTCCTTTTAGAAAAACGACAAGTAAATCCCAAAAACTAATCAAATCCTAATATTTATTGGGACTTTGTATCTGGAGATATTTAGTTATACTTAAATTATATATAACAAATTTATAATCTGTGCTAATAAACTCTAATTATTATGCGGCTAATTCTTAATGCCAACACATTGTGACATGTCTAAACCAAACATAGGGTCTATTTAAAGGGGTTGTCTATTCGGAGGGCGTCTATTTGTCTATTTTGTAACTGACATATGTTGGACTATAGGGTTAATCTGATTGTCTGCTTTGGCGCGCAAATTTAGACCTAACTTATTGGCTTGATCAGATCACCGGATTAAGTGAATAAACTCGTGGCAATTGAGAACAATAAAAGTATTCGAAATTTAAAAATGACAATTAGGTTACTCATTTGAAAAGATATATCGCAATCAGTAATATATGAAATCGGGTTATATAAGTAGTGTGTAAATTTAGAATATAGATTAAAAATTAACAATGTACGTAACATTAGAAAGAGTTTGTTCTATTGATTTAGTTTGCTTTATCAATGTATTTTGAATGGTATCTAAGAGTTAAAGTTCAATCACAAAATAGTTAAATCTTGCACATTTATAATTTCCAGATATTTGTCATTTAATATAAATATAACATTAATATTAGTTTATATATTATTTTTTATTAGATATTAAGGATAAAAAAGGCTGGATATAGTGTTTGTAATTTTTCAGGTGAGATATGAACTCAACTGTATTTTATAACAAACATATGCTATTTAATTGATGGGAATGTGTTACCGAGTTTTGCTATAGTCTGTCTTGGTATATATTTCGAACCCGTCCTGGGTTGCCATTTATAATAATGTAAAATATATTTTGAATTAGATTTATAATTCACGATTTAATAAATAATATCATAGAAATGTATTTGTTCTTTTCGTATCATAGAATACTTTAAGGCGAATATAATATCACAATAAAATTAAATACATATAACAAATAAAACAGTACTAACCCACCCTCATACACTGTTGCGGTATTACAAGAGGGTAACACTAGCATATTCGTGCGTATTGACCCGTGTGAGGGTTCCCAAGGCCACGTTCAAGTTCAAGGACGGGGGGAACCTTACCCTACAGGTGGTACTCTTGTTACGAAGTTTACTCTTTGGATCTGTTGTTTTTATACAAACTGGGTAAATAGTTGATATTCTTATCAAATGATGTGATACCGAGGCTCAGGATACATTGGTTTGACTATATTTTTTATGTTAAGCTTTCGGTGCGTTTAGAATAAAATTGTAGTCTTTTATAAATGCAAACTTAATTTTTAATTTAAAATGTTTCAGTGAAACGGTTTAATTTTCTAATTTACTATTTTTTTTTTAAATATTAGAACGAAATTAAAATATTATTTTTATTCGTATTGCTTGTGTTTAAATTAAGAATATTCAATTCAAAGACTTATTGTTTTATTCAAATTTCAATTCAATTAATATTAAGGTGCAAAAATCTTACTAGAAAGTTAGAAATGTTATCGACTAAGAATTAAGGCTATTATCGAAGCCGGACGTTTGCTAATCAGCAATCTTGGTTTGTAAACTCACAAGCAATCGTACGGTAATTACACGTGACGATACAGCTTTTCTAATGGGATGTTATATTATTTCCACGGATAATATACACTACTAACTTATGCCTGTGGCTTTTTCTGCATGTGAGGAGATGGGGGAGCTATCTCTATCTCTCTTCCAAATTTGTTCCAAATCAGACCAGCCGTTTTGTGTCAAATTTTCACGTTCATAATATTAGTGGGTATAGTATTAGTATGAATAATTATTTTATTGAATATTTTTGTGGGATAACTTCAATTTGTATTGGCCTTGGATAAAAACGTCAAAATTTTATTAACGTTTCTTGTGATAAGTGAAACGAATAAACCAAATGTAAATGACATAATAAAATTGTTCTTAGTAAATTTATTACTTCACTTTACAAGGTTTAACGATAGAATTTTACGTCACAGGTGACGTTTAATTATTATTCTTATTTGTCATAATAACACAACTTGGTAAATGCCTTTTAGTCTATTAAAATAAAGGTTTCATGTAGATGTTACAAAAGAGTACTCCTCAATGTTTTCCTTCCTGCAGTACGAAACAACAATTGCACTTACAAAACTCAAATTTGCAAGACTAAGATTCTACTTTGAATCGGGACTTCCGTTCAGCGTTAACATATTAAGGACTTGCAACATTATCACCGAAACTGAAATCAATTATCATTATCAGAACCGGACGTTCGCTAATCAGGTTGTTAGTAAACTATCAAAGGCTAGCGAGCGTGATGAACACGTGATGTTTGCAAACTTCGCCGTTGTGATGTTTGCACGTGACGTTGATTAGCGAACTTATAACTAAGTTCAAGCGTTAAAGTTTATGAATAAAGATATCAGAGATTTCATGTATTTGAAAGTGAATTTTAGTTGCGTTTACCATATATGCAAGTATGTTTGCGACGAATGGCAGTCGGGAAAATTCGGAAAGATGCTTGCAGAATAGAATGTTTGGCTAGATTTGGCGCGATTTCGTCAAGGTGTACTAACAAATTGTTTACATGTGTATCGTGTATATTATAATTATTGTTTGTTTAATTGCTAACTAACAGCTGAATGAGAATAGTAGCCGATTATCATTTCAGATATCCATTTCATAAACAAAATAAAGTCTAACTGAAAATGGGTCCATTGAATTAAACTTAATTGCCCAACATTATTATCGATTCATCTCGGGCTGTTTGATAAAAGATATGATAAGCAAGCGATTTAGTCAGGTTTTATGTGCTGATGGTATTTGCCTCTTACCGTTGTGGAGTTGCGACAGATTGAAAATAAGAAAAAAAAAACAGGAAAATCTCATCTTGTCTTTGGGGAAAATTCCGATGGTGCATTGTTTTGCAAATTTAACGCTCTATGGTTGTTGATTTTACAACATTACTATGGTGAAGTAATTGGGCAGTCCAGTTCGGTGGAGGCGTGAAGTATTAACAGCTGATTACCGGCGTACCGTGAAGCGGAACATTGCTACACTAATCTACATGAACCGATTTGTGCCCTAACCACATAGCGGTCTAACGGTACAGCTTAATAAAAATATGTTTTAAACTATATATAGTAGGAATATCAAGAATACTAGCTGAGTATCGCTATATATGTTAGTAAAAATATGAAATGGCAATAAAAATTACGCCCTTAAACTTGACGGTCGCGAGTTCGATACCCTTTCGGTGAAAGGGAAATATTAAATGAACAAAGTTAATAGATAATTTTAAAATAATCATTTTTTTTTTTTATAAGTAGCTTACACTTAATAGTAAATAAGAAATATATAAAAATAAAAATTGAATATGAATTTATAATCGAAAACTCATATAATATTAGATATTTTATTATATTAAAAATAATGATTGAAAATATCACAAAGACCAAAATTAGTCAAAGTCAAGGAACAGTCGTGCGCAAAAGTGCACATTATCTAGATTCTAGCGACCTTGACCTTTGCGTCGGGATGCACCGCATTTGCATATAAACGCACCCGACGGCTATGCGATTATCACGAACTGGTTCCTATAAACTACGCGACGCAACTGGTTCTACCAGTGAGCGTCTTGTGGAAAAGTGATAGCGTACGTATGGCAACAACGTGCTTTTAAAAAAGATTTAGATTTTTTTTTAGGTTCTTTATATGTCGGTTATGGCTTGTTAATATTTGTGGGTTCTTTATAATGCTTGGTTCTGATATTTTAAACAAATAAGAATTTGTTAATGACTAATAAGACATTACATATGTTAAGCCTTTTTCTAATATACAGGGTTATTGATAATTCTTTTTTGAATTCGGTCATGTTCGAATACGAATTTCCACCAGCGTCCTTTCTGATCATTTTATTTAGGTTGCTTTGAAATAAATTCCTATTTTTTATACATTTTCGGAAAGCTAATTAAACGATTATATTTTTAAAATAATCTGCAGAACAAGTTTCATAATGATTTTTTTTTGTTTTTCAGGCATATTTGAGGGAAAAAAATAAAAAAAATATTGAAATAATATCGTTTTCCGTCTCGCATTTTTAAATTTGGACCGATAATTATTGTTTAAATATTGAAAAATATCTAGTGTTTAATTTTTTTTATAAATCAGAAGAAAAAAGTAGATTTTCATCGAAACTTTTTTTTAAATAAATTTTTGTAGTTGCAATTTTGACTTATTTTGAAAAAATCTAAAAAACGTGATAACTCAAAAATGGTTCACTTTTGCATCATGCATATGGGTGTTAAAATTATCGCAAATAGTCACCCCTATCACCTCATAACGGGAATACGTCGAATTACCAATAACCCTGTATATTCCTTGAAAATAATATATTTGGAAATACTTTTCTGTTTCGCCGAATAAATTATAGAAGTGATATTAGGTTTCATTCTTATTAAATATGATTTTCGCGTAACTTCATATCCACGATTATTGTTAAATATTATAAATTCGTTGTTAAGTTACAAACATCTTGGCAAATATAAAAACTAGTAATAAATTCTAATAAGTCCTTGCAAATTATTGTGTTAATACGACTGAGCCGCTAAATTGGCGCTAAATATAAAAAGTACATTTTTAATTGTTCCCCCAAAACTTATATAGGTATTTGTGAACCAAATGCGACCGAAACGTATACCCAGGGTATTCCCATATTTGAATTAAATTCATTCATTGTTGAACATACGTTGTAATTCTATTTTCAAATGAATGTTACTGTTTCTTTATTGACAATGATCTCACCAAGATTTATCATTAAAAAAAGGAAATATACATACAGACGCTATCCACAAAATTATAATATACGTTTGATATTAAATAATTGATGTGTCTTAAAAAAATTTACAATTCTACAATGAAGCAGTTTTTGACATTCAAATATGGTTGATGCTAAATCTAAATTTGTATTTAAAAAAAAAAACAAATGTATTATTATCTGTGATATTAACTTCAAAAACTTCGAGTAAAAACTTTTAGGTTTTACATATGTCGATCGGCATGCGGCGGACATTTAATGTCAATTATTTATTAAAATAATAAAGCATGCGATGTTTAAATTGTTTCATTGCTTATGTGTGAGTGAAGCAAACACATTTCAACTTTACTTTATTTAAAAACTAGCTGTACCTCACGGCTTCATTCGCGTTTTAGGTCTTGGTCGTAAAGTGTTAGGAATAAAAAATAGCTTTTGTCCTTCCTTGGGGTTCAAGTTTGTTATGAAACTAAATTTCATCAAATTCGGTTCAATGGTATGGCCGTGAATACGCAACAGACAGACAGACAGACAGAGTTACTTTCGCAATTATAATATTCGTATTGATAATAAGTATTATATAAAATTATTTAGGGAAAGAGCGATGACGGATTAACTTTATTATATAGAATTAAAATCTAACAATATGCTAAATTAAACGAGTTTTCTTAATAAGTAATATATTAATAAGTCCACAAATTAAAGTAACACGTTAAAGTAAAGTGTTTTTTTAGTCAACATAATATATTATACACTGACTTTAGACGATATGTTTTTATTCATTTTTTTTTCATTTTATGTTGAGTTTTCCAAAACATTAGGAATCAAAACCTCTCGGCTGACATTTAATTCTCTACTAAAAATAAACAAATACAGTCACCTGTAAAATAAATATTCGTAAAGTTAACAAAAGTACTAAATAATTTATAAATTATTTTAATGGATACCTTTTTATATCAAATAAAATGTTTTAATGTAAATTAAATTTTATTTTTGGTACCCAGTTTTGTTTTAGGTGATCCGCGTCAGTTTATTGCCAACTGATCGTAAATAAGTTACAAAAAAGCTCTAAAAAGGTTGTAATGTTATTGTCGCATTTCGACCGAAGTTAGCGTATCTGTCCTGTGTATTTCTTTTTATAGTCTGTGCAGTAAAAAGAGCGCGTAATAAAAATTTAGTAGATTCTTGTATGTTGAAATTTACATATTTATTAACTAGGGATATTTCCGTGATTTTTATTCTTTTTGATGTATAAAAAACATTTATTGTAAGACAATCGTTTCATACAAAGGTCTGTCAAAATTGATTAAGCTTTAAAATAATAAAATTAAATAATTATAGCCAGTGCAAATATATAAATATATATATGAATATTTATAAAGGTAATAAATTTCAAGCAAATCAGTAAAGCTTAAAACTTATCATATGGAAATAATTAATTAACTATTATATTTATTAAGTTGCACAAAAAGTTAATACAAATTATTAACTTAATTGAAATATTTTATGACTTACTTAAAACGATGCATCCATATATAATAGAAAATATTTTTCCCGGCGCCGTTGTAAACATTTGGAATATTACGATAATCTTATTAAAATTGGCGGCATTTTTAAATTACAATAGTGACGTACCTGTGTGACAATAATCTTCTAGGTAGTGCCTCGCCGCCCGCTGCACGATTGAGTAGTACAGGCTCACAGAAGATGCAAGCGCCATCTTACTTCTGCTTCGTTCTCTTTACTTCTATCCGTCTGTCGGTCTACTGTTTCTTCGAGTATGTTATAGTTTCATTGGAAACGAAAAAAACTCAAATATAATCAACTTAAACCGTTTTAACTGCATTAGTTTGTGACGAAAATAATAAACGAACAAATCAAGAAACCGAATAAAAGAACCTAGTTTGAACTGCGTTTAGTTTTGCGGTTTACAAGAAATTTTGCCGAAAATTGTTTTTGTTTGACGAAATAGGTTCACGGTGTTCCATTTTGTTTAGGGTCCGAAATCACAATTTTGTGCACATGACGCGAATATCAACCGCCGTCCGAAAGTACGCGAAATGAAACACGTGTAACAAATGTAATAAAATAAATAACGTTGTGGATGCGGGCGGCGCGCGCCGCGGTGTCAGCGAGACTGCCGCCCGGCTCGCTTTTTTTTACTTCCCCTGTGAGCGGGATGCTGAAACATGCACGGATAAGCCGATCGCCTTTATTATCGAATTCGTGAAAACTTTTCCCATATAAATATTCCTTTATAAATATTTTACGCGCTTTTACATGCACGACAAATTTTGCTAATTAAACGATTTTCCAATTAGAAGCTTTTTTGAAGTTTTTGTTTTTAGAAATTATGAATCGAGGAAGTAAATGAAATTGACTGTATATAAATTAATAGCAATATTTATTTTATGGATGATTAAAAGAATTATATATTTTTGGCTAATTAAACAAAGCACTTTAGTGCGAATAGTTTCGGACGATGAGAAAGATAATGTTCTAATTGGATTCATATTAGCAAAACAATTCGCAAATATGGCGCCCTGGAGAAAAGGCGGGAAAATAAGTTTCCCGCCGAGGCATTACACTCGAGACATGCGTACAGGAGGCTACGGCGACTTGTGAGAAGGTCTGTATATTAATCTTTTAATTTCAATTAATCTTTTTATTACTATATATTTTCCACGTAGATATACCACGCATATATATGAATATCGTCATATCTTTTTTTTTATTTACCATAGACAAAAAATAAACAAAAATTTTTATTATTATCTATTTATATTATGCTAGGTTAAAATTAAATAAATATAAAAATTATGTTACGAAGTATTTGCGATAATGTTTAATATAATAATAAATGTTACATTTCAACTTATTTAACAAGAATAATAAGTAGTCTTTTGATTAAGGAGGCTGCTTATCGGTCGTCAACATAATCGGACGCTTCGCAATTATGACGAAACCCTTTAAAAACGATTCGCGTTAAAATAAGGAAAAAAAATGAGAAAAATGTTCATCAACGCGACACGACACCCCTCTACCCTCCGACCCTCTCCCCTGCCCCAGGCTGCGGGAGGTGCGAGGGAGACAGGCATACACTCGTTTATACCTATATCCTTCGTTGCATCTCGCGCCACAACTTTCATACGAAAACTACCCGCGCTGCGCACCTCTATCCTTATTGCCGAAACGTAACAAATATAAAAAATATTATTGGAATAGTTACTATAACACATGCGAGTTAAGGTCTAACTTTCATTGCATCTAGGCATGCACGTTGCTTGTTGTCCTGTTGAAGTTTTGGACTCTTGCAACTGTGGGCACACCCACACGCAAGCGCTAAGTTTAGCTCTTATCCGAACGCGGTGCAGTCACACACACTGACGCAACTTCCTTGTGAACTTTACTAGTGTTTGAGTGTATTGGTGTGTGTGTACAAAAGTTCGTATTGAAGTTTTCGGTAGACTTTCTTTGTGTCAGTGATTTTTTTCGTGGTGTTTCGCGTGTGTGCGCGGGTCAGTCGGATTTTTTTCAAGTTTTTCTCTACACACACGAGCGCGCTTTGTTTGTATGGCCATATTTGCTTGTGTGGGGAGGACGCCCGTTCTTTGTGCCCGGGGATTGTAAAAAATGTCGTATTGGATTCTAGCTGTGCTAATGAATGATAGATACGAATGGTATTGGTACTCCTACACTCGAAAATCTGATGCGGAATATGCAAGTATGTTTTTTTGTGCATACGTCGGTGCTCTTTTTGAATATAGAAATTTCGGATTGAATTTGAATTTCCGCGTGCATTTCGCCGATGGAAGTGATTACTATTTGAGTGGGATTTTAATTTGATTAAAAACCCAGAGTACTTTTAAATATTTCATTTAAATATGTACATATATTGTTATATAACCGAACTACTAATACATTTGTGTATAATAAATAATAATGGCACTAACGAAAATTTATAAAATAATAAATATATTTAAATTTTATACAATCTGGCAAAACTCTATTTTATTTACTTAAATGTGATACTAATTGCATTGGTAACCAATCTCTTATTATATTTTTAATATCGACATACTTTTAAACAAAACTATAATAAAATAACTCCACTTCTTGAAGATAAAACTCGGACCTTACTCCATCACGCTGTACCAATACGGGTTGGTGACAAATTTTCATTCGACACGCACGATGTTTTCCTTCATCGCCGAATACGAAATGAATAAAATGTTTATAAGTGTCCTTAACAGGAAACTTCAGTTACGCTTGCACGGGTTTAAATCCGCTATCTTCGTTTTAAAATCACGCGTTCTACCACTGAGGTGTCACGGCTCGAACGAAATTAAGATCGTTGCATTTAACGATCTTGAAGTTACTTGGGACGAGATGCTTGAACTACTTGTATTTAACTTCAAATTAACTAAAAGGTATCGAATAAAAAACATGTATCCGAATTATCACAAGAAGTATATCACTACAGTGTTTATTTGCACGTATGTTCGCGCTAACTTCTGAAACAGCTGATGTGGAGCTGTTTTTATAAATTAATACTGATTAAGAAAGATTAAGGTAATGTTTATTAACACCGATTTATCACTTACTTATCGTCAAACAGCAATACTTAGTATAACTATTCCGTTTTGAAGGGAGATTGAGCCAGTGTTACTAGAGGGGACATAACATCTTAGTTTCCAAGCTTGGTGGCGTATTATAAATATACCTAAGGGATGATGCATATTTCTTACAGTACCAATGCCTATAGACGGTGTTGATCACTCGCCATTTGCCAATATGCTAAAAATTTAAAAATATTTAAAAAAAGATCATTCATTAGTGAGGTATTATTATTTGTCTTGTCTTACACGATGCCTTGTTGAGCTGAAATTTTACTCGCAATAGGCTATTTGACTGATTTTTAAAATCCATTTTATATTATTTAGTAGAGGCTAAGGAACCTAGTAAAAGTTGTTTTTTTTTAATTCTAGTACATATTGCTGAAAAATATCAAATTAAAAATTCCATATTTAAATAGCGCGTGAAAACGCTACTTTGACAATATGGTGCTGCACAGGGGTCGGTGACGTCACTTGCCTGTATTGTAATCTGTGGCACATATAATCCACATACAGTAGACAAATGAGGTTAACAAGCAAGTGGAGTCATCATAAATCCGACCAATCAGGAACGTTTTGTGTCACGTTACAAACGTTTAAAGAAATGCATTTTTATTTATGGATTTTTGAATAAATTGATTATTATTTTCAACTTTCGTTAGTAAATAACCATTTTTAAACTCATAATATATACTGATTACAATAATTGACACTTTATTTTTCGCATTGTCAAATAGCCGATTTTGGTGCGTGTGATATTATAAGTATGTTTACTAACTTACTTTGTTCAAATCGCTACAGAGAATAAAAAAAAATTGAACTTATTTTAACTTTACCTTTTCCAGTTAATTGCTTGCATTTTCTTTATAAGTTGCTTTTCATAATAAAGAAGTTTATCACGAATAAATGAATACATTTTAATAAGATCGTAGATTGAATTCAAATCAATGCTCCTCTCTATTGAAAAAATCACAAACGTCGTTAAAATATATACACACATATCCATTCTGCGACTTTTCCATTTAGTTTGTCTTCGTATCATTTTTTTTCTAATAGATATACACTTCGCTACAGTTATACAATAAATACATATTTTAATATCACAAACATATAAAAAACGATAAAACTAGAAAGATACTATCATAGAATAAAAATATTGAATTTTAATATAATCTTTTATATAGATATAGACCATAGAAAACTTTTTTGGCTTGAGATAAAAGTTCAAGGTCGATTGCAACGTTTTCATACGTAGCATTTTGAAGAAACGTTTCTGACGTATAAAGTTGCCTCGATTAAAATATCCCTAAGGTACTTTTTTAATGGTGAACTATTTTACAGGGGTGCTGTTCTCAGTGGACAGAACACGCAGATGTCATTTAAATTTACGGGTTCAAATTCGTTATGGAACAGTGTACCGCATAAGGTTTCATTCATAACCCAGAGTCCAAGTAATATATTGATGGGACGGAGGTTATAGTCAAGTTTTGGTATTTATACAGTTTGTCTTAAGAAAACAGTAACAGTTTTTCCTTCTATTATAAAATATCTCTATTAAAGTTTTAATTGAAAATGTCTAAAACCTCTATTATAAAAATAAAAAAAACTTGCATTGGAAGTTGTTTTATTCAAAGAAATTAAACGTCCTTAAAATATTTACATTCTATTTAAAAAAAAAACAATACGATACTTTTATATACCTAATATATAAATGTGAATGTAAGTTTGTTTGTTTGTTATGCTTCCACTACTTAATTACAAATCAATCTTCAAGTATTTTTTTCATGTTGTCATTAATATAAAATAGGATAGTGCCTAGTCCATCTCATAGGTACAAAACGGCAGGCAGAGAGAGTGTGTCATTTAAACAAATATCCATTTACATCAAGACAATATCGTATATTTACCAAGTTGCCTACATCTTCACCGTATCTCAATATTTGAACTTCAGGTTATTCCCCACCGCTGTTCGCTAATAATGTTAATATATAGGTACCATATTATCAAATATGATTAATTCTCAAGTTTTTATTTTCGTTTTTTACCTCATCACGATCGAACCCGTGGATTGATTGAAATTAATGAAATTTGACATTAATAACGACCAGGGCGAATACGTATACGTAGACCCTAAACAGACCTAAAAAGATAATATGTTTATATTTTAATAAAATTATTAGTGATCATAAAATATATGCCGTATGGAAATAACTACAAAATATTACAACAGACAGGTGTCTGTATGATGAAATACCTTTGCATTTTTCAAAAGGTAAGAATTAAAAATAATAAAACTACAAGCGATACGTAGACTGACAAGATGTAAGACGTAACGCATTCGAATATACATGTGGAAAAAAAAAAGATAAAAACAAATTATAAACACAATATATTTATTACGGATACATTGCTTATTTGCACTCGAAATATCAAGATTTGGCTTAGTGAATCTTCTCTTCACGGACTACTGGTTCGGCGATGCATCACAATTTGTGGCGGTTAAGCTAATATTCCGTTACTTAAGTACCGTAGTGTGAAGGCTGTGCTTAACATGTATTTAAAAAATAGAATATACTGATAATACCTAATAATAGTTTTCAATTAATAATGTTCCTAATTTTTCTTTCAGTTAAGTGAAATACTTGTACCAGCAATGGGTGTGACAGTAGCCTAAGGATTGAGAATAGGTGCGCTATTGAGGTTTATAAAGGTTTATTTACTTCCTTTTCTTTAAATGATCTTCGTGTTATATAAATAATTGTTTTTTGTTTGTGTCTAATCTTTGAATCTCATTTGTGATATTATTTCTCATCTGTTAATTACATTCAAAGATGTATTACGTGTTGTTTATATTTGTTAGTCAAATCAAATCAAACCAAATCTCAAACCTTTCAATATTGATTGTCAAATTAAACACAACCCGGTGGTTGTTCGGAGAATTAAATAACCTGACCTGAGAAGAACCGGCGAAAGAAACTGAGCGGGACTTTTTATTTTCAATTTTATTATTTGCAAATATTCAGTATTAAGTAGGTTTGATATCGCGTAGGCCTTCGGTTTAATGGCTAGCTTATAAAAGTACAGATCTAGAGATTTTGAGTTCGATCCAGGCGATACTATATTTACTGGGTGTTTCTGTTACAAATTTGAATTTGTATTTGACAATTTTTTAGCATCATATAGCAACATTGCTGGGCCTTTGATAGCACGTAAATTCATTGGTCCTAAGTTTGAAATCTTCCAATTTGCCGTTCAGTTGGGTTATGGAATAAATGGAATAGAGTGCACTCGTTTAAGATACGTCGTGAGCTAATCTACCGATAGCAAGGAGAATATCAGGTGGTACATATTCACTCTACTATTATTAAAAAATACTAGTGGGTTTCCCGCGAAACTTCGTGTTTATCCAAAAGATTATTAGCAATTTCGAATCCTATGACAGGTTTTGTTTTGATTTCATTTCATTGTAAACTGCAAGTCACTCATCTGCATTTGGCGCCAACATGATGAAACCTCTTTTAAATAACATTTTTAATATCAAATAGTATACATTAGTTCAGTTAGAATTGGAGAATGTCGAAAACAATTTACTTCATGTGTTTACGTTTTTCCTTTTTTTTTTCATTGAAACCGTAGTACCGCTCTTTAAAATTTAGTCTTTGTTTAATCGTAACAGTTTAGTAAATTGCAATCAAGAATCCTCTTTATTTTTCTGCACATCTATATGAAGCCTGGAGCTCTTCAAAACGAGACCATAACCGATTCTGTATGTGCAGCTGTCGTCCCATAATCACTGGGACAAAATCGGCTTACGCTATTAATATATTAATTATAAATATTAAAATGTTTATTGTTAAATTTAAAATAAGACTTAAGACTAAGAATAAAACTAGATTTAAAGAAAATATTTCCAAAAAAATCTACAAAATTCTTCATTTTGACAAATTTAAGATTATTTTTTTAATTTTAATGTATCTTTAAGTTAACTGCTTGTAGTCAGTTAAAACAGGGCCAATAAATAATCTTACTTGTTTGTAAGTATGTATGAATATATTTATGCTATCTGTACATGTCCAGCTAAATTTAAATTTGATAGCAACCTTCGAATATGCATTTCCTCCATTCTCCGCTCTCTTTGCGCAGCATAATGGCGCATGCGTTATGTAAACGTCACAATCTATGGAAATCACCACAGAATAACGATTCCAATAAAAGTTCCATGCGGACAGTACTCGCATTATTATAGCTTACACATACACAAAACAAAATGTTTTAAATCATTTTGATGTCATTTATGACGTTTTCTATGTTCTAACGAAACCACAGAGCAAATCACGAGAGCTCTACATTTGACCACACTATTTACGTTTCACTTTTATTGACCAGTATAACTTGGTATCCACGTTAAATTTACTTTTGCTTTATTTGTTAATCTTAAATTACAGAAATTTGCATTCCGTTACTCAAAATTCTAGTTATTTTTTTATGTTTTTATTTAAAAAATAAACAGATATGCACTGACACATGCACTTGCAAAGTTAACGCACTTGCGATATATGCTAGCTATTTAATATAAAATTATAAAAATACATTCGTGATTCAAATCAGAATATTGTCAGATAAATCCTATAGTCCCTTCACACGAATTTTTAGTTGTATCGACTGTGAATTTTTGTGTAATCGCTCTTTTATAAAGGCAGCTTACATAGCAATTGGTATTTCCGGAGTCAATAAACTTAGCACTTGATTTCAATACTTTGAAAGTAACAATTGTTGGATTCAAAAATATTATAGCGAATATTAATTGTGAAGTATTCGTTGTATTTTCATTTCAATATATGAATGTTATTGTAAACTAATATGAAAATATAAATATATATATTTTTTTATTTTCGATCTTGGTCTAAATTATTAAGACATTTATTTTATTAAAAAAATAAAAAGTGTAACGTACTGAGTTATTCCGCAGCTCTTTCAAAGTAGAATTTTCATTACAAATTTAATTTAATCTTTTAAAGAAATACAAAAGTCCTTGAAAGATCGTACTTGAATGAAGCATACTGCGATTTTGATACTTTTTGCTTTGATTAATTTGCACTATACCTTTAACTACTCACTAAACTTATATATTGCATCTCGTTCTGACACAAACAAGTACACATTAAACGCCAATATATATATATTTAAATCTTTTATCTAAAATTCTATAATACAATCACAAAGTGAAATAAAATTTTATTTTATAAGTTACTACGTTTAATAATAATATGTAATATCCAGCTTGGACAAGTGAGTCAGTGTAAACAGAATAGAATAGTAAAAATGTTATACCAGATTGCTTAGCATGAAATACCCATTATCAAATATTTGTCTCTTGTTTGTAGGCAATATTGTACTCTACAATACTAAATGTATTTACTAATAAGACAATTGAAGCTACAGTCTCTTATTTAATATTATATAAAATGTCATGGATATGCAAATGAATAAAATATGCAAATGAATAACTAGTATTCCAAATAAATACATCCATAAGTTCACATGCGTAAAAATACTGCAAACAATAAATGAATTTGTTTTTTTTTCTTAATTGAGCTATTACGACTACAATTCGATCAACTGTCACTCAAATTGCTACATAGATAATTAATGCCAAGGTTATAGGCTAAACTACAATTTATAGCAATCGAATAAATTAAAAAAAGAAGGAAAATCAAAAAAAATATATTTTCTAATTATTTTTATATAATGAACCAAAAATAAATGAGTGACTAAAACATACCAGTGGCTCAAGTTAAACTGGTCAGTGAGCCGTCACTATACATTGTAGCGCGTAAGACGAACCACTCTAAGTAATGATATGCATTAACGTCCGTATATTAATCTTCCAAATACCACGTTATTAGATGAGTAACAAAAAATGGTAAAAAAGTGAAAAAGAGGTCAATAACTGGACCGAGAACACGGTAGCTGTGTGTGTACAGATGAAAAGAAATTTCGGTGGTCTTTTTTTTTTATTGACACGGGCCGATATCTGTAAATCCCAATAAAAATAAAAATAATTGAAATTAAAATGAAATGAAAAGATAAAAAAAATTACGTAAAAGTGCATAGAGTTAATAAACATTGTTTTGTTTATTACGACAATATCACCATGAGTAATGACACCGGTAACCTATAAAAAAATACAGAAGAAATAAAAAAAAAAAGTTGAAACAATTTATGTTCCAGATTCATCTAAGATGTGTTCCAGTGTATACTCAGCGCGTTTACAGTGATCGGAGCGCAGACAATGCACTTCACTAGCTCTACTGTGGACATTCTAATAATATGAATTATTAAATTTAGAATTGCATCGATTATTATAAATACAAAATTTTAATTTTATATGTATCTGTACTAATATGAAAATCGAGAAGCTATGTGGAAACCGGATGTCATGGTATGGGCATTTTATGCGGTGGAATGAGGATCATGTTGTGAGGAAGGCCTTGAGCATGGATGTGGATGGATATAGAGGTATGGGACGACCCAAGAAACGATGGATGGATTGTGTGAAAGACGATATGGTTAGAAAGAATGTTACTTGTGAGATGACGTCCGACAGAGAAGTATGGAAGAAGAAGACATGCTGCGCCGACCCCGAGTTAAATTGGGATAAGGGCAGGAGGATGATGATGATCTGTACTAATATTATAAATTAGTAAAATTTGTTTATTTGTGTGTTTGCAATCTCTGGAACTAACGATAGCATTCTAAATTTTTCTTTACTTTTGTTGAGCACTTCTTTATACCTGAGTGAGTTGGTATAAATTATATTTATATCATATCATTTTCTTCATCAGTAAATTACACCCGAGTGAAGCCGGGGCAGGTCACTAGTATTATAAAATTTCACATATTTTTTATAATAAAAACGTATTCGGTTCATTGACCAAGATACAATATGTCATTTAAAATGAATGTCTGTGATTAATAGCTTAAAGCTTTTTTCATAAGAAGAAATGGTTTCGTTGTAATTTATTTTATTAATGTCTATTAGACAGGTCGCTGATGCAGAGTGATACATGTGTTAATATACTAGCTTATCCCACATTCAGTCAACCGCATCAATGACTGAGCCGCGGCGACCAGCATACCTATTCTATAAGATCGAACTCGAAACTCACCGCTGAAAATTATCGTGAAATTTCAGAGAGTCATACGCGATATTGACTATGTAAAAAACTTAAACGACGCATTAGAATAACACCGTAAGTCGGTTTTCGACATTACACGAGTGAAATACGAAGTGAGTTAATGTATATGGCTGAGAACAGGAAGTAAATAATTTTAATAAATTTGAAATTGACGTTAAGATGTTATTAATTTTTTTTATTTTTTAAAAATATTATTTCTTTTTTATAAATATTATTCTTTACGA
The DNA here is from genome assembly GCF_037043105.1 of Vanessa tameamea. NCBI lineage: Eukaryota > Metazoa > Arthropoda > Insecta > Lepidoptera > Nymphalidae > Vanessa > Vanessa tameamea. Next base: position 10,288,872 of record NC_087324.1, read on the forward strand.
AATTATTTCGATGATAGATAGCAGTTAATTTTCGTACCGGATACATAAATTTAATTGTATGTGATTATTATTTGCTGTACAAGTGTTGGCAAAGAGTAATTACTGAGTTTCTTGCCGCCTTTACATTTACTAAAATTCTGTAAAATTACGATTCAAAAGTACCCGAATACTTGAATGCATGTTTTGATTTTCATTTTTGAATTTATATATGAACGATGAATAGGAGAAGATACTGACCGACTTTCTTACCGGTTCTTACGGTAGAATTAGAAAATTACGAACCGGTGGTAGATTCACGTTAAATTATTACCTAAATATCGATATAAAAATGCTTTAAGCCTATTTGAATAAAGTTAATTTTGATTTTTGATATCGTATTGTCATTCAAATGTTGCGAGTATTTAAGGCTCTTTTTTTAAGTATTATTAAATAATGTGTATATTTAATTCAGAAGTTTGTTTGTAAAATTTTATAGATACTTATCCACACTAAGACTCTCCGAAGACGAGAAACCCGAGGTGTAATTGCCTATAGCGAGCTCCAAAAAGCGCAATTATTCGTCGCTTCGGTTAGCTCGACAGCGCTCAATTAGACAACTAGTGTTTTGTTTAGAGCCAGATAAAGTCACCGCCGTGACGGTATTATTCATGCTCATTTTACTTCACGGGCAAAAATGTGATTGGGTTAGTATTTAATGTTTGTAATATAAAATTTTGATACAAGCAATATTAATGTCCGTCTGCTTTTTTTGAATTGATTTATTTTTGTAAAGTTATTATTTAGAGGTTGTTAAAAATTCATTAAACGTACAGATTTAACGAAGGTAAGAAAACTGAGAGAATGAAAAGAAATTGATTAAGGCACGGATACGATAGTCTGCGAAAAAAACTACACAAACGTCTTGTTTTATTGGATATTTGAAAACTAAGCATGTAGTCAAATTTCACCCCCCAAATTTTAATAAAAAGTTATTGTTGTAGCCTAAGTTACTCCTTATTACATCAGCTATCTGCTAGTGGAAGCCCCGTCAAAATAGGTCCAGCCTTTCCAGAGATTAGCCGGAACAAATAGACAGATAGACTGACAGATAGTAGTTATTTTGGTATATGTACCGTGTATACATATATATGCATTTAGTAAAAGGCGGTTATTTTAATATTACAAACAGACAATCCAATTTTATTATATGTATAGATATGTAAGTGGATTACTGTATTCATAATAATATTTTACTTTTTTAAGTCTTATGTCATTGTTTAAATATATGATTATAGCAAATATAAAACATCTTCAAATATTTATATTATCTTGACGATGTTCTTGTGTGTGTGAAAGCACAGGTGCACTCACTGTTTCGTCAATCTCATAATCCTATCGAACGGCAAATCCAACACGACAGGACAGAGTTCAAGTTTAGTTGATGGAAGGGCTTTGTGCAAGCCCGTCTGGGTAGGTACCACCCACTCATCTTTGTAATGTTGTGTTCCGGTTTGACGGGTGAGTGAGCCAGTGTAACTACAGGCACAAGGGACATAAGGTTGTTTGTGCATTGGCGATGTAAGGAATGGTTAATATTTCTTATAGAGCCATTGTCTATGGGCGGTGGTGACCACTTAACATCAGGTGGCCCATATGTTCGTTCGCCAATCTATGTCATAAAAATAATAATGCAAGACCAACGGCTTTACGCTTTACTTTACCCAATAACTTTGACTTGGGAACCCAGAACCTCGGGATTTGTGACCTCATATCTAGCCACTAGACCAGAGAGGCTGAGCTATATCTTATTTGTGACGTAATATAAAAATGACCAATATTTTATTTATGTATAGCGTGAAATTCGCTTAAATGCTTTTGTCATAGCGGATGGTCAGCTTTGTCCGGCTTTATAATTTTTTTTAACATACGAGTAAGTAACGTATACAGTTGGCAAGGAAGCATTTCCGATTGACTTCCCATAACCGCCCACCTGGCACGATGACTAGAATTATACTTTACTTTTTCTCAACAATATGTTCACGCAAGAACTTCGGTATTGGTATAATTAGGCATTTATTTTTAACTAGTTTTAAGTAGATTCACCCGCTTTGTCGTAGGTTTTAGGTATAAAAAGGTAGCATACGTCCTTGGGATTTAAACCTACTTCATACCAAATATCATCAAATTGTAAAAAGCGTAAAATACATCCAGACATAAAAAGGATAAGTACTTATATATTAATATAAATTTATAATAAATTAGATCGTGTAACGTGTGGTTTTATATATGTTTTATAAAACGCATGAATACCTATAATAATAATATACCAGTTTAAAAAAAGCTTTGTTTTGTCAGAATTATATGGTATATTAGTTTTTATTAAATATATAGACCGATCGAGACGCAATGTTATCGTAAGTTTTCTAATTTTTTTATTAAATTAAATTCAAATCGCTACATACTCTATAATGTAGAATATAAATATAGATTAAAAAAAATGTCTGAATAAAAGTAACCTCTCCCCTTAATAAAGCTTGGAGCTTATTCCACCACGCTGATCTAACGCGAGTTGTTGGTTACACATGTGGCAGAATCATCCAGGCTCGTTTCCACTCTACGTTTTCCTTAAATTTGGACTTTAAATCTCTGATTAAGATGAACATCTAGTCTCTGCGCATTGGCTTACAAATTAAAAAAAAAAAATATATTATTTGTAGAAAATAATGTTGTCGATATAAAATAAATCTTAAGGTTAAAGTCTTAGGTTATACTATCGCATAAGTTATTTTTGCTAACCATACTCAAAAACTAATTGACGAATATTTTTGGGTTAGTAGATAATGCTGTACAATCTAAAACGTTGAATTTCTAGTTCTTAAAATATATGTAATTATGTCTTAAAAAAGTATACCGCGTTATAAAATAATAATACATTACTATTGCCAAGGATTAGTTCCATCCAATTAACTGATTACGTAAAAGCTAAGCGTCGATTCAGCACGTTACACTGTCCCGTCTATTGATAGGCTACTGTACCGGGGAAACTGAGAGTGGTCGCCGCAAGGACGACCGGTCCAGTCGGCTGCTGCCTTGTGAGGTGCAAGGGATCAACAAGCCTTGGTCTGATACGTTCTTACTACAAATTAAACACGACTCGGCGCGCACGTAGAATTCAAATACTGCAGTGGGTATATTTTATATATACAGAATCATTGTGTATCGTAGTGGCACGTAAGTCAGACATACAAATTTTACATGCAAGTCGTATTATATTAAAATTAAATGATTTTATTTTTTAATACGTATATTGTCTTGTTAATAGTAAGATTTTTAGACGTATGTTTACAAGATGATATTTATTCATTCTTATCAAATTAGAAATTTTATTTAGTCCAGTCTTTTATAAACGGATTTTATACGGATTGTATGGTACGATTTAGCAATGGAGTATGCCACGTTTAGACTAAATCAAATCGTATATAGCCGAGATGGCCCAGTGGTTAGAATTGTGCATCTTAATCGATGTTTTCGAGTTCAAACCCAGGCAAGCACAACTGATTTTTATGTGCTTAATTTGTGTTTATAATTCATCTCGTGCTCGACCGTGAAGGAAAACATCGTGAGGAAACCTGGATGTGTCTAATTTCAACGAAATTCTGCCACATGTGTATTCCACCAACCTGCATTGGAGCAGCGTGGTGGAATATGCTCCAAACCTTCTCCTCAAAGGGAGATGAGGCTTTAGCCCAGCGGTGGGAAATTTACACACTGCTACAATGCCGGTTGATCAATCAATGATTGTTATCTCATAATTATTATTAAAAGTTACTTTGGTTTGTTCTTAAAATCTCGTTAAATTTGTAATATTGTGATTAAGTGTTCTTTTTAATTACACTTTTACTCTAACAATACAACAATATAACAAATATGATGCGGAACCCTTTAATTTTCTGTGATGTATGGTATCCATATCGTACGTTATACCGTGATCATTCCTTTTTATTATTTTGACTTGCGTTTCGCCAAAGTTGCACCTGTCGTGGTCATGAGCTGGCTCACCAGCCAGCGATGACATGTATCACGTGACCACGCGGTTATCGCACAGCTATTCGAATCATAAAATGCATTTTTTTTATTCTATATGATGCCATCAACTCAATTTAAAATTAGTAGCTGGGTAACATATTTGGCCTTTGGAAAATTTCCACCGTAGTATATTATTTAGCGGGCTTATTTCGAAATCCCCACTTGCTGTAACCGTAAACTTCAACCGATACGTACTGGTAATACCACTGTTTACTCACACAATATAGTATCATACGTCACTAGTTTGAAAAATGTGTTTTAAAGATATCATAATAGGTAATTTGACTTAAACCAAAACACTGAGGCAATTGTTAAAATATTACTTATGAGATGCAAAAATTAAAATAAGTTATTTATCGGTGGTAGGTCTTTATACAGACCCACCTGGATGGGTAACACCCACTCATCAATAATTCCACCCCTAAACATCTATGGTATAAGAGTATATCGGTTTATTCTGCTTGGATGAATCTGTCAGCCATTTCATTATACGTACTTGGGGCATAATATCCTAGACTCCTAGATTAGTAAAGTAGTATTTGGATTAATGAGAATTATATTATATTACATTAACAGCCTGTAAATTTCCCACTGCTGAGCACGAGATGAATTATAAACACAAATTAAGCACATGAAAATTCAGTGGTGCTTGCCTGGGCTTGAACCCGCAATCACCTGGTAAGATGCACGCATTCTAACCATTAGGCCATCTCGGCTCTGAATGATAATTATAATTAATGATAATTAATAATTAATGATAATTAACAGTGGATTATTTGCCCATATACTACGTATTGAAGTAAACGATCAATCAAAAGTTCTTAAAATATTAATCTGATTATGCAATTGGAACAGTATTATTTAAACTTTAAAGACAAGATATTTTATAATGTACTTGCTGTTACCCACGGCTTCGCTCGCGTATGAATATGAATACAAATTAAATTAAAATATTACGTAAATTTAAGACCTCTTTGTATACCACATTGGTGTGTATTTCAGCCCTTAGGTTAGAATATCCAGAAACGCTTAAATGAGAATCAAATCATTTTTAATCGGTAGCCCAAAAATAAAATTTCGAGCTTCTAATTTCAAAATGACGGACTTCCAGACTAACCTGTATACGAAATGTCAACACCTATTTTTCCCTTTAGACATAAAATATCAAGAAACGCTTAAATACGTATCTACTCATTTTTAATCAGTAGCCCGAAAATAAAGTTTCATGCTTCTAACTTCAAAAATTACGGTATTTCCTACAAACTTTCAGTCCTCATTTCACCCCTTTAGAGGTAAACAATCCAGAAACGCTTAAATACATATCTACTCATTTTTAATCAGTATCTCAAAAATTTATTTTTATTTTCCTAACTTAAAAAATGACGGTCTTTCATACAAACGTTCAACCCCTATTTCACCCCTTTAGGTGTTGAATTACCAAAATTCCTTTCTTAGTGGGTGTCTACTCAATAAAAAGATTCTACTCACCAAATTTCAAGGCCCTAACTTTAATGGTTTACTCTCGGCGATGATGAATCAGTCAGTCAGGACTTGTTATTTTATATATAGATAAACATAAATTTAAGTTATAATTAAAACAAATCCAAAATACCCAATACCCGATTGTTTTTGCACGAGTATAGCGCTTATTAACACGAGGCCTTTCCGAGAAATGTTAACGTAAGCAGCAACAAATGTCGTCAGGACTATAAGTGAAGGATCACATTGAAGTGTGAAAATTCAAGAGGTGCAGCGAATTTCCAGACTTTGTGACTTGTTTAACGATACGCTTTTGAATAATTATGGTTACGGACATCACGCGATTCTTGACTGAATATTGCGGGTTCGAACCCACTGAGCGCAAGTGGACGCCACTGGCTATTTACGTGATTTATTTCCGTTTATAAATCAGCTAGTGCTGGTCGGTAAAGAGTAACGTTGTAATGAAACCAGCTTGTTTTTAGATGAAATTATTGAACGAAAATCTGGTAAATAAACTTTTTATAACATAACATTGGGCATATAGTTTGTTCAGTCACGGCTTTCGTTTTTTTTTTTTAATTTAAGCATTCTAAAATTGAGCAAAAGGCGATAACCAATAAGTTATGTTTAATAAATAAACCAATAAATATCATAAATGTTTAAAGTATTTTTTAAATAAAAGTAGATTTAAAAAAAGCCCGAAGAATGTTTTTCTTAACACTTAGACCAAAACCCAATGTTGGTGAGAGTGAGGTTTGCCTTCTTTGAACTTTTTGTCTTCTTGACGCTGTCTACACACGAGTTTAGATGTGTGTGTTATTAACGCGTTTCGTATTCGGATGTAACAACCTAATCAAGTCGTGTTATAATTGCGGATTAAGAATTTAAATCGTTATATTTAACTAATGTTCTGTATACGTTTGTAAAATTATTACATTTTTAAGCGTATGTTTAGAAATCTTATGAATGCTTGTTTCTAGATTTCGTTAGTCATACCATAGCTACTGTGTGTGCTAGCAAATTTCTAAAAGCTTTAATCGAATTAAAATTAGTTTATTTTTATTTTTTATTGTGTTCAGAACGCTTGTAATGTCATTCTTTTTAACTAGCATATTTAATAGGTATGTATGTTTTATAATACTATGTCTATCTTAGTATATACGAGTATATTATGTATGTATCTTTGTCGCCACTAGACAATTTCCTTCGCCCTTAGGTTGCCTTGAAGAGATCGTTCTTTAGTAATAAGATCACATTTATATGATGTTTAATTTGTTCAGAGTAACTTTGTGTTTTGGTATAGAATAAAATGTATTAAATTTTTTTTTAGTATTATTAAATGTTTCTACTCTTCCGCAGGGTGAAAACTTAAAACGAGGGTCAACAAGCGTTACAGAGTGCTTATATAAAAAAAGCGAACGCTGTAGTTGAAAACGATATAAACTTCCGGGTGATACGGCAGGTGTTCAGTAATTTCTAAGGCAAGTTATAATTTAAAACTGGAAATAAATGTAAAAAAAACATTAAGAAAAAACTCGATGTATATTTTGCAAATATAAAATAATTAATACAATAAATGGAACACCTGTATACGCTATACTAAACGATGTTGTTCTAATCCGGTTAATGAATAGTCACAGCGACAATTTACTTATCGCTGTTTTATGAAAAAAATAAACAAACAATTAATTGCAACATTATTTATTTGCTATGTACCTGCTTTTTGTTTCTTTAATATTTTATTTTGTTATTATTGTATAGTTTTAAGTCTATAAGTGTTGGCAACGAATACCGATGTACGGATAAATCCAATAGGGTTTTTGTTACATCGCTTTTAATACAGTACAATATAAATAAAATGTATATTCATTTAAAATAAAATAAAAATAAAAAAGTGAAGTATATATTTTGGCATTTACACGGTGTACAGGCTTTGTGCTATCCCGATACCTGTGGATGCAAGGACTATTGAACTAAGGGACTATGTGAACTATTTGTGCTTTCCATTGAGTTTAAATTCCATTGGCAATATCTTGTTCTATATTTAATAGTATTCTAAAATGTCTATTCTCTGTTAATATGATAATTGCCTCAAAATTCAGGAACGAACTTCTCTTAAATCTTTAATTGTAAATTATACCATTACATTTGAATTTGAAGGGATAATACTATTTAAAACAAATGAAGGCAATATTAAGAGCTAAGTTGGTCCAAAGGCATCGATGCTGGTTACTCGTGTTCGCGTGCTTAATTTACATTATAATTTATCTCTTGCTCGTCGTTAAATATGATAAGGAAATCTATCGTATCGAACGCAATACACAAGTGTATCTTCGAATCCGTATTGAAGAAGCGTGGTGTAACATACTCCAAGTCATCTCCTCAAGCAGCGATGAAGCACCAGTGGAGCGTTTACAGGTTCCAATTACACAATTCTTGATCTATCATATGACATATTGGAAATATAATTTAAATTAATCAATAATTAATTATGTGACCTTGGCTTAGACCTTGTTTGCTTTCAACAAGTGTGATTATAAACACAAGACGCAACTTTGTAGTCATTAATTGTATATACATTGCTGTAATCACAGACTTCGTCAATGTCTAATTGGTTAAGTAATGAGTTTATCAGTAGAATTTTCTCGAAATAGTCCAATAACTTTATTTTCCTTACAACTAAGCTAAGCAATATAATTTTTTTTTAAATATATTTTTTTAATCTCCAAAGGTTTTCGTGTGCTTTTTTGATTGGTTACCACTAAGATCGATTGTCCGTAGATTTATTTGATAGGCTATAAATATTACAAAAACACTATATATATATATAGTTATGTAGTATTTATAGACACACATTGCAAGTATTAGATTCAAAGAAACGTATGTTGTCTAAACTAATTGTGGAACCAACTTTTTGTAGTTTTTCTGAACCGATAAGACTTGTGACCCACAAGAAAAGAGCCTGCTTATTCCTCAAGAGTTGGCAATACACCTGCAATACCTTCAGTGTTGCAGATTTCCATGGCGGTGGTAGTCCTGTTCCATTCGTTCGCCAACTATACCATAAATAAAAGCATTATATTGCTTGAAGACTGTCTATCCAGATGCAGCATAGTTTTTTTTTACATTAGCAAGCAGCTTGTGAATTTCCTACTGCTGGGCTAAGGCCTCCTCTCCTTTTGAGAAGAAGGTTTGGAGCATATTTCACCACGCTGCTCCAATGCGGGTTGGTGGAATAGACATGTGGCAGAATTCCGTTGAAATTAGACACATGCAGGTTTCCTCACAATTGTTTTCCTTCACCGCCGTACACGAGATGAATTATAAACACAAATTAAGCACATGAAAATTCAGTGGTGCTTGCCTGGGTTTGAACCTGAAATTATCGGTTAAGATGCACGAGTTCTAACCACTGGGCCATCTCAGCGCAGCATCGTTACTCAAGGAGTTTAGCCTAGAGTTGAAGTAGTTGTTTAAGTAAGGCGTATCTTAATCCTCGATATTGTTTAATACATATAATCAAATGAGTCAATAATTAAGCCATTATACGCGTATATTAGTGGCATGGTTTTATCGTTTAATTCTATAATAGCAAAATCAGTGAGATGTTGTCTTGTGTTGATATATGAATAGTTATTAGCCCAGTCGAATTAGATAAAAAACGGCGTTGACATCGATAAATTGGAAGTAGCAATTTCATATGGAAATCGTTGGGAAAAATTGTAGGAAATTAAATTCTCAACAGTTTTGGTGATGACCAATTTCTGTATAAATTTGAAAATAAACTAGTTATTCAAAAAAGAAAAATTCACCTATAAATTCAAAATGGCGCAACAGGGAATGAATCCCAAAAACCAAAATGTCGATTGCATTTGTGAACCCCCAACGATTTCAAAAGCGAAGCTTCTTATAGTTTTTTTGCTGTCACATCCAATTTCCACTGGGCTAGATGGCGATCTGTTGTATTTCTATAAGTTGATGTGCTTTTTTTTATATATGTAGGCGTAGGACGAGCAAATAGGCCAATGGATAAGTGGTCACCACTGCCCATAGACCATGGTTTATGAAAAGGCTGTAAGAAATATTCCTTACAGCCTTTTCATAATTATATATATTATTGTCCTTGGGAACTAAGATGATATAACCCTTGTGCCTGTAGCTAACCTAACCCTTTAAACCGTAACACAACAATAATGAGTCCTGTTGTTTGGCAGTTGAATGTCTGATGTGTGGGTGGTACCTACCCAGACGGGCTTGCACAAAGCTGTACCACTAAGTGAAATATCCCTTTAAATTTAGCGGCGAGTTATCAAGTTTAAATGTACCAATGTTCATGACAAAACCATTTCAATAATATATGATGAAGAAAACCTTATAAATACACGATTTTATTCAGGAACTTATTGACAAAAATACGATATCAGATTGTATGGGCCCATTCCTAAAAGGTATCCAAAATTTCCAGCTCCAGCTCAATCGATCGAGATGAATTGGTTCAAAATTCAGATACAAGTCTCATTCCATACATATCTATTAACAAGTGTGGTTTAATAATAGCTTATAATATAAAATGTTTTATCGCTGAACTAAGAACATCGACACGACGACGAAAGATTCAACGACCTTCCTAAGAATTCAATTACTAGTTTATATACTATCTTACTTTTATCAGTTTTATCTGCGATTCTAAACTTAGGTCTAATTTCCAAGTTAATTATCTTTTATCCTTTCTCAGTCATCTCATTCAACTGCTAAAGAGAAGCCATCAATCTTCGTCACGGCCCAGACGCGGGTTGCATTAGCCAAGCATTTGAACGTAGTCTCAGAGAAATATCATCGTCTCGCTCTTTTGTATTTATAGTCAAGATGTTTTATATCCCTTCTCTGTCTATCGCTGAAATGATTCAGCGACTTACAAAGAATGCATGTTAGATGTCTGTTAATAGAATTTGTATCTTATGTTACCGATATAAGAGTTAGAATCAACCGTTGAAAAATCTCCGAATTGAATTTCCGAAGCAAGTGTTAATACTAAGTGCAACAATCTTTTTCTCTACAGTAACTGAAATTAGGTGGAGTTTTTTTTATTTAATAATATTATTTAAAGTATTTTATTGATTTATAAGTTATGTATAATTTATCTTGAAATAATTTTGGATATATTTTATCGAACGTCTCATAAACTTTAAAGGAATATTCAATAAATTAAAATAGTGATTTTTAAGTTTTATCGCAATATAATTTTTAACGATGTGCGATTACTTAAATGATAAACGCTAAAATTATCTCGATGTTTTTATGCCATTTACGAAAAAAACCTAACAAAAAAAAAGCGGTTGATTTTATTATTCACTTCATTTATAACAAAAATACTACATACACGAAGGTACTTATATTTATGTATGGTGTGTGTGAGTGACATTTTGTAAAACACAGATTATAATTTTTAATAATCTTTAAAGCCATGGTTATAACCTACTATAATATGGTTGTAGAAACCAATGTTCCAAACTGTAATCCATCTACTTCAGAGCGACGCGGTGGGAGGGACGAGTGCATTTGATGAGCGGTCACAGTGCCAGCGGTTTAAAGTTATAAGCGGAGTATAGAATAAATTGTTACAATAAGTATTTTTACTTAAGATGATTTTTTGTATAGAAACCAAGAAGGTAATGTTAAATGACAGTATTCGAGATCAAGCGTCAAAGAAGGAAAAGTAAACGGCGTATTTGCATGTAGTTTTGCATTTCATGAAATCTTTTAATATCAATTTTACTAAAATTATAAATGAAGAAATCTATTTACTGATTGTTATAAGATGCAACAACGGATCGAATTCGATGAAATTTGGTATTAAATAAGCTTAAACCTCAAGGAAGGACATAGGCTCCTTTTCATACCTAAAACCTGATTAGAAATCCCTAAAACACTCTTGCATCAACATTCGCTTTAACCTATGCTATTAATTGGGGGCATTTGGTTCTATCATTACAAGTTAAAATATTTATATTTTAACGGCCATCCTGAAATATGCTAGACCTTCTTAGAAATGTCTTTCGTTGGATTGATATTCATCAAAACCGTCACCGAACGGCTTATTGAGATGCTAAGGGCCTATACTTGTAGTGATTAGTCCGGTCTTACAAAATAGAGGTAGAGTCATTTTAATTAATTATCTCAATTATTTAACAGTAGAAACAGTTGTTTACATATTATTTAGACTAAATATATTAATATTTGTCTCCCGCTGTCACTAGAGGCGCAATCTCTCGGCATGATGCATTAATCCCTGTTCCCGCGGACCTTAATATATGATCGCAGGTTCGATTCGGTCACGGCGTCCGCGACCAGACTCAACTTGAACTTGTAAGGATATTGTTATGTATACTGTCTATTCGTCCTGGCTTCACGCTGGAACTATAAATATAATAACGACTTTCGAACGAAATATTCGATGCTTTATAGTACCAGTGCACGAGAGCTGTTCATAATGGTTTGCAAGTGGTGACCATTTACTGCATTGCTGTATATCTCTTTTGATTGTTTATAGTTAAAAAACATACAATCGTATCCCGTATAAGCAACACTGAATTTTTATGTAATTACATAGTGCTTGGTTGAGAAGGATCACATCGTGAGGGAACCTGCAATTGTTGGATGAAATACTCCCATTCTAATCATTTGTATATATTAACACGCAATGGAGCAAGCTTCGAATCTCCTCTTCTAGAGTATAGGTCATAGCCCAACTGTGGGATATTTATCAGCTGTTAAGTGTCAATGTTACCAACCATCACGCAATGGAGCAGCGTGGTGGAAAAAGCTTCGAAAATTGTATTCTAGAGTGGAGGAGGTCATAGGCCAACTGTGGAAAATTTATCTATTTTTTTTTTAAATTAATATTATTAAGTTGATACTTAACAGCCGATTAACAATATTAGCAGTGAGATGTTAGACACAGTTGCGTGCTAATATTGATAATGTAAAAAATAAAAATATATATCACAAAACGCCGACAGAATGAATAATTAACAAAAATGATAACAACTATTTACATACATTTGTCTTAGTTCAAATTAGAATTTATAATAAAAAATTTAAATAATTTAGTCAATTTTGTTTCGTGTTAATTAGTAAACTGTTACAGACATGATATGTGGTTTAAATAAATTCAGCGTAAATAATGATTGTCTAGACTTTGGTTAATTTGCATCAAATTTTAGGTACTATAAATCGTTATGTAATAAACATAACTTAATTTAAATATTAGATACAAAATATAACTGAGCATTAAAACAAAAAATCACTTGACCGACAATTTAGTGAAATTGAAATAGTTGTTGTCTTAGGTTGATGTGGTCGCCATCTTAATTTTTGTTCGGAGTTACCAATTATGCAGCGGACATAGTGATCAATAATCGCTTGAAAGTATCTTAATTATTATTAGCACTATTGTACATCAATAGATTTTGAGACTCAAATATTTGAGACTCAAATATTGACTTGGTGGGGCTTTGGGCTAGCCAGTCTGCGTAGGCACCACTCACTCATCATATATTTAACCACCAAACAGCAATAATTAGTATTTTTGTATTCCAATATGAAGGATAAGTGAGCCAGTGATACTACATGCACAAGGGACACATATCTTGGCTTGGTTGGTCACGCATTTATCTATGTAAGGAATGGTTAATATTTCAAACATCGCCAATATATATGGGCAGTGGTGACCGAATGGTCCGACCTAAAATATAATAAATATTCAATATAATTTTTTGCACGAAACCGATAAATAAAAAACTGCACCAGAAACAGGCATATTGTCAGAACCGATGTAAGTCCTTGGAATAAACTCTACATGTCCAAAAATGGAGTTCCTTAACATACGTTAAGTATCATAATATATGAATATGATCTGACCCATATTAACAAAGATTTTTAGTAATTTTCCACTGGTGGTTTATTGTTGGTAGTGTGGAGATTTTTTAGTTAGTTATAAACTTTGCAATTGGCAAATAGTGGTTAAGGAATAATACGTGTAATAACAAAAACAGATGTACCTTATTCAGGCTATCGTCGTACCCATTCTTAACAAGCTTAAGTTGAGAGGAAAAAGAGGAATATCAGTAATTAAAAAAAAAACTGACACCTTCATATCTAATTTGTCAATTCACTTCCTCGTCAAACAGGAGTTATAAATGATAAAAGACTTATTTCAATTCGATAAGAAATATTTTAATAAGAAATAATAAAATAAATAATAATAAGAAAAATAATTTCGAAGAAAGGGACTTTCGAGTTCATACAAGATTTTCTTGGAATTTTAATATCTAAGTTGATTGCACGCTTTCGTAAATGACGGCTTGAAAATATGTGTAAAAGTAAATATTCTAAAGCATATTTATTTATTATTAGCCCTTATTTTTCTTTATCCTCAATTACCTATTTTTTGTAATACAAAACGAATCCTTCTGGAAGAAATCCAGCTCATCTCACTATCTCTGTCAAGGTTTGCCGCGATGTCGGCGACTACAAGGGACACATTTGCTTGTGGTTTTGGATTGGGTACATATTTTTCCGCAGTCTATTTCAGTGATATAGCTTTCCGAGTGACATCGATGCTTCAGGGTTTTTAATTAGATTGGACTATTCTTAAGCCGTTCTGATAGTTAGGTACCCAGAATACTACGCTCCATTGACCTTTGACAAACTACGTGTGCGGATCTGTATTGAAGTGTCAAAGACAATGTCTGGGAACCATATGTTAAAATAGGGAGGATACACATGACCATGAGCGGAAGATTGATTTTCATAAGATCTTTTCACTACCCAAAGCTCTTCCACGCATTTTCAGTACAGCTAGCAATTTCTTTTTTGTCTCGTCTGGGACGCAATGACATGGTCAAGGTAGAGGTACTCATTGACGTATTTGATAGCCGTTGTTCAACTGTTATTGTAAGATAAACGTCACTTATCACTAAATCGGTCTTCGACATATTCATAAGCAATTGGTCTCATCTCAGACGATGACGATATCTCAGTCAGCTGATAGCTTTCTGAAAACTTCCTCCTGGTCAAGTCTGTTACTTACTACTGAGTAAGTAAGACTTTACTGCTGAGGTTATTATATTTTTTTAATATATAATAAGCAAAGCTATCTTTCTTGGCAAAATTCCACGTGGTTATATTATTAATTGTAATCGTATTAAAGTTTATTCTAATATAGTGGATTGAAAAATCCGGAGAAGTGACTGAGAAACTACTGACATTAAAACATCATAGGACAAATTAAATTTATTTTGTTCCAGTATGAAATTTTAGATGTTTATGACCACTACTCAGGCTGTGGTATCCTTACATGCGATCATGTCGTACGTCGCACGTCGCGTCAGATAATGTAAGGATTTCGACAAATTAAAATAAACTTGTTAGTACCAGTTGTAGTAAGAGCCTGTTAATATCCCACTCCTGGACTAAAGCCTTCTCTCCCTTTGAGGTGGTGGTTTTGCTTACCCAATCACGCGGCTCCAATGCGGGTCGACGAATACACATATGGCAGAATTTCATTCACCTTCACTTCATAAAAAAACAGTAGTTTTTTAACCCGCAATCATCGGTTAAGATGCGTCTAACCACCGAGCCATCTTGGCTCACTGGGCTATTGCGACAAATAAAAAATCGATAAAAAATATCAAAACACATGAAATTATCAACCATAAAAAGCTATTTCATATTTTATTATTTATATTACAACCGGACATTTAAAAGTTTACCAAACGTCTGAATAGGTAAGCAACAAAGTGACGTATTATCTTATGTTACTTTATCATTTCTTACATATGTATTTCAACAGTCAGACACACGATTAAATATACATATATAAATAATGTTTATAAAGTTTGTTATTGTGAGTGCATCGAATAGATTTGTACCGGATCGACCTTCCCGCGTCCTTCCAACGAGTTTGATCTTTCGTAGGTTTTAATGAATATGTATCAAATGTCTCTCCCTGAACTGCGGATTTAATGCATTGATTGTTTTTCTTTTTTTTTGTTTTGCAATACATTTTTTTTAAAAGTTTGAAATGTCAAATGTTTCGTGTAATTGTTTTTAAATAAAGCTGAGTGCTCATAAAATATCAATATCTGTGTTGTCAATGCGTATAAGTAGCAACGATCGTTTTAATAGTAATAGTTGTTCGTTTTAGGCGGCACATCAAAGATAACGAAATATGTAGTACTTGTATTGCTTTGTGTACGCTTGTTTACGTAAAGTTATTTTAATTCAGATCAATAAAAATGGAAACAATTTTTTTTTACTATCAGAAGATTTCTTAATTAAATTGGGGCATTGCTAATATTCTTTTTTTTAAAAAAAAAGAAACGCAAATAGCAAATATAAAAGTTACCAAACATTTCAGTGGAAAGGCATCCTTATAAGTTATTGTATCTATTAGTTGTTACCATCGTTAACAATTTTTATTATTAATTTAATTGTAATTGGATACAATTATTTTAAATACATAAGCAATATAAGAGCCGCGAGAGCCGAGATGGCCCAGTGGTTAGAACGCGTGCATCTTAACCGATGATTTCAGGTTCAAACCCAGGCAGGCACCACTGAATTTTCATGTGCTTAATTTGTGTTTCTAATTCATCTCGTGCTCGGCGGTGAAGGAAAACATCGTCAGGAACCCTGCATGTTTCTAATTTCAACGAAATTCTCCCACATTTGTATTCCACCAACCCGCATTGGAGCAGCGTGGTGGAATATACTCCAAACCTTCTCCTCAAAGGGAGAGGAGGCCTTAGCCCAGCAGTGGGAAATTCACAGGAAATGTAATGTAAAAAGCAATATAAATTATAGAAGTATAAAGATTTAAAGTTTTAAAAAAAATATATATTTTCTGTTATTTATCAAATTCGATATCAAATCACTGAAATAGTGTGGTGTAAACTTACATAGATAAATGTATACATTATGCTAAAAAAGACGTAAAACATGTAACAATTACAAAAACAATAAAACTTCTTTGAAGTTAGATTATAAATATAGTTTTAACCCTGCCTCAAACTTGGCTTAAAACCTTCACTAATGTAATGTATTCCGGTGTAAAGCGGAGTGAACTGGTATAATTATAGGCTCTTGAGACATCTTAGCTCCCTTGGCTGTGTCGGCGGTGGCTTTATAGCAAAGACACGTGTATAGTGTATTGTATGTGTCGCTAAGTGGTTTATCACTTGGTTATATGTTTCTGATACTATAAATGCTAATGTCTGATTTCTTGCAACTTAATCACGCTCGAACGGCTAGGCCAAATTTAATAAAAATTGTTAGAACTTGGCAATTTTAAATCGTAATCGATATATGATTTGTTTTATTTATTTAATTACAGAACAAGCCGCCGGGTTTACCCACTAAAAAACCAGCGGTACCCTCTCCGTCTTTCGGCGGGCGCCACGGGATCGCTTGCGCATGCTACCGTGACGCCCTGACGGTCGGCCCGCCTATGCGGGCCTCCAACACCTAGAGGGGGTTCTCGGGGTACTGAGACCCCCCCTAGTCCCTGCGACGCCTATTGAGGCGGGGGGAGAAGGTGCGCGTAACGCTTCATCCTCCTCCCCGGTCGTCTTCGGCGGAGCGGGTCTGCAGCGGCATCCTCTTCCCGCTCTCGCTCCGCGGCTTCCTTCTGCGACATCACGTTTTCGCAGAAGGAGCGCATCTCCGACCAGCACGTCTCGCTACCGAGCATTTCGTTGACGATCCTCGGCAGCGAGAGGTCTCCGCCCATGTTGATCTGCAACTATTTAACTTCTGATTTTATTCATTTATTATAATATGTATAAAGATATCCAACTTTTTCATATTCAAATAACACAGACGTACTAAGATAATATAATATTAACGATATAATTTACATTACATTAAAACAATATAAATTGTATAATACTTCTCGTTTCGATGATATCATATTGTATTTTAGCTTGTCCGTTGTATATTTGGTACATGTCTGTTTGTTGACAATAAATATCAACATTTCATTTGAAATTTAATTGAATATATAACTGATATATAAACTTTAATTGAATTAAAAATTAACTTGAATTCAAGTTACTAGAAATTCGATTCGGCGTTTGTTTTAGTCGGCTTCTTTCTGTCTTTATTGACTTCAATTAAGAACTTCATAGTGTGGGACGACCAGATGGAGTCCATACTAACTCTGAGATAGCTTCTATAATATTAGGTGTTGCCTTTATGTTCTTGTATAATTGTTATTACAACAACATAACTATACTCAAACCATTTTTATATTTAACTAAATACCTAACAGTTAATTTATTTGCTAGTGTCTGGGAGTTGAAAATTGGTGATTTTATAAAAATTAAGATGTTATACTTCGTATCTTTACCAGAATCACGTCGAACTCCCCCTCGAGCACCAAATGACTGACTAGCAATTACCTTCATTATATAAGTCCAGCTAATTTTCTATTGGAGCATGCTTTATTTATAATTAATTTAATCGCTTTTATATATATATTTTCCATGACTATTTTTTTATTGTGACCAAAAAATGTCTCGAAATTAGAAGACTAAATAATTCTCATATGTAGGTACTCAGCAATTATATTTATTGTTATTAAATATTAATCTCAAAAATAGAGAACTCTGATATGGTCTTCCGTGTTAATTATCTCGATGAAAAACTTAAGCAACAAACTAGTTGATAGCGAAGTTTTTAAATTATTTGACACGTCCTAACTGATTCGATTTTCAAACTTCTCTTGCCCAAAAATGCCATTTAAGTTTATGTTTTTACATTTTTATATCAATAATTGTCACGACTTAAAATTACATGATTGCTTATTATTACTTAATACGAAGATAAAAAAGTCACAAAGTTATATTTTCTAACAAAAAACACATGTTTGGGTCTTTTGAGAGCAGTCATGATATAAAAAATTTAAAACAAAAAACAATTACAACAGGAGTTCAATGAAATAGTCATTAATTTGATCAGTTTTAATGTTTCCACCGATTCAGATTGGAGACGCTAGCAAAGAAAACCAATGAGAAACTTAGTAGTTATTTTTTTCCAACATTTAACATTACGTATGATTACATAGTTTTGTTAATATATGTATGTTAATTAAATTATGGTATATTTATTTGACCTTTAGTTCTTCGTTTCTTTGGTTGTTTCTGTTAGTCTTCCAAATTACCTAATTGGTAACATAATGTCATATAAAATATACATAAATAAAATATACATATATAATAATAATATATACATATATGAAATATACACAAAGTATTACTTGGTGACAGAGCTTTGTGCAACGTCGTCTGGTTAGGCACCACCCACTCATCGTATGTTCTATTGCCAAGCAGATTCACTTATTGTTGGCACGGTTTACGGATGAGTGAGACAATGTAATTACAGGCACAAGGGACATACTTGTTTTCCAGATTGTTGGTTGTTTGGTGAGATAAGAAATGGTTAATCTATGGGCTGTGGTGGCAGCTTACTATCAGGTGGCCATTTACAAGTCCGCGGAAAAAATCGTATAAGTAAATTTTACGTGCATTCAGATAAACACGAACAAACAAAACGGACTTACCTCTCCGCATCATAAGTATGATTCATTATATTGTTACGAGCTTTGTATTCATAAAATGAAAAGAAAACTGGTAAAATTCATGATATTTTCAACCAATTATGCATAGTAAGATGTTTTCCGCGTGCATTGTGCTTCGAGTTTCAATAGACGCATTCGATCAGTACCGCTAGGGCTACTCGCCTGTACCGTTGGAAATCGGCGGTGTGTTGATTTTTCCGATTAAGCGCAATGCGGACCGAATGTTTCGTATCGGAGTTCCGTATCGATTTGATAATACGTTCATTTAAATATTTTTAATTAAATTATATAATTTGACTTTATGTCTCAAGAAAAGTATGTCATATTTGATTCGATTTTGTTATTAATGTTGTCATTTAGATGTGAATTGTTTTTTATAACCATAGATCATAGACATTTTTGCTGTAAGAAATATTAACCATTCCTTAGATCACCAATAGGCAGTTGAATTTAGGAACTAGGATGTTATGTCCCTAGAGCGTGTAGTTACACTGGTTCCCACACCTTTCAAATCGGAACACAACAATAAAAGTATTGCTATTTGGCGGTAGAATATGTGATGAGGAGGCGGTACCTACCCAGACGGGCTTGCACAAAACGCTACCACCAATTGAAAATCAGCTTTCAAGATTTAACTTACATAAACTAACAAACAATTAACAAACATTGCAATTTGAATAAAAGCATGTATAATAAAATAATATAAATAAATAAATAAATATTGGACAACATCACATACATTACTCTCATCCCGATGTAAGTAGCTAAATCACTTGTGTTATGGAAAATCAGAAGTAACGACGGTACCACATACACTCAAACCCAGACAAGACAACATAGAAACCTAATGAACTTTTTTTACATCGACTCGGCCGTGAATCGAACCCAGGACCTCCGAGTGGCGTACCCATGAAAACCGGTGTATATATATAAATACATAAATATACTAAACTACATAAGATTACAGCAATAAAAATAATAATAGAGATACAAAATATTCTCGTATTTTTTTGCAGTAGTATATTTTTCCCATAAGCTCACGATAAAAAACACATTCTACTTCATATCAAATGTATAAAAAATTGTACGGAACAAATTTTCAAAGCCGTCACTCCACATGACCTCATGCAGTAATTTTTTTTCGGCAATTGATTGGCTCTAGCAAACAGAGAAAATGAAGTCGAATTGAATTTGTGATGAGATTCACCAATTTATTTCCTACTCATTTCGTATTTTAGTTCGTTTTCAGTCTGATTTACACGGATGTCGCGTGATTGATGGCTTAATGCATACATAAATAACAAAATACTCGACTGGCTGCCTCATCGGTCTCGTGGCTATAAGTAAAGCGCAAGGTCCTGGGATCAAAACCCGGGTCGGCGAAGAAGTTACTAGATTTTCCTTTCACGAAATTTTCAGTAGAAGCCTGAAGTTGGTAGGGTTGGCACCTGTGTCTCAGATACCACGTACATCGTAAACTGCTATAACTCAATGTCATACTAACTATGAAACTTTATATCTGCGCAGGATAGAGGTCAATGACTTCTGTTTGAGATTGGCCGCAATTCCGTCAAGTTGGTCGTGGTCAAAATAATTATTATTATGTATACGTAAAGTTGACTTCCAGGCAGGAGACCTAACATACATATATAATTGTATTTAACTAACATGACTGTATTCTTAGATGTTCAAAAATAGTAACTACTGAGTTTCATGCCGGTTCTTCTCGGTAGAATCTACATTCCGAACCGGTGGTAACTTTACTTTAAATAGTTTGTTAAATTACGATACAAAAGTGCTTGTAAAAGCCTACTTGAATAAAGTACTTATATTTTGATTTGATTTGATTTGTAGTGAAAGAAAAAAATTACAATGTCATTGGCGTTAAATTAGATTCGATACTATAGTATTTATCTTCAATGATATATATTTTAAGCGTTGATTGTGAAGCTTAAAAATGACGTACATAATATCTAAGCGACTTTAATCAATTACATCCTGTAATATCAAGGTGTCATCCCTTACATCTCCTAATAGCTTATACGTCATTACAATTTGCCAAGCGAATAATATACTTTATTCTTGATTAACTAAGACTCACTATCAAAATCTTACCATATTATTGAAATATCAATAACTTTGCCCTATTTTATGCCTTATGTTAATAAGTATAAGGACTACTCGTGTAAGTCTCTAGGTTTAAGTAGTATTTTTCAGGCGCTGCACAGGATGCAGTTTTTGTGAGCTCTCACCAACTTGCGTCATTCGTCTTCGTAGAATGCATGGGAAAAGTTAGTGACAGATCACTACACTGTCGGCCGACATCACGTGTACAAAAGTATAAATTTTATTAGTTATGTCTTAGTTTATACTCTTTGTGTTAAATATGCGTTTTAAACTGAACATAATTATGATACGAATTCGACAATTAAATTAATTAATCAAAAAAATAATCGTTAATAATGCAGGTCGCATGTCACAAATACTTATTTTATGATTTGATCTAGTTTGGTGTGTAACTTAGAATTTATTTCTAACAAAATACCTCTTGTATTTTATTATAATAAATATATTTTCGTGGTGCTACTAAGTCCCTCGTAATCCTGTAGGAATTTAGAAACATCAATTAAAAAAAAATCATTATTTCTAAATATAAAAGTAACATTAGATGCAAATACATAACACTTGAATTGCGATTCAACGGGGAAATGCTGCTAGCATTCTTGCCACCATTCCACGCGGTCAAGATTTATACAGTAACAATTTATAATTCATATTTGTATATATATAAAGCACTTAATGTTATCAATTCTTATGTTAATAAATCTTACTTGTATACTTAGGTTAGATTTATAATTACAATATAATACATTAGCAATTCACAATTATAAGTAGTAGCATATGGAGACTATTTCTCGTCCTGTATGTTACACGGCACTCGAAATATATAAGGAAACAGCTCATAACCTCAATTTTTTAAACAGAAATCAGAGTAAGATTGACTCATTTAAATAGTCGATGAGTTTTTTAATTCAAAATTGATAGCAGTAAGCAAATGGCACCGGGATGATAAGTGGTCAACAAACATAATTTGTTGGCATTGTAAGACATATTAACCATTCCTTACATCAGCAATGTGTCACATACTTTTCGAAAGTAAAATATACTGTACTAGCGACCAGCCCCGGCTTTGCACGGGTGCAATGCTGATACTAAATATATTACAGAATGACTTACAACGTTCACAGTTGACAAACTGACAGGTCGTTAGACAATACAAACCGCTATGTCCATATAAGGGCCATATTGATCTATATTAAATGCACAATGTATTTAATATAATTGGATAAGGATTAATGCTGTATTGCTTAAAGTCGCTTCGAAAATAAGCCATTATTTCTCGTAAAAATTAAAGGATAAAAAATAGTTATTTAGGGCTATCTCTAAGAGATTGACATATACTATTGCAGATTTTCTTGAAGACCTTTTTAAGGTGTACAATACTGTAGAACATCATTTTAATCTATCTCGTAGGGTTCAGCCAGTGTTTGCAATGTAAGCGAAAAATGTGTTTATTTACGACATCACTTTAGAAACCTCTAAAATTGACAGGGTTTCTCTATTATATTGTGCATGTATTATACATATAAACATTCCCCTTGAATCAATCTATCTAATAAAAATAAGCATCAAAATCCGTTGTGTAATTTTAAAGATCTGAGCATACACAGGGACAGACAGCGGTAAGCGACTTTGTTTTATGCTATGTAATGATATAAAATATAATATACACTGGTTCATCATTCAAATTGGAACGTATCAATGTTAATATTGCTCAGCGAAAGAATAAAGTGGTGATCTATTCAGACGGGCTTACCGCCATGTATTGAGTAACGATCTTTGTATTTCTGCCTTTCCTCATATTTTTTGAAACAGGCGATAAGTCCATTAATTTTAACATTATTCTTATATGAAACCAGTATTTACGTTATGTCGGGACGTCACGGTAGTATGTGCAAGCGATCCTGTGACGTCCCCCGGCAATACGGAGTGGGTACCGCTGGTTTTTTAGAGGGTATTACGGCGCCTTTAGCTTCGTCGAGCCCCACATTCCCCCCAAGTAATGTGGGGGAAACTTGTAAAGGCGTTTTTACAGCGAAAAAAAAGTCTTTACTTTATTTTACTTACCAACTTTAAGAAATTTTCGCGGTTGAAAATACCACGGGTGCTCCGTGGCTGCATAAAAAAAAGACAAATTAACAAATTACATTGATAATATTAGTTTAGGTGAACATCAGACTTAAGTTCTTTTAATGATCATAAATAAGTCTTAGTCTTATGCTTTATGTAAATATCTGAATGGTAAATTATTTCCATTTTCTTTGGTATAGTCTAACAGTATTAATTTCGCGTGTGCTGTTATTAAGGTCTGCGTTGTAACGGCCACGGTGTAACGTAGCGGGACCGACGTCTGCTAATTTATGGAAATCTCTGAAAGTCGCCGCTCCCGGACCCCTCAAGTACACTTGGGTTCAGTGTTTTTCCGATAAAAACAAAGCAGAACAAAATCATATACCATTTAGACTATAATTCTCTTTTTATATTGAGCCCCTAACCTTAGCATAAAAGGTTAAAAAAAAAACAGCCTGTATATGCCTTTCTAGACAAAGGTACTCCTGTAATGTGGGTTGGTAGATGGTTACAGGTTTTGGCAGATATGTTTTCCTTTAGTATTTATATATAATAATATAATATATAATAAATTATAAATAGTAGTGATAGCCACTCCCTTATGTCTCTTTCACATAGTGTGTATATCAAACCAACAGTATTTCCTTCAAATCCGAAATATAACATGAATTAAAAATTTGATCTACCTTCAGCTCTGGTATTAATTGTGAAGTTATTTTTTAAGTAATTGGTAGGCGGACGGGATATTATAATAAGTGAGCCGAGACGGCCCAGCGGTTAGAACGCGTGCATTTTAACCGATGATTTTGGGTTGAAACCTAGGCAAGAACCACTGAATTTTCATGTGCTTAATTTGTGTTTATAATTCATCGCGTCCTTGGCGGTGAAGGAAAACATCGTGAGGAAACCTGTATGTATCTAATTTCAACGAATTCTGCCACATGTGTATTCCACCAACCTGCATTGGAGCAGCGTGGTGGAATATGCTCCAAGCCTTCTCCTCAAAGGGAGAAGAGGCCTTAGTCCAGCAATGGGAAATTTACAGGCTAATGTTATGAATGGACGGGATAATGGGCCACCTGATGCTTAGTGGTCACCTTGCTGTAAGAAATAATAACCATTCCTTTTATCACTAATGCGCCACCAATCTCGGAAGCTAAGATTGTATGTTCCTTCTGCCTGTAGTTACACTTGGTCACTTCAGCAAACTTCAAACCGGAACAATATAATATTAAGTACTGTTTGGCCATAGAATACATAATGATTGAGTTGGACCCAAACGAGCTTGCACAAGGCCCTACCACCAAGTGAGAATCCCACAAAGTAATACCACAACAAAGAAACATTTCGGGTCAATCAAAAAGTCGTAGTCGAAGAGTTCACTGCTAAATTATATTTAAATATGGAATAAGTGAAAATATTTTCGTTCCATATTTATCATTATACTTACATATTGATTGTCAAGAAAAAGAATCGATCATAGTTTCGGATAGAAACAATTCATCTGACGATACTGCCGAATGAAACTCAGATCTATTTTTACAAACTTTTTTTTCTACAGCTATATTTAAAATGCAATTTTTGATACGTGGATGCGATCTTTTCGTTCCAAGGTGTATTATAATCCAAAAAGTCATTAGTTTTATAATATCCTTTAACACACAAACGTTCCTTAACGATCTTTTCGAATTTTGCAATCACTTTGCATTCCAAAAGTTTCGATTGGGTAAAAAAACACGCAGGCACATTAAAATAACACAAATCAAATTATAAAAAAAAAAGATACAATAAGGACCCGGACAGCGCTTTGTGGGGATAACAACAGCAACAAAAATATTCTCAGGGAACTATTTGATAATATAATTTAACAGAACGTTAAAAACTCACTGTTGGGTAAAGATATCCTGTCCTGTTACGAAGAAGGTTCGTAGTTTATTCTACCACGCTGCTTTGGTACGATTTCGTGCATACTCATGTGGGAGAATATCACCCGACATGAACACGATATATATGAATTGTAAACACAAATTGAGCTCATGAAAACTCAACAGTTTGGGTTATAACCCGTCATCTTCGTACGGTTGACGTGATGCATTCATTCTCAGGCTAATAAGAACGTTTGTTGTATATAATATTATTATATGTATTCGCAATGCAATTGCAACAGATATTTAACCCATTCTCACACTATTATTAATATATAGATATTCTGGAATAAGATGATGAGAGGAATGTGTGGTGTTTCGCGAATGGATAGAGGATGTATCATGGTGTGGGCATGTTAAGTGGAGGAATGAGGACCATGTTGTGAGGAAGGTCTTGAGCATGGACATGGATGGATATAGAGGAAGGGGACGACCAAAGAAACGATGGATGGATTGTGTGAAAGACGATATGGCTGGAAAGAATGTTACTCGTGAGATGACGTCAGACAGAGAAGTATGGAAGAAAAAGACATGCTGCGCCGACCCCAAATAAAATTGGATTGAGGATGATGGATTCTTGAATAAGTTTCGAATTGATTTAAGTTTCGCCAGGAGAAAATGCGAGACTAGATATATAGAATATAAATTCACAAAAATCACCTCACGAACAGAGTGTAAAAAAATGGAAATAAATTAATTACTAGGTACTAAAACTTCAGCAACAATTGAAAAGCATAAGAAATAATTCACAAAGAAAAAACAAATTTGCGGTTTCACTTGGCTTTCGTTAAAAATGTATTTGTGTATAAAATTTAAATGTTTCACGTCATAATCGATATCGCGTTCACCTTGCCCGACCTGCCCCAACATGGCGTCAGATATCGGTGTGACTGGGGATTTTGCATTAGAATTCAATTAAATATTTATTACGTAGTTTTATATATCATATAATTTATAAACATGTTTATATAATCAATTTTTTTCAAACTATATTTATATTTTATTTAATACGAAATACTGTAAAAACTTTACTGTACTTAAAACACAAAACTTCTAGTTTAACATTAATCAAATAAAAATATTTTGCTCAAATTTACTTTCAATGCAGTAGTTTGTTATTTTGTTCTCCAAACTTCAACTTTTACATCTATAATAAAAACAGAGTATCGTATATTGCGAAATTTTATTATTTATATAGAAGTCATCATCATCACCATCAGCGCCAGTCACGCGCGCTAGACATTGGCCTCTCCCATGGCGATCCACTGGGCTCGATCTTTAGACCTCCTCCTCAAATTCCTTCCCGCTGTCTTTCGGATATCATCACTCCTAGCTCCAGGTCCTATATTATCTTTATAATGACTAACTGGTTAAGATTTTAAATTAACATAGTTATTTTTATTATTTGTTCACGTGAACAAGACATTCGTAGATAATGTCGAAATATCGAGCTCCACCAAATAAAATAAAAAACATGGTAAATATCCCGCTTTAAATAATTGTAGTGACTAACTCTTTTTCAAAACACAGCTATAATTAAGGGATTATTTAAGGATAATCTTCACTTGTGCCTTGCGTAAATTATAAAATATGTTTTTATTATATATTAACAGTCGGCTTTTGTATACATAATCGATTGCTCATCATAAATAAATGTTGGATTGTTGTGTTTCAATCGTATTGTGAATGTCACGTTTAGTTGAGTAACATTTGTTTGCGTCCGTACCCAAAGTTATATCTGTAGTTATGATTGTTGCTTACAGGAAATGCTTTTTTGTTATAAAGAATGGAAGTACTTTACGATTGTACACAATCGAAACCAGTAGAGCAGTTTTCACTCATGAATCGTCATCGAATATGACTTTGTGATGATAAAATTTCGCTTAAAGCAACAAAATACGAATAACAAGCGCAGAATACAACACAATAATTATAAAATTAAAAGGATACACGCGTAAAAATTCTGTATCAGTTGTGTCAACGTAAGTTACTTCTAAAATATAACTCAAGTGAGATACGAAGTGAGTTCTTTCCGAATCGCACTGCTCTCCCTGAATAATTTTAACCATAAAATATATGTACTTTATTCGATACTAATATACGAACGCGGTTTAACATAATAACATAATCAGCCTGTAAATTTCCCACTGCTGGGCTAAGGCCTCCTCTCCCGTTGAGGAGAAGGTATGGAGCATATTCCACCACGCTGCTCCAATGCGGGTTGGTGGAATACACATGTGGCAGAATTTCGTTAAAATTAGACACATGCAGGTTTCCTCACGATGTTTTCCTTCACCGCCGAGCACGAGATGAATTATAAACAAATTAAGCACATGTAAATTCAGTGGTGCCTGCCTGGGTTTGAACCCGAAATCATCGGTTAAGATGCACGCGTTCTAACCACTGGGCCATCTCGGCTACGAACGCGGTTTACCTGACAAATATGTTATGTTTTGCATGTCGTTCGTTTTTCAAAATAGCGTAAGTTCACGAATAACTGAAATGAGTAAGCATTGAGTTTTGTGAAACTCAATTATCACTCTTTTAAATCATTCTAGTTTTTTATACATCGAAATGTATTACACTTGGTCGTACGGATAAGATAAATATTCTACCGGCAAGCAGTATATATTTATATCTTTGCGCTCCAGTTTGAAGGGCATTACCAGCCAGTGTTACTACAGGCTCAAGGGACATAACATCTTAGTTGCCAAGGTTGGTGGCGTATTAGCAATAATTGGTTAATATTTCTCATAGCTCTAAAATGTACCCGTTAAACAACAAAGTTATAGCTTAGGGATTAATTTATTAAATCAAATTTATCGATAGCTATGACTGTCCTACGAGGACAAGACCTACGACCTAAGGGTCTACCTGTGTTCTCAGAAGAAGAGCATAGAACTAATTCCAACGATTGAGGAACTATAGTCTCGTTTTAAACCCACAGTCTTAAAGTGGCAGACTCTAAGTTAGGATGTTATACGGTTTCTATATTCCTAAAACGAGAATGATAAATAGGAACTGAATCGATTGTTGAATCTGGCGATGAAATATAAGGTCTAGAGAATCACAGTCGAGGATAATAATGACGATAGGTTTTTTTATCATGGAAACACCATAATTAAAACAAAAAATTAAATTTAAAATTAAAATCTATTTTTTTATGATTATCACACGAACAACCAAATAGACAAAACGAAAATAAATACACCTGTAGGTTAAAAACACAATAAACATATTAACAGCACAGCAATTAAGGAAATTAAATTCAAATAAGCATATTAAAACTTCATAAAAATAAAATGTAGTGTTGCCATATTTAGTGTTCAAAATCGAAACCTAACCAATACTTATTTGAGAATGTTTATGCAAGGAACGAGTTCCTTATCCACGCATTCACTTGCAAGGCGAGTTTGGCCACAGCTCATATTAACTAAACAGCTACTTCATATTACATATATTCTTTACAAATCTGAATGTTTCTTTTTGCATTACACCACATATAATGTAAGCTATCAACTACTAATATACAATATTTATTACATTCAATTATTTCAAGTTTAACATCTTTGATTCCACACTGACTGTAGGAATAATTTCTTTTTCTTACAGTCTCTGTAACTATGGACTGTCATCACCATTTGCTAAGTTGTCATCCTAAATACTTTTAATTGCATTAATAATTATTCTTCGTTGTAAATCTTTTATATTTAATTTGTATTTCCATTTTTATTACATATTTTATTCATAACATATTATCAAAAATATATATTACTTATAAACATTTTATAGCGGATGAGCCGATGTCACTCTTTCTGTCATTACCAATTAAGGTTCGTATGAATAAGACAAGACTTCGCATAATCAGACAACAACTTGTGCAACGTTTATCAACGAGTAAGCCGAAAAATAAAATAAATATATAAATTAAGCATTTCACATGACAATATTTGTGCAAGTTTACTTTAAAGTGAACAGGCCGTTATTTGTATGTGTAGTATAGATCGCCTTGATATTGAACTGCTGAAGGTCGAGCGAGTGACTGCACTGACCCCTGCTTACTTTCCGTTTGCATATTTACCTAGATTTCAAACATCTAATATATTATATAAACTTAGGTATACGTGCAAATATCTTACAATACTTAATATTAAATATGTTCAAATATTCATAGAAAACGTAATGGCTCAGTGAAAAGAACTAGTTGATCTTAAAATAAAGATAACCTGTTAAAATCCGTGTTCATTATTCCTCAGCGGTACTGGAAACATCACAAATGACGTTCATGTGTTAATATCCAGACAAATTATTAAAATAAGTCAAACTACCTTCTCTTTAAGAGGAACGTTAAGGGAAATTTCCTTATTCATGATATACTTGACATGACATCTTACTCGAAAATCCTCAAATGTGCTTTGATATTATTTGGTAAATAAAATTGGAAATTCCTCTGAAGGAATTTATATCAAATAAATTTTATATATATTAAAAACAGAATCAAATTTCAGAATTTGATTCTGTTTTTAAAAGTAGAGACACACACATACAATATAATGAATAAAAAAGATTTTAATACATAAATGTTAGTTAACGACCGCACGTTACAGTTTTTATTAAATATATTATTTTAAGGTAATGTATATCTCAGAGCGTCAAAAGATGAATGATGAAGGATGAAGGATGTTCGTTTGGATAGGGTCAAGCGCACCCACACCGATTACTATTTTTCATATCATTTATCTAAAGATAATGCTGCCTCGTTGGTCTGGTCTGGTTATATTAAGGTCACATGTCCCGAGGTTATGGGTTCTAAACCCATATCGGGGCGACGAGACGTAATTAGATTTTTCAGTTGAAAAAAATTCAGTAACTGCTCAAAGTCTGGAAGTTTGAAGTGTGCTCACTCCCGTGCCACGGAAAGCACCTAAAGTCAAGCCAAGCCTGAACTATTTCCGGTCGTATTGGGTTTGCCATCCCACCGGATTATGAGATTCACGGAATAGAGACGTCACCTGTGTTTGTGCGCACACTTGTGCACTTTAGTATATCCTGAGTAGTTCGCTGGTCTCCCTTGAGATTGACCGTTGTGACTAAAATCAGCCAGATCGACATTATCATGTAAACGGATGGCAATATTAACTTAGAGAGCTTTTTTGGCCTGACTTGGAATTCGAACCCTGGACCTTGATCTACAGTCGTATAAGGAGGTCACAAAACTAAACCAAAAGCAATATGAAAATAGTAATTTACATACAACGCTAAAAATCTGTATCGGTAAACTAACAGAGTGTTTTTATTTTATTTTCATAAAACCATTTTATTGTAAAAGGCCGGAAGCCGAGGTTATTGCTAGTGGTATTTTTAATCATTTCACACTCGACGAGACACGGCTTCCACGAGAATATTGTTCTGGGTTCGGAAATGTTCGCATTTCTATAAGCCCTGACGAATTAAGATCCATATTAATGTGTCGGGGAGTTATATCGAACCTTAAGAAAAACCTTAGCCACAACAAGAGTAACTATTAAATTATCAATTAAATATCTAAAAACGGAGTGGACTAATATATATCCCTCAACCCTCAAACTGGAATACGAAGATTCTAGGTATTGCTGTGTGTCGGTAGAATTTATCATGAGTGGACCTGCGTAGTATACCTACCCAAAAAGGCTTGCAAAGCCCTTTCACCAATATCGGTGCGTTAAACGGACTTTAAAAATATCTCATAACATTCTCAAATGTTTATTACGAGAATCCAGGTTGGTTTCATTTGGCGGACATATTATTCAGTTTCCTTACGTTGTTACGTTTTGCGCAATCTTCGGTTAAAATTAATATGCAAAACCACTAGGATATCTCAGCACCTTTTGCACTAAGAGCACTGGGTTATTAGTTAGCAAAACTCTAATGCTAAGCTTACAAATCATTGTTATATCTTTTTGGAAAATGTTATTGAGGAAGACACTATTTAACGCAATTATTATATTTGGTAAAGACCTAAGTCGTACCTCAGTCGTTCATAAAAGTATCAAATATAAACAAAAGACGCGAAGCTAGAATTAATATAAGAAGTATTGAAAACAGCTGTAAAATTACAAATATACGTTGAATAGTTATAATAACATATTTTAGACAAGTTTTTACCCCGTGCACAAATAATAATATGTGTATCTAAAACAATATAAAAACCGAACTTGATTAACAAACATATCAATTTCAAGTAAGTATACTAGCAAGCCTGTCGGTCTTCTACCGGTTATTCGTGGGATATGGTAAACAGGAGTTACTTGACGTAGTGTCTCTCGTCCTTCTACCATAGAGTTACTTGGCACGGTGAGAGCCTACGCTCCTACGTCATCGATATTCCACCCACTCGCACGAAAGGTTCTGCTTTCTGACTCATGAGAGACAAAAAGTGTTATGTTATTTCGGCGTATATGTTTCCTCAGCATTAGATTGTTTCAATATCTTGGGCGCGTTTCATCTCAAACTGCAAGAGCACTTACCATCAGGTATATTTGTAATTAATAATAAAATTAACATAGATGTGACTAAACAAGTCAATTTGAATAATAATCCGAAGGTATATTCTGTAAGAGCCAATCCGCATCTTACCTCAATACACTATTGTGAAATGTCAGATATGCTATATCTATACTTCCATATTAATATTTCACTTGGTGGTAGGACTTTAGGGTAGGTACCACCCACTCTACCACCAAGCAGCAATACTTTATATTGTTGTGTTCCGGTTTGAAGGGTGAATGAGCCAGTGTAACTACAGGCACATGTGACCTAATAAGTTAGTTCCCAAGGTTAGTGGCGCATTGGAGATTTAAGGATTTTTTTAATATATCATTAAAATAATATTATAAATGTGAAAGTAAGTCTGTCTGTTTGTCTGCTTTTATGCATAAAACCTGATGACCTACCCCTAAAACGAGATCGAAGCTGCGAGCGACAACTATTTTACTATAATAACTAACATTAAAGTAAACACACATTTAAATAACGCATTGCCGCAAATCGGTGTTCAATATTTCACGAGTGAAATACGATGTGAATTCCAGAATAAGTATTGAATATAATTTTATCAACGAAACTAAAATTCTAAATATACTTTACGAAAAGAAATCCACTCGCATAATAAGCGTTATTCGAAAACTTAATATTATTTTATATATGTTACGATAGTTCCTGTATATGATCGTATAAATTCTTAATTAAGGTCATCGTAACTCGGTGTATTGACTCTAGGACCTTGATATTGAGTTGTCGGTTAAATCGACTATGATTATTAAGTTTTTTAAATAATCATTTAGCTTACGAGCACTAAGACAAGTCGTCATAATATAGTCGTTACCTAACGATATTAAAATAACAAATGTGACCGCAGCTCATTTGCAATATTTCTAATCTCTACCAAATATGCGTTTTTAATATATTTACTAATCATTTATTTAATTTTATATTATCAGTTTAAAAAAAAATCTAAACCAATATTTGGCAAACTTATTCCATGATATCCAGCGCGTTTTAGAAAAGGTTTCAGTATATACATTTAGTATATAAGTAGCAAAACTTCGCAGCTCACCGCATTATATTTATTTGAAAAACAAACAATATTATTATACGAAAAAGACGTTAGCGTCAAATGTTTTACGCAATTGACTTCGATGTAATTTTTCCGTAGTTCCTTTGTTTTTTCGTAAACCCCGTAATTTATATTAAGTACATTTTTTTCTCAAGTCTCAAGCTATCAAGTCAATTAAAAGCTATCACAAAACAATAAAGAACAAAATAAGCAAAACGAAACCTTAATATAATTAAGGTTTTTTTTCACACAATCTTTGCGTTCCTTCTTTATTATTTTAATAATAAAAGTCTTGATTCACTTTTAAATGCACAGTTAGGCATTAGATAAGAGGCTGTTATAATAATAACCAACCCACGTCCACCTCCGTACCTCCAAAACTAAATCTAGAAAAAAATATGAATATTTTATTAGGGCATTTGAATCTATACTCGAACGACTCTGCATCGGTCGCGAACCGACCGAGGTAACCGGTCAGACGGCTTTTTGTGAGATTCCACCCTCATCTGACGACCTGGCTACTCCTGAATGGTACAAGCTGAAGTTCATCTTATATATTAACATTTAAAGTTTAAATTTATATGTTTAATTCACCATTTGACAGTCACGACCTGCGAAGAAGGATAATGTTAGGATGTTTACTATTTATACGATTATAAATTTTATTTTAATAGATTTAAGCGTGTTTTTGGTGTGATATATTCGTTATGAATAACTCCTTTGATTTTTATCGTTCACTTGACCCGTCATGTCGAATGTCCTGGGAATGCTTGGGAGGCGATTAAATAGTTATTTGCCGGGATCTTAACTTGATAAATTATATATTGATATTAATCAATATTTTGTAATGCTATATTTTTGATATATAAATGGGAAAGGATTAAAAAAGTAACAGTTCACTGTGTAATGGTCCCACTGCTGGGCAAAGCCACCTCTCGTATTGAGAAAAATTGGAGCTTTTTCCACTATGTAGCTTCAATATGATATAGCATGTGCAGGTTTCCTTACGTCGTTATTTTTCAGCGCGGAGCACAGAATCATCATCATTATATAGTATAAAACAAAGTCGCTTAGCGCTGTCTGTCCCTATATATGCTTAGATCTTTAAAATTACACAACGACAATTTCGATGCGGTTTTTTTAATAGATAGAATGATTCAAGAGGAATGTTTATATGTATAATACTATATAGAAATACAGAGTATCATCGTTTCCCGGCAAAATTTCTGATAAGTGGGTTGAAACCATCCAAGTAAGCCGTTGTCCAATTTTCTTATGAAATAGGACGTGATATATTTTTTAGTAAAATTAATGTTGTAATTTAGCACAAGAGAAGAGAAAAGAAGAGGAATCTTATCAACAGATACACTATCACTAACATCATGACGTCATTTTATCTTCGTTTTTTTTTTTAAGAACAGTTACAATGAATATGTTCCTCTGGAGACAGTGTGTTTATACTACATGATTGTTTTGTTTGATTTGAACTTTGATCTGAATGAATGAGAAATGTCAAAAGACAAAAAGTTTTAATTACAAACAGCAAACGACTTATATAATATCATGTGAATATATTTACCTTTTCAAAACACATTTCGCTTAAAATTCTCAGGATTAATATTATGCTTTGCTCGTTAGAAGTTTTCTCAGTTTTTACTCGGCTCTGCGCAAACACTTATCGCTTTTCTTAGTTTTAAGAGGTGACCCAGATGCTTTATAACGAGACCTCGGCCATTACTAGTACACACGGCTACATATATATGTATTAAATAATATAAGCCTTTTGATTCGACTGCACTTAAAATTAATACTACCTAAATATAAAAATTTCCGGCGTTTTTTATAATTACAATCGCAAATATCTTATTAGTTTCTTTTTTTATTATTATTTGTGTGAGATCGTTTAACTTCTGACTGACTTGACATAGTGACGTCATACTTACAGAGGTAGGGTTTGTCATTATAATGTATACCAGACCGGGCTTCGAAGTTCACGATTTAGGTTCACTAGTAGCTTTCTTTAATTTTACTTAGTCGTAGGGCTTAGTGCAAGCATGTCTTGGTAGGTACTACTAACTCATCAGATATTCTAGTGCCAAACAGCAGTACTCAGTATTGTTGTATTTCGGCTTGAAGGGTGAATGAGACAGTGCAACTACAGGCACAATATAACATCTTAGTTCCCAAGGTTGGAGGCGCATTAGCTATATAAGGAATGGTAAATATTTCTCAAAGCACCATTGTCTGTGGGCAGTGGTGACCACTTGCCATTAGATGGCCCGTTTGTTCGTCCGTACCTATATCATAAAAAAATTATAAAAATAATAATGTCTTCTTGACCAAATTTCAACAAACAACGCTGTGGATTTTCCTTATATTTTATGTTAGAAGCCATCCTCTATTCTTTCTTATATTTCTATGGGACGGAAATCCGACTATAGACAGGTCATGGGTAGGATAGGGGTACCAACGGATTTACGCACATTTCAAGGCTCTCGAGTTAACAATGCAGGTGCCAGACTTGGGACTGCTATTGAGATGCTATGTTGGACCAATGAGCTTGAACCAATCACCTCGACATCTGTAGCCCCAAGTTACTAGAGCAAATAGGTACTCAATAGATACATGATATTATTTACATGAATATTTTTCATGTATCTTAAAAAGACTATGGAATAAAAACGGTACTCGTATTTATCTTTCTAATTTATTAAATTAAATTCTCACGTTAGTGTAAGTAGAAATATAATATACTTAAAATATTAGGACTGTTTTCGAAAAAGGGTTTTCGAGTACATAGTAAGATAACCGTGTTTGATTTTACATTTTTAAATTGTTTTCATCCGGTAACTTTTTTTTAAATTCAAATATCGAAACTTTTTTTCTCAGATAAAATATAAATCTTAATATTATAAAAAAAAAAAAAAAATATATTTTATAAATGCTTGGCAATTGGGCCACCTGATTGTAAATGGTCACGAAGGCTCACGAATTAGTGAGTAGTAGGCACTGTGCAAGTACTTCTGAGTGCCCTTTACATTTACATTACATTAACAGCCTGTAAATTTCCCACTGCTGGGCTAAGCCCTCCTCTCCCTTTGAGGAGAAGGTTTGGAGCATATTCCACCACGCTGCTCCAATGCGGGTTGGTGGATGCACATGTGGCAGAATTTCGTTGAAATTAGACACACGCAGGTTTCCTCATGATGTTTTCCTGAGCACGAGATGAATTATAAACACAAATTAAGCACATGAAACTTCAGTGGTGCTTGCCTGGTTGAACCCGCAGTCATCGGTTAAGATGCACGCTTTCTAACCACTGGGCCATCTCGGCTCCTGAGTGCCCTACTAATAAGTAAATGATGAAAACCGCTTTCAGATTAGTCGCTATTTCATACAATGAAACTCTTCAAGATAATGAAAATACTGTACATTAGAGATATTCATAATGAAAATAAAACTTAAAACTTTTGGTAGTATATGTGTACTTGTGATT
Source organism: Vanessa tameamea (assembly GCF_037043105.1). Taxonomy (NCBI): domain Eukaryota; kingdom Metazoa; phylum Arthropoda; class Insecta; order Lepidoptera; family Nymphalidae; genus Vanessa; species Vanessa tameamea. Next base: position 10,325,264 of record NC_087324.1, read on the forward strand.
AATATTATTTGGAACAGTAAATCATTGCGGACGTTAAGTGTACATACATTAAACCATAAATCGTCTGAAATATTGTAAATTACCTCGTATTGGCAAGCTAACACATTGTGAAATTCAATTCAATACTTTGCTTAACGGCTTTTATACAATCTCAATAATGTCAATAAGCACGTGACTTAAAAAAAGACCGCAATGCTTAAACAGATTTATCTGAACCAATGATAGTACATACTTGTGTTATGTCATAAGTGCACTTACAATATACATATTAAAGACACAGATTATTACATTATATAACGAGTGGTTGGTCAAGTAGCTAGATATAAGGGGGTAAATCTTCAATAAAAGCTATTGAGGTTTTTTATCGAAAAATTCTCAGTAACAGCCCGATGTCTGGAAGTTGGAAGTGTTCCTTGTCTCGGAAAGTACGTACAGTTGTTAGTCCTACGTAACTCATTCCGGTCGTATCGGATTTGCAGTCCCATCGGATTATGAAAGTGAGGAATGTGAGTGCACCTGTGTTTGCCGACACGTTTGTGCATTTCCATTGATATAGGCAGCCGTGACCGAAATCGGTTAGGACGATATTATTATATTAATAATGATACACTTACTGATATGTACATCAGTGACGTAAAAATACATGTAAACTATATTAACAAAACAACGTAGAAATATGTAACTACAATTTTGGGTAAGACACATCAATAGGTAAAAACTCTTTATGAAATATTTGTAATTAAATACTTGTAACATTTTAATTCATTTTGAATATTCAAATACACTGTTATGTTTTTTCGTATAAGTTGCATTGTGATGTTTTCGTATAATTTAATTTGAAGCGTCAATAGCATCCGTCCCATCAATCCCGACTGGCGATAATAAAAGTGACAGATTCTATCCTTCTTCCATAAGGCTTTTGTCGTTTCCATTTCTAGCATAAGCTTTAGGCTTAACTGAAGGGGTAAATAGGAATATTAGAAAAATCCTTAAAATAGGGCATGGCTGATAATCTTTTTAAATGTCATCTATTAATGTACTAAAAGCTACTCAGTCTAGTATATCTTCCTTAGAACAATCCAATAACATATTCCATTTTATAATTCCAATAAAAACACATATTCAAAGAGTTTAAACCGTTTAGTCTCTAAATGGTGATTTGAGAGAATAGAGAGAAAATAGATATGGCCCAGTGAACAGCAAACATGGTTTTATAAGAAGGCTATAGAGGGTTTTATATCAGATTAAAATGATTGAAACTCATTGCAATCGAAGTTCCGTAATAGCCTCGCAAGTTCAGACACTAAGTTTTTCCTACGCTTGGATAACAACTCGTGTTCAAAAGTGACGAAACACATTGCTGATTAATAGTCCTCCGGTTTCTTTATTTTATGTGATATATATATGTAGACGGGCAAATGGCCACCTGATGGTAGTGGTCAACATCGCCCACAGACATTAGCGCTGTAAGAAATATTAACCATTCCTTACATCATCAATGCAAGCTTGGGAGCTAAAATGTTATGTCCAACACAACAATACTAAGCTTTTCTGCTTGGTGGTAGAATATATGATCTTTGGGTGGTATCTACACTACCCTACCATCAAGATTTCCATTCAAATAAGGTCTTTGCCCACTTGTCGGTTATTTACGGGCTGTTATTGTTACTAAAATAATAGTAACTATTATCAAACATGCACATATGTATGTAAACATGTAAAAAATACAAATAATATGAGAGATGTACAAGATAGCTTGATCTTTTTGACAGATGTAAATTTTTCTGATCGACATAACTTTGCAATGACGAACATGTTATTTTCTTAATTTAATGATTATAAAAATTGTAAAAATATTTTAAAAAATACATATAATACAAAAGTTCCTAAAGATTCAAGCGTTATCCGAAAATTTTAAGACTTTTATATATTATTGCTTCAAAGTAAAATTTAAATAGAAACACTGAAAATAATAAACGCTTGTACAATGTTACATCGGTCGGACGGTAGGGACGCGAATAACAGGCAGTAACTGCTACAAATATCGATTACAAAAATCCTTATTAAAGATCATTCTTAAGTTATTGTTACGAACGGGGGTCCTTTTGGTTGGGGTCTCTTTAGCTGGTATAACTCGTTTTAGGAAAAATAAGTAAAAAAAAGATTGAATTCTAATTTGAATTACGCATTCCATCGTTCCATCGACTCTTATATATGTTATATTTTCTGTTTCTCATCTGTCTGTCAAAAAGATCAAGCTAACTTGAACAGAGTATAATATATCATATATAACATTTTCTATCATCCTAATTACTCAGTGGTAGGGCTTCTGCAAGCCCGTCTGACTAGGTATCACCATCTCATCAGATATTCTACCGCCAAACAGCAATACTTAGTATTATTGTGTTCCGGTTTGAATGGTGAGTGTGCCAGTGCAACTATACTATAGTAGCAGCCAAGGTAGGTGACGCATTTACGATGTAAGGAATGTTTAATATTTCTTACTGAGCTACTGGCTATGAGCGGTGGTGACCACTTACCATCAAGTGGCTCATTTGCCCATCCGCCTACCTATACAATAACAAAAAATCTTCATGATCATTAATCACTAACTGAAACCAATACTATATTAAGATCTTTAACTTACCAAATGCGTGTTAAATGATTCAGTATCATATTACATAAGGTTTTTTTTTTCGTTAAGGAATGTCGTTGACAGAAAAGGGGTTTAAGTATAATGTTACGTCACGGACGGTCCGTGCGAGTGACGACGGCAGCAACATGTGGTGGTGAAATGGGAAAGAGAAAAAGTGGGAACATCTATAGTAACATCATAAAGCTGAAGAGTTCGTTTGTTTAAACGAGTTAATCTCAGGATTGTCCGAATTTCAATCAGATTTGAGACGTTAATAACATTCAGACTGTATGACATTATGCTGAGGACCACGACCTTAGAACAGTATCGTCTATGCGATTAAATTCACGTGGATTATTTTTAATATTATATGTAATTGCAATTAATAAAGACATCTCTTTACACCTAATCCTTATCATAAGTTCCAAAGTAAATAACAGGGATATAATATATCATATAGTAACAACTTGTAAGTCTCCCAGTTTTGGGCTAAGATCTCCTCTTTCGAGGAAAAAGTTTGCAAGGTTACTGCATGCAACTCAAATCACACATGTGGCAAAATTTCGTTGAAATATACATGTAGGATTTCTTATGTTTTCCTTCATCGCCGACCACAAGATACATGAAAATTCAGTGGTGCTAGGGTTCGAACCCGCAATCATCGGTTAAGACACATGCGTTCTAACCACTGCCTTCTTAGCAACAAGGATATAATGAATATGAATAAATATAATTTAATCTATATATATATTTGGAATACGTTTTTTATTTTTCTATATATTACGTTGTAAATATTTTGCAACTCGTATTATAATAATAATATTTTTATGCTTTAAGAATAAACCCCTTTGTGAAGTATATAATATTTATTCAAGTTTTGTAAGCTACAGTTTCGTATTGCCAATATATTTCGGTTATTCAATTATTTATTCTATACAATATTTCACGCGTGGACATTTTGATCGAATTTCATTGCAATCCAAGTTAGAGGCAATGTTCAATCAATAGTGCGATTATAAAGGCGACCACATCCATATGACCATCAATCTTAGAGATGTTTGCTCAACTTTTTTTATATAATAGGCAGACGGACGAGCATACGGGTATCCTGTTGGTAAGTGTTCACCACCGTCCATAGTCATTTGCACTGTGTGATATTAATCATTACTTACATCTCCAAAGCACCACCAACTTTGAGAGCTAAAATGTTATGTCCCTTTTGCCTATAGTTATAGAATACAAAAATATTAAGTTTTTCGTTAGGCGGTTCAATGTATTATGAGGTGAGAGGTTATCTACCAAGACGGGTTTGCACATAGCTCTACCATCAAATATAGTAACTATATAATTCTTACGTGAGCTGCGTAGCCACCATGCGTTAATCTTAGCCCATAATTGCGTATTCAAACCCTCGAGAGCATTACTGGGCTATATTGAATTTTTTTAAGGATTTAAGCACTTGAAAACGTAATGAGTACCAATAACGCGCTTAATGTATGTTTATTGTTCATTTCTTGCTTGGAATTGAAAATCATAAACCAGCACGTGTCAGACATAATCTGTGGTAAATCTGTATCTGCATTGTAATTCATTTTTTTTATTATATATGTATATTAAAAAAGATTTTTGATATTGACGGTCATGAATATTGGAGACGACTGAAGCCATTATAGTTGATCACAGACGCATCAAGAATCATGTTTAAGCAGCCGAGCTGATCATATGCGACTAACACTGTTTCCAACTTAAACAATGCATTTAAGCCACAGAGCGTTCCGATACACGCTGTAATGGCGAACTCATCCATCACGCAGCGCATCAATCTTTCGAGCAGACGAGCTCCTACCGCGCGCTGGTGCCCTGGTACTTTGCTGCAGTTTGTTGCTTCGCCATTGTGTATGGTAATTGAATTTTATAATATTAAAATCATTTTAAAATATTGTGTTATTTACATTAAGTCCGAAAATATGTGTTTCCAATTCCAATCTTAAAAATAATATAATTAATTAATGACACAAATACAATTGGCATTTAAGAATGGAGAAGATTCTAATTAAAAAAAAATAACGAATATTTTTTTTAAAGTAGCACTTTAAAATTCGACATGAAATTATAAACAAAGTATAAGTCAATTTTCATCGAAAAGTCAAAATTAACTCCATAAATAAATTCAATAAAATTAATAATTACGATAGCATAATTATTATTCATTATATTATTTCACAGGCCTGAAATTAGTAGTCGTATCCTTTAATCAGTTTCGATCAAGACGCCTCCGCATCGGAGTCCAAATTAAATTAGTCATGTTAACTAAATCTATTTTATTTGACCGATGGACACCTAATAAACTATTTTGTCACAATAAACCCCCCCCTTAATGCAATCAACAGACCCACCAAATTCTTTTTATAAAACACAAGTTAATAAAATATTCTTGTAATTACAACTCTTTAAACGATCATTGATTTTATTGGAATTTGACTTCTATCATATTAGACATAAAGTATATAATTCATCAAACCATCAATGTAGTAAAATAAAAATAGAGTTTATTGCAATACTAACTTTAAGTCGTAACGGTAAGGTTGAAAGTAATATTTGATCATGCATAAGTATTACCAGCATTAGCATATAGTTTAAGAATTGTCAGCGAGATTGTTTTCGATAGTACTCCAGAAGTACAACCAGGAGCAACTGCACTTTTATTTGTTTTCACTTTATAACTCTGCTTTGTAGTTTTGTGTGCATATTTTGAATTTAGAATTAACTAAACGAAAATGTACGAAAGAATGTTCTAACTTCGAATCAAGGGAGTTTTTTTGCTTTTATAATTTTCTGTAGTAAATATTATATAAGTGAAATATATTTTTAATAATGACCTAAATATGAATTTAATTTAAATTTCAAAATTCTGCTGTAGATTGTTCAAAACATCTAAAAACTCAAATCTTTATCAAAGTACTGTTATGACATTTTCGTGCACCGATCAAATTAAACTTACGCAAGTGTGCGTTTATGTACATACAGTATCCCTGGTACAGAATCCGCAACTACCTACATATATACCTATTAGACGCTCTTCATATTTATAAGGTATTCGTAATATATAAATATATCTAAATACACTTAAAAATACTCCTTGTAGCAAAAACATAACGCAACACAGTTCCCGAACGCACTTTTACTAAACTAAAAACTAACAGTTACAACGTAATCACGTCACGGCCCAAAAAACGTATACAAAAATCAACAACGAACGAAAAACTTTATGCTGTCAAAAAATAGTAACAGGAATAATTATCGTGAACATTGCATTAATCAAATTCCGCGCACGGCGCTATCGGTGGGGAGGGGGGTAGGGTGTGGGGGTGAGAAAAACGAGTGCTGCGGGCTCGCTGCGAAAAAAGCTGAAAATGACAGTTGTAAATGGGCAAAAGGTCGTGGGACGTATCTGGAGATTATATTATATCTCGGGGAGTCTATTTGTTATTGTTCTTTGTACGAAAAATAAGTTGAGGGTGGTTATTCTATAATGTTTTGATGTTTCTTAGACGCTTCAATTTATCATCAATACATAAATGTGGCCACAACTATGAAAATGACTTCAACAGAGACATCATCTCCTCGTATATTTTGTTTTTTTGAACATCCTTACAAAGTGAGCGTAAAAGATTGGTCAATATCTAAAATAAGTTGCTTTTATTTGGGTTGGTGATAGATCCACCAAAAGTGGAATGAACTCCAAACCATCTCCTAAAAGGGTTTTAGTGGGACATTTACAAGGATTTTTTTACTTTTAAAGTCAAAATCAAAATATGCTCTATTCAAGAAGGCTCATAAAAGCAATCGTCATGTTACACTGTTGAATTAAACTTAAAGCTACCACCGGTTCGGAAAGTAGATTCTACCGAGAAGAACTTGCAAGAAACTCATTAGTTACTCTTTTCCACCATTTTTATTACAGAGTATGTCAGTAAACAACAATTATTTTTGTATATATCCTGTCTAGAAGTCAATAAAAATTAAGTCTATTCTTTAATATAATCATTGTATTGTGAAATATACCTTATTTATCAACGTGTTTTTGATATGAGGTATAATTTTTTTAATTATCTAAAATTACGCTATTATTAACTAAATAAACTCATTCCACGTCACTTAAACTAACAGACGAATGCTATATTCATTTAAATGTGACATACGACTGCATATTGTAAATGGTTTTAGCCATATATTTCTTGTATGTTAGTATTAAATACTAATAATTGGGGTTCTAACTCTATTTATAATCACTCTGAAATTAATACAATATTTCAGATAAAATATATGTGTCAAATGATACAATTAAAGAAGCTAGTAGTACCACATGTGAAATAATATAACATCACAATTATAACTAATTGAAAAACAAATGTTATCTCAAGAAAAAGTATCTAGCACATGATCACGTGTGTACCCCGGCAGTCCATCGCAGGCTACCTATAGCTGCAAAAAATGCCAGCGCCACAGCGGGGGCGCCGTGGCACATTCATTAATTGCTAATTTACAGATCAGGTATGTGAGGCTGACTTTTGATCTGATGCATCGTGTTTATAGATTAATTATACAATTTAATCTGTATAATTTATACATATGTACTACTGAGGATAAGTATTTCGATACAGATCGTAGATTTCAAAGAGTACGAATGATATCGTAAGTAGAAGTCTTTTCATTTAAAGTTCATTAAATGGAAACCTTTTATATCCATATATATTTGTGCAATAAATCTTATTAAGAGATTAAAAAAACACAAGTTCCTTTATCTGAAGTAATACATCTTTGTTAAACAATTGACTTGATCGATAGCGACAACCTCAAATATCTTTTCACTTATGATAACATAATAATAATTATATTAGTGAGATATATTAAGTTTCATCTCCTCATTCCTATTATTGCCTGGTCTTGTCAGTTCAGTATTCTTAATAGGTCACCAGTTTTTATTAAAAATCTGACCTTTAAAGGAAGATTAGTAGTATGAAATTGAGTTAGAATCCTTTAGATTATGATACCCTGGTAGGAAGAATTAGTCGTAATTAATATTTTATAATTAAATTTAACGTAAAAACTTAACTCAGCTCATTTATATTTTATAATTTTTAATTAATTTAAATTTCCCAGTTAAAAGGGCCACCTGCATTGACCCTATAAACCATCTTCTCCCCTCCTCACCCCTTAGATTAAATCCACACTTTTAGAAGTGTAAGCCATCCTTTACCGTTAATGCGTAGTTTGCATCTAGTCCCTATTATTTACACTGGTTCACCCACCCTTTAAACATGAAGTGTACAATCTTACTATTGATGTTTGTCATTAGAATAACTAATGTAGCACCTACATATAAAGCCTTGTCACCAGCCCGTTGAAAGATTTTCATTCTTAATGACATCATCGCATTATCGATACCAGAATTATGCATATTATATACCCACACAAAGTCAACCAAATATATAGACAGCAAAAAACATCACGAACTGAGATAAATAAAGTAATTTATTGATATTAAAAAAACCAACACATACAAAGTAATGTGTATGTATGTTAATATGTACGTAAGTCGGAAGTGTGTACAATGGTTATAGTACATTACGGGCACCCTGATGGACGCTGGATCGATCGAGCCGTCTGATCGAGCGCATGTGTGCAGCGAAATAAATGAAACATGCGGCCGGGAAAAAATCGCCACGTCAAAATGGACGCGGGTGTAATACTGCCGGTGTGTAATGGCCGGTGAGTGATTAATTTAATTTCAGATAAATTTTTTTTGCGCAAAGTAAATGTTAATTGAATTTTTATGACTATATATTTGTATCGTTCTGTAATCAATTTTATATATATTTGATTATTCGCTTTTTTTATTTTGTTAGACGTGTTGACAGTGTTATGTACATTTTCAAAACTTCTCGTGGTTTTGTAATTGTATATTTAATATTTTTTTTTACTTAAACGTTAGTTTTTTTCATATAGACAACAATTCTACAAGGATATTATTATGCACAATTATTATATATTGGAATTGATTTCAATACATAAATTCTTAAAAGAAGAAAATAATAATTTCAATGCATTTGAATATTTCAACTAAAAATATTTACTTTCAAACAACATACCATTTCAAGCCGGCCGTACCGAGAGGTGCAAGCGTCACCAACCAGCCTGGGTGGTGCCCCCTTAAAAAATTGCAGCTCAGGGTGGGGGCTCAACTTTGACGTACCCTGTTTGCCCCTAATTGCTGCCGTTGTGAGAGTATTAGAATTTGATTCGAGAAATTAGGCATGGAATTGAATTACTATGGATATTAAATAACCTTTTGATGTTTTAAAATTAAAATAAATGTTATGAAACAACATTTATTTGGGTGCTTGAATCGTTTTAATATTGCCATATTTTATGCTTTATCTTTTATGATGATTTTAGTTGAGTTCCTTGGTACGTGTTTATAAAGCAGCCTGAAAAACGTAGACGAGAATACGCTGCACACGCGGAGGTTCGCGTTCATAAAAAATACAGCTGTTGGCAGTGGTCGAAATCGGTAGTACTTATTTATCTAAATTTGCTGATAATATATAGATGTTATAACGTTCGAATTTAATCATCAAAATGAACGCTAATCGACTTATATACTACATATAGAATATATAACAAAAGTTAAAATTTAAAGTTAGATTTATCACGGTTAATTATCAAATACTTACGTTTTGACATGACAGGCTCCTCCCACTTCCACAAAAACATTGGCTCATATAATTACCAACAATTATATCATTGTATTACATTGAATACGAGATATTTAAAATATTCGAATTAATACTACAGATAAAAAGGAATGACAATATTGGTATTATAAAATTTTACAGGCAGCGTATTTACAATAATAGACAGGTACAGGTACAGGAGATGAAAGGGGTCCTCCAATCCCCTGTACCGTACTTATTGCAATGGTGATTTACTTACATACCTACACCTCTATACGTATAATTTTTTGTTCGTTAACTATTGTGACGTCACAGCCATGCACAGTTATGCGTTCTACCAAAAGCTAAAATTGAACCCGCTGATCAATTTTATAATGTATTTACATATCTCTATGTGTGTTATACAAGTATGTTGTTCGGTAAGACCTACGGCCTTTCACTCACACGCGTGCAGACATATAATTTTATTTCGTTAAATTAAATGTCTCTACTTCCGTGAACATAAATATAATCACTGCATATATATATATATATATTTATGTCATTGTATTTAACTAACATGACTTTGTATTTTCAAATGTTGAAAAAGAGAACTATTGAATTTCTTGCCGGATTCTTCTTGGTAGAATCTGCATTCCGAACCGGTGGCTTCACTTATTATAGTTTGTTAAATGCCGATTCAAAAGTGCTCGGACTACCTACTTGAATAAAGTATATTTTGATTTTGATTAAAAATAATATATTCCTTAATTATTTCATTTTAACAATGTTTAATGACAATGATTACATTTTAAAAACAGAGAAGGATAACTGTATGCTTCTAATTTTATATTTTTATTGTTAAGTTAATTGAATTTAAAACTTTGCTTAAGATAAACTTAAAATGAAGTTAAAAAATGTTCCAAGATCCAAGACGTAAAATGAAAGAAATATTACTAAATCTTATTTATTTAAAAGTATTTTCTTTCAGATGAATCGATTATTTGAAACTAGCTTGAAATTCATTAAAGTTAATTAAAATATTATAAAATAAGTACATTCCATAAATACGAAGTTATATTGTTTGTTTTGAGTTATAATTCAATATCAAATCAATTTATGCATTTTAAATAGTAAAAACCCATAGATTGGTATATTTTTTGGTGACGTAAATACTGCACAAAAGATGGACAGCCTTTACACTAAAGTACGTGTCACATACAATACTGAAGACTGCATACTGAAGATACGATAACATTTTATGTAACATACATTAATAGCCTGTAAATTTCCCACTGTTGGGCTAAGGCCTCCTCTCTCTTTGACGAGAAGGTTTTTGGAGCATATTCCACCACGCTGCTCCAATGCGTTTTGGTGGAAATCACATGAGGCCGAATTTCGTTGGAATTAGACACATACAGGTTGCCTCACGATGTTTTCCTTTACCGCCGAGCACAAGATGAATTATAAACACAAATTAAGCACATGAAAATTCAGTGGTGCATACCTGGGTTTGAACCCAAAATCATCGGTTAAGATGCACGCGTTCTAACCACTGGGCCATCTCGGCTCGTTAATTTTATGTAAGGATAAGATATATTATATTGTACAATTGTATGCAAACCCTTGTACACTCCTTTCCCTTACTATAGGAACGTTGAGACGAAGGAGAATTAGATGAAAGGAAAAATATTATTCACTTCTGAAATGGGCTGTTCAGAATGACTGGTTGACACAAAATTTCTTAGCAGAAAACAGTAATATTTTTCTAATAAGATCATAAAATTTCCCAATGAGTCAAAATCGGAGCTGTTACCATCGAGCTAAGTGACGAAGACCACTGAAGAAACTGCAGCGCTTGGAGTTAAATAGAAACGTTAACGTCCATTCCTACAATTACCAAATTCCAGTCCGTTTGACTTCAAGTCAATTTCTGGCTTACAGAAGTATTACTTTGACGTTACACGCAGACTTATTCACACTTTACACGTATAGATAGGTCTCAGAATAAACGGGTCTGTTTCAAGAAAAAGTCAAATAATTGTTAGATAGTCCATTTATTGAGGAAGGTTAAATATTGTACAACATCACGTTACGAAACCGCACGCAAGTCAGATTTGTATTGCATTATCACTGTGTAACAGAATAAGAGACCCATACCGTTGAGATATTGGAGTCTATATACAGTCAATGACACAGATTAATACATTTACTTTACTTACTTGGTGGTAAGGCCTAGGTTAGGCACCACCCACTCATCAGATACTACCGCCAAACAGCAATATTTAGTATCGTCAGGGCCGGATTTTTGGGCTTGATTCAAGGGAGCCCCAGCTAACTCAAGTCAAAGTCAAAAATATACGATAATGCGAAAGAATCCATAACTTTATTAAACTAAACAGACCGTATGGTTTGCAGCCCTGCGAGTCCTGCAATTAATCAAACCCATTTAATTCAAGTCTACGTTCAGATTTGTCTTAGGTGGGCCCCTAAGTAGTGTTAGCCCAGGGCCCCCTAAGCTTACGGTCCGGCGATGAGTATAAAGGTTAAGTAAGCCAGTGTAAGTACAGCCACAAGGGACATAACATCTTAGCTCTCAAGGTTTGTGGCAGATTGGCAATATAAAGAATCGTATAGAATATTTCTTACAGGGGAAATGACTATTGGTAGTGGTGACCACTTACTATCAGGTGACCCATTTGCCGATCCACCTACCTATAATAATATTTACGTATTAACACATACTTTCATATATAAACTCTTGTGTAATGTATGTTTTCGTGAAAAAAATGCTTTATTTCTCCATTGTAACTATCATAAATGCATCTGGCTCGTTGCCACGACGAAACTTATGTCGCGTTAAGAAACGCGTCACCACAATAAGATCATCTACAAGCCACGAATAAAAAAAACAGTCTTGTCGTTGAATAATTTGAGTTTTTCGGCTGTTTTACTTCACGTTATTCCCTAGGTTCGTGTTCTTTGCGACACAAAGATCCTAATACAATCTAATATTTGAATATATCACTAATAATTTTGTAAGAATGTAAACGAGAAAAATAATCTTAAATTTCTATGTAACGGAGCGAATTATAATGTTGCCACAATAACAAAATAGAAAAAAGTAACCGGTGAAAGTCTGTGGAGATCTTCAATCAACAATCGAACACCACATTATAAAAAAAGTATATTGAAACTTCATACAATACTTGAGTACCTTCATACTACACTAGCTCCCGTTTCGACTTCTTACGGGTTAAATAATAAAATATTTTATCACGCTATTTTATTTAACTAATAATATATTCGTGTTTTTATTACATTTGTAAGGCTAATACATTGAACAGCATACCACGCGCATTTTTCTCGCGTTTTTAGGAATATTAAGTGTCCGTCTCGACTTCGTACGGATAATATTCATAAAAAGTTACAACTCTCATTTACCTTCCTTGAAGTTGAAATTTTCCAATTGCCCGAGCGCCTTCGTAGCCAAAAGAGTAATTGATAAATTTCAAGTCAATTGAACCAACAGTTTTGGTTACATACATACATACATATATAATTGTCGTTATATTGATAAAATTATTGGTTCGAATAGCAAAGTGTTATATAGGCCAAGATGACCCACATGATGAGGTTATAAGACGTGAAACCTAACTGAATAATGCGGGTTCAAACCCTAGCTGTACTGATGTGCTTGATGGCAAAGGTCATATTCCACCAATGATCACTGGCAAGCGTGGTGGAATAAGCTCTAAACCTTCTTTTAAAAAGGAAGAAGTGGCTTTAGCCGAGCCGTAGGTCATATTACTTAGTAATTTATTCCAAATAATTAAAACTAAAATTGTCTTTAATTATGTCCCGTTGTTTTTAAAACATAAATTTGGTTAAATTGCATGTTATCCGTGGGAGATAGTTTATTTTTGTAGTATTTAAGATATTACAAATTAAAAACTTACGACAAAAATTTAACAATATTAGCCATAAAGTCGACAGCTCATTGGTCATTGGTACGACGTATCCGAAAAAATCTGAACACTTCAACTAATAAAGAACCCTTAAGATGCATTGATACATTTGCGCTGCGTGCGTTTAGAGCTCATAGGTGTGAGATCAGCCTAATGTATGTAACAAATGTAATTTAATTTAATTCCTGTCACATGTCCGCCCCACATTAGAATATAATATTTCTCACAAAGATGAGACTTTTATAAAAATGAATCCGTTTATTTTATGGTATTATGATAATGATACACATAGACGAACATAGACAATAAATTTGTATCAAAAGGCGCTAAGAAGAGTTCGCATAGCGCCAGTATTGAGAATTTACTTCTACAATTTTACTGACTGCGTTATAATCAGCTAATACTGTTCGGATTGTGACTAAACACCTATTTTCCATTCATCTTTCTTCTTGTTGGTTTTTTCATGTTAGACTGAAAATATGTTACGTTTTATGTTATACAAATATGAATAAATATATGTACTTCTGCGTCCGATTATTTGGAAATATGAACCCAATTTGATTAAACTTCTAGGTATGGTTTATGATCTATTAAATATTCTATGATTATATCACTAGATCCGAGATAACGGAGTGGTTTAAAAAGAGCAATCTCAAACTAAGACTGCGGATTCACACCCGGCCAAACGCATGTTTATATACATATTATACTCAGCGGTTAAGTAAAATATCGCGAGTGTAATTTCAGTAGTTCGGGATGGCAAAATAAAATTATGTTTTACAATCATGCTCCAATCTCTCTATATATCTTTACAATCCCTCACAATCATCCAATTGTTTTCCTTATGACAGCTCAATCATTTTTAAAATAAGAAATAGTGTTACATGCCAGTATAAAATATTATTCCATATAAAATAATATTAACTAAAGTTGTACAAATTATTGATCAATTAATTACAATAATAATTGTATATATTTATATGTGATATTATTAATTAATTATAATATCCTATGACGTAGCACCGTATGGAGGCTAGGGCTAGTCTCTAACACGAGGAAATCTGCCTGTATGAGATAAAAATTATGTCACCATCTACCAACCTGCATTAGAGCAGCGCGGTGGTATAAACTCCAATTTTTTTTGATTAGAAGGTCATTTGTAAGCTGTTATAATCAAAGTAACTTTAATAACCAATCAAAGTTAACAGCTTGATTACAACACACTAAACTAAATTATTCTTGAGTTATATTTCAGTTGAGTTGATTCATAGTTAGAAGCGATTTAGAGCTACAATAATATTAAAAAATCAACTTAAAGCAACAACAATTCCAATAAAGTGCAAGTCAAACCGAGGCGTTAAGTGTGTATTGGCTGCGATCCAACCATTGACGGATTTATAGTTCAATGCAATGGCTTTCTGAACTATTATCAGACACGCAATTGTTACTTGTGATACTGGTAATAATTGTAAGCTACCACGCTGATCTGGATGCAGACTTAGAGGTCCCACTTTGAACCCTGTTTTGCCTTATATTTGGTATTTTTGTCTTATATTATGTAAAGGAATTCTTAGTAGCAGTTCATCGCTACGAAGTTGAGATCAAAAATCAAAATATACTTAAATAACAAACTATATTAAGTGAAGCTCCCACCGTTTCGGAATGCAGATTCTACCGACAAGATCCGTCAAGAAACTCAGTAGTTACTCTTTTTCAACATTTCACAAAAATACAGTCATGTTATTTAAATATACTTATATATGTATGTAATATATTCAGCCTGGAAGTCAACAAGTATAGATAATACTATGTACCGGATTACATTTTTGTGCAATTGTGTAAAAATTATTTACTTGGTAGTTAGTTCAAACTGGTCTGGGTAGGTTAAGTTATACTCATCAGATATTCTACTGACAAGCAGCAATACTTATTATTTTTGTACTCCGGTTTGAAGGGTGAGTGTTCAGTGTAACTACGAGCACAAGGGACATAACATCTCAGTTGCCAAGGTTGGTGGCGCATTGGATATCTGAGAAATGGTAAAAAAATCATATAAACTATACAAGGCGCAAATTTTGTCCCACATAGAGTACTGCTCTCACCTCTGGGCGGTTGCTCCCTAGTACCAGCTTCTTCTATTTGACCGAATTTAGTATAGAGTGGCTCGAACTTTAGACGAGCAAGCAATTTAAACCGATCTGCTTGATCCTATGGCGTTGCTTAGTGTTGGATAACTTGTCTTCTTCTGTATTTATTACTGATTTGACATATTTGGATTAATCCCGGCCGCTGAATTTCCGCCTTCAGATATCGCGTCAGAAATTCAAATTTCATCTTCACCACTTTAATGTCCGGAAATCCACAGCATCGCATTTTTTAAGCCCATTTTCTGCCTCGCACACCCAATCTGTGGAACCAGCTTTCACCGACGGGTTTTCCGAACTGACGACTTGTTAACCTTCAAGAAAACTTCTCGTTTCTCAAAGGCCGGCAACATGTCCATGGTCACTATATTTCACTTTAATCACTTTATAATTAAAGAAAAATACATTTTTTTCTTTACGTATATATAGGTTATATACTCGTTTATCGTAAATACAAAAGTATTTTAACTTGCAAATATAAAATAAAATCGAGATAATATTTAATGTCTTTGTATCAAAATAAAAAATAAATATAAGTAATAAATAACTTTTAAAATTTTAAGTTAGTTCCGACAATATAAATCAAGGAAAAAGAACATCTTACTTTATATTTTAATCGGAAGAAAGCTAACATACAGTGTTCAAGACTGTTCACGCACATAAATTCATCACGCATGTTGGCACCGAGCCAACAGCCGGCCAACGTGCCAATGAAGAAATTAACCAAGGAAAACTTTTTGAACGCATATAAAATAAATCGAATAATTTTAAATAATTCTTGCTCCAGCGCTTCAATATATTTTAATAAGAATATATTAATTAACTTAAAAGCGATGTTTTATCGATTGATTACTTAAAAGAGCACACCAAATGCAATCCTGTAAACAAATAATTGTTAAGATCGGTTACATCTCATACATAAATACGAACAATACGATTTGCTTTAAATTTTAAGTGTCCTTTTATTGAGCCAATAACTAGCGTTTCTTAGGTCAAATACTGACCCTAGTAGGTAACAGTACCAACTGGATATTGATCTGGATTTAATCTATTTTTAATTTACATTTAAGTATTTTTATGTCTTGTATTTAATATATATTTTAAGTGGAAATTAAGCAACCGATCAGACTTGCGTTAGCAACAGTTATTTGTTAAGGAACGACTAAACTAAACTCGTAAACTATTGTGAAGTAACTGTGACTAGTATTAATGAATCTGCGTTTCATACGCTTTCGTTCCTGTTGATCTCATTTGATTTCTGACCTTAAAGTCTTGAATTTATATCACTGTAAATCTATTATATATTTAAACGATAGAAATCATTCATACTTTATATTAAACTAGCCACCTGGCACAGTGTCGCACGAGTGCAATTTATTAATACTGAAAATGATATGTCATAAATATATACTAGATTCTACCAGTGAAAAAAAATACCATACATACATAATACAAACATACATAACCATACATATATAATACAAACAAACAAATGTTACCTCTTAATATTATGAATATACATTTCTGTAACTGTTAATAATTATCACTATATTTTGGCCAATTTACATAATATATTTTATAGCCCATGTGTTATTATATACGAGCTATATTACTGTAAAGTTTCATTAAAATCCATTCAGTAGTTTTTGTGTGAAAGTGTAAAAAACATCCGAACATCGTCACAAACTTTCTCATTTATAATATTGTAGTAGGGTAACCACACAGATGTATGGACGTATATAAACTTATCAAAGATGTTGGCACGCGAACAATAGCCAGGTCATAACGTGCCAATAAAGAAATCAAGCGAGTTAAAAAGTATTGAGTAACATTCAACTGTTCTATGTCACTGTAAATCTCAAATATTTAGACAATTTAAATTAAACACACTTGAATCGTCTTATTTTTAAGTTAAGTTAAAAATTAAATAATTTTATTAAGAGAACACATTTTTAATCGTTAAAAGAAATGTCGCTAACATACTAAACTTTCATAAAAAACTTTTCACAATGAACGCTTCCGAACGAACGAACGTATCGAACGAATGACTTGTCGCGTCACAACGCTTTCAGCGGACGTTGACACTGTCAAATGAAGCTGTACCAAAAAATGTGAATATGTCACAACACTCACCGCGTGTTTAGAAGAAAGAGTTTATTCTAAAAGTATAGCAGAACGAATCACAAAATAAGGAGTCTAAAAAGTCGATTTCGATCTAACGGTTGTCTTGATCGATGGACTTCGGGGTTACTTTTTATAAGTAGATCATTATAAATGATCTGCAGCTATTTTTATTTATACGATGAAGTGTTACCATTCATTAGTGATAGAATGTTTCTTTTTAAATGACTTTATTATTACTGCTGAACAAATTGCTCCTGTCTGATATAACAAATTAAGTGTTATATAAATTAAAATCAATGCGTGTCAAATAGTTCGCGATTTTTTTTTAAATTTATTTCAACTATTCTGCAACTGCGGCGTATACGGTTGATGTTATGCATGATACCGGATCTTAAGGTCTTTCCGGTTGTTCAATATGAACTATTTATTAATTTAATAAATTCATTATCATATACTGTTCGAGACGATTTGTACACCTTTTATTTAATAAATCTTATAAGCGGTGAGATAAAAAATATAAATTAATTTGGGAAATAATCGAATAAAACAACACTTTTTGAATAAAATAAAATATAAATAAATGACAACTTAAAATAAAAATAAAACCTGAAAGTATATAAAGCTAGTAAAACAGTTAAAGTTTAAACCAATCAACCTTCAACGATCGCCATCCTTACACCTAAGGTGTTATGTATCTTAAAAGTGTATGTATCTGACCTACTCGCACTTAAAGCCGGAACACAAAAATATTAAGATTACTCTTTGGCGGTAGATTATGGAGCCGAGATGGCCCAATGGTTAGAACGCGTCTTAACTGATGATTTCAGGTTCAAACCCAGGCAGGCACCACTGAATTTTCATGTGCTTAATTTGTGTTTATAATTCATCTCGTGCTCGGCGGTGAAGGAAAACATCGTAAGGAAACCTGCATGTGTCTAATTTCAACGAAATTCTGCCACATGTGGAATATGCTCCATACCTTCTCCTCAAAGGGAGAGGAAGCCTTAGCCCAGCAGTGGGAAATTTACAGGCTGTTTATGTTTGTTTATGGTAGATTATGAGTTGAATGGGTTTGCACAAAGCCAATCTTATTACACACACTACAAAGCACACAAATCATGTGCATTTATTAAACACCCATTACTTGCATACGTTTTGCGCTCAAATTACAAAGCAAAGGTGCTGTCGCTTTAATAATTAATTATTATTGACGTATTAACAAAACGAAGAGTCGTTTAGCACGACCGGCAATTTTCATTCGCTTTTGATTTTGTATTCGCTTTTGTTAGCTCACTTCAATGTTCCTCACGGCCCATCTGGTTTTGTTTAAAATCTGAGCGTAAGTAAAATATGCAGTCTCAAAAACATTAAATATTAGATAATAAATCACGATAACATCATGTACTGTACTGTAATGGTTCAAATAATTTGTTTTTCAATTTGAAACCCATGCAGTACCGAAATCCTTTAGCTTACTTAATTACTAATTTCACTGTAAGTTCATATTTTGTTACGTTAATTGAATAAATGAATGAATACAGATACAGATTCATAATTTATTATTGCAGTATGGTAGTTACGTTCCAGGGTCTGCGGCTGCCACGATAATGGAGGCCGATTGAAGTGGAGTGGAGCCAGGCGGGCGGTGACATACACCTGCCACGTGTGGTGTACTTCGAACACGACGTGCCACACTCTGATAGAGCGTGCCACTTGGGGAGCTCAGCATCATCATTATCGGGGAGTCCTCTCGCCGCCAAGCGTGATAAGACAGTCGTAAGCGAGAGTTGCTGGACGGGGATGGCCTCCTTCTGCAAAAACGCCTGAAGCCGGTGTCCCACAAGCCACAACGCTTCATGCGCGGAAAAAGCTTCAATTAGTTTATCCAGCGTGTACAATAAAAATGAGATACTGCTTTTTGTAATATAGATGAAAACATGATATCAATACAAAGTTTCTTTATACTTAGTAAAAAAAAATTGATTTGCTTATTGTATCAGATTAAATTGGCGATAATCAATAAATATTTTAATGGTGATGTTTATTTATCGGTTCTTGGTAAAAATATATTATATTTTAAATTTATTTCCGCGGTGTAAATTACAGTTTATTCTCGATATTTATTATTATAAAATCCATTCTCATGACTGACTTTCAACGCACAGCCACAAAACTAGTCTAGAAATATATTGAAGTAAAAATAACAGCCTATAAATATCCCACTGCTGGGATAACTCTCCCTTTGAGAAGAAGGCTTGGAGCTTATTCCTCCATACTAATCCAAAGAGCACGAGATGAATTATAAACACAAAATATACATATGGAATATCAGTGATGCCCTGGGATTGAACTCGCATTCATCGACGAAAATGCACGCAGAAGATTTAGATTTATTTTATAGCAGAAGCATCCGATATGGAATGATTCTTGGAATTTTCGACTTTACAAAAAAAAATCGTTCATGCAATTTCTAAAAATCATTTATACAAACAAACGGGGGAAAGAGACAGCTATATTTATCTCGTTCGGTTGAAAATATTTGTTTCTTTTTTTAAATATTACGTTCGCTAGCTGGCGCGTGCGCAGGTGAACGGAACATTGTGCATGTGGCAAGAAATTGACGCACAAGGAAATATAATTTATATTTCCTTATGTTATATTATATAAAGTGAAGGCACATACATAATTATGCAATATTCCATATTAGGTAACTAGTTATCCTCGAGCATATTGTTTGTATATTTTTAGACAATATTTTTCGCATATTCGTATGAAATAATATATAATTATAATTAATAGCGAAACATTTATTATTATTAAATAAAGGAATGTGAAATATGATTTTATGAAGTGAATTACGTTAGTGCCAGTACGATGGTTGAAAAAACAACCAATTATTTAAAATAACAATTTATAATTAAAACTATTTTCTAATTAAGACTAACTTCTCGATTGAAGTCAAATCCAATAATAATTTACATCGCTAATGGATTAATAATGCATCCTCGGCTGATGAAATATTTCACAATATCCGCCCTAAATTATTTTACTCAAACAAATAATAAATTGCAATCTAAGCTATATACCTATACTATTCTATACTATGGTTCTACGTAACTAGTGTTTGTAAGTAATTAACCTTATACTGTAATAATTAAATTATAACATAGTTTTCCCAATAGCTCAGAATACAGTAGCTGTAGTGATGTGAAAGTTGCAGGTTCGATCCTGATGGTTGGTGATCTGTTCCTTTTCAAACATAAGCTTTATAGGATCAGGAACGACTTACATGAAGTTACAACGATTTGCATGAATTTGAAATTTTCACAGTTTTGTTTACTATATAGAATAATTCACGATTCAACGTTTAAATATTTACCTGCAATAGTTAAAAAATGTAAACGCAACATCATTTCACTAAGACAAAACGGTATAATATAGCTTCTGGTACTCATTAAGATCTGTAACTCATGTTTATAAATTATAATATGTCAATAGAAATATTCAAGTGTGAATTTATCTAAAGAAACATAAATATTATCATACTAGTAACTAGACGATAACAATCAGCAATAATAGAGAAATTAATTTTCTCTGCGCCTACGCAAATGATCTAACCAATCAGATTGCTGCGCGGGAACGATAAGCCTATCAGCGATCGCTATTTGAACGGGACATTACGTTAATTGGAATTATATTCTATAAACGTCATATATATTAATCGTAATAATGTAAATGATAAATCTTTGTCTGTAAATTAATTAAAACATTTGCTAATTAATAAAATAGAAGGTGAATAAATATTCATAGGTTTACATGACTGCTAACGAATATATGTATATATTTTTTTATTTTTAGGAAAGAATATTTAAATAAGACTATGTTTTTTGGGGAGTTTCAAACTCAACTTAAGATTATTTCATTTTATCTCTTTCTCATTGTATTAGTAATTTATATGTATTAGTATGTTAAAACAGGACCACAATGTCAAAAGAATTTAAAAAGTAAAAAAAATATACGAATATTAAGTTTTCGATTACTTATACCAAAGTATGAGCATGAAAATAATCAAAATTTTTATCATTATTTGAACTGAACCATTTCGCCTCTTCAAATCATTAGTCCCCGTTAATCGCTAGTTTTTCTACACTTATAATATCGATATTAATTATATTAATACATGTTAGACGAAATAAAAACATGCGTAGTCATTTATTTTAATAAATGCATTTATTTTAAATATCGAACTACGATTTGCAACAGAGAGAAATTAATCGTAGACAGTATTTTAATTCAAATCGATTTTTACGAATAGTTTAGACTTAATTCATATTCGATATTTGAATTCGAGAATAATCGTCAAGAAGCTCAGTAGTTACTCAACATACAACTGGATCTGAACTACCTTCGTATCTAACACGATAACATCAATGTGCGATGACGTCTCATGCGTTCTTACGTAATTTAATGCAGAATAATACACGAATGTCACAATTTTTTTTATAATAATAATAATATTATATTAAGTATTTTTCTTTTCTCTTTAAAATAGGTAGTATATAAGCTAAGTAACGCTGCAACGCTGATTAATGGAAGATTATGTTATAGTACTTACGCAAATGGAATTATAGTGAGCCCTATCAAGTAATATTATTAAATGTGTACTATAATAAAATCGTTATTTTCTTACACCCTATATTTGCGATACGAACTCAAATTAAGCAATGACATTTGATTGACACGTTAGACTAAGCTTTATAATAGGTATTTAAGATTATTCTACCTAGACTCTGATTTCGTCTCATTCAACTGCACATATGCGAAATTATTTCGTCGTAAGCTTTTAGCACGTGCAAGCAAGTGTATCATAACATCTATCATCTGAATAAGTAACAGTAGACGAAGCCTCTATTCATGTAAGGGTAACTACAAACGCAATATTTGCATATAACATTCAGATATATCTATTTGCTATTAATATATTTTTTTATTGATTGAAAAACATTGCTATTTATCTGATACTCTATCGCTTAACAGCAATACGTAGTATGTTGCGTTCCGGTTTGAGTGGTGTAGTAAGCCAGTGTAACTACGGTCAGAAGACAGTCATCTCAATTCCAAAGTTTTCTGGCTAGTTCTTGTACAGTGTTACTTACAGCGCTAATATCTATGGGTGGTGGCCTCTGCCCACTTAAATTATATATAAAATAATCAGAAATTTTACATCACTATTCATATAAACTGCTTACACAAATATTTTTAATGGCCATGCAAATAATATCGATGTACTCGTAATTTTTATTAAATTCAAATTATTAAAACAGCGCCATCTATTGACGTTTAATCCTCACTTTATATTAATAATATTAAAATATAAGGTTAAAAAAATGTATGTGATACAATCCTTACCAAGTGCGCTAGTAACAGTATCTCAATGCTTGACATAATCGCGTATTAATGACCGGGTTTACCAGACGCGAAATAAAGTTCATGAATGCCTCCGACTCTCTGTTTTGGAGATATCGCTCGAGATCCGCTCGTGTCTTTATATTTTAAAATTGTTCTGAGATTGTCGAATATTATCTTGATGGGAAAAAAAAGCGTTTATTAGCATCAGCACAAATTGCAGCAGATCTACGACTGGCTTGGAAAGAAAACCAGAAAAAAAATCAAAGAAATTATTTTATTACATTTAATTCGTAAATGTTCGTATCTATAGTTAAGCCCATTGACCATGTTAATGCCTTATCTACTTTATTATATACACAAGAAACTTAGTGTTGAATATTTTGATAACTATTCAAAAACCTTCTTAACAAATTCGTTACACAAAATTTATAATTATTATAATAACTGCAAAAATAAATGTGCGAAATTCTTGCTCAATAGCAAGATGTGATCCACACAAGATACAGATGCAGTTAAAAACTCGCTTTTTGTTACGAATACGAAACAGATCATTTCCATTCCCAAAGACTTATTTATTTATTTATTCATTTGGGAAACAAACAATTATAATTACACTTAATAGAAAAAAAACAAGTATAAGAAAAACATAAATCAATCAAGTTTCCACTTAAAATTAGTACAAATAAATGACAACTTACATTAAAAATAAAAACAAAAACAGAAAGTATAAAAAGCAAGTAAAAATTATGTGTTATGTAGCGTTGATAAGTATTATCAACTAATGAGTATCTGCGTCGTTGTTCTAGTGGCTAAGACCTTGGATCCCGAGGTACTGAGATCAAACTCGGATCGAGCTGTCCAAAAGTTGTTTTGTTTTTGGCGAAAACTTCTCAGTAATAGCCTGGAATCTGGAAGTTCGAAGTGTGTACGCGCCCAGAAGGCAAGTAAAGCCGATTTAGGTTACGCCTAAACTCTTTCCGGTCGTGTTCGATTTGTCATCCCATCCAGGAATAGAGAGTTCCTCTGTGTCTATAATATGTCCTGACTAGTTGGCTAATCTCTCTTGGGATTGGCTGCCGTGACCGTAATCGGTCAGGATGACATCATCATCATTATGTATCTTTGAAAGAAACACGTTTTCCTCGCACAACCACTCTGTGGAATCGGCTTTCGCCGGCGGTTTTTCCGAACCGAAACGACTTGGGAACCTTCAAGAAACATCAAACATTGAACATCGGTTAAAGCTTAATTGGAGCAGCGTGTCGAAATAAGCAGACATGGACTTTTGATCAGCAATGGGACATTACATGCTTTAAAATAATAATTAGATTTAAAAAAGGGTATTAATATTATTATCTGAAATTAATAATATTACACAAAAGTTATCCATAAATCGAGTTACGTGGCGATATTTATAGATCTGTTTAATGGTTTTTTTGTTAATGTTTTTACGATGTTTACAATTCACGCGGGGGCAATAACTTGATTATCTGACCATCAAGGTTGCATAGATGTAAGTATTGAGAATAATATATTTATTGGAAATGATAAAGACATATTAATAATACTAGATTTTATTTTTATGATACAGGTAGGACGGGCAAATGGGCTACCTGACGGTAAATGGACGCCAACGCCCATAGACAAGGACGCTTCAAGAAAAACTAACCATTCCTTGTATCGCCCATGCGACACTAACCTTAGTTGTCATGTGTGTGCCTATAGTTACATTGGCTAACTCATCCTTCAAAACTTAACACGACAATGCTGAGTACGGCTGTTTAGCGATAAAATATCTGTTGAGTGGGTACCCAGACGGGCTTGCCTATAGGCCTACCACCTAGTAAAATTTTGATTAATATTTAATATTTTTATTCAAATATACAAACACAAGTATTTGTGAGCCGAGATGGCATAGTGGTTAGAACGCGTGCATATTAACCGATGATTTCGGGTTCAAACCCAGGCAAGCACTGAATTTCCATGTGCTTAATTTATGTATAATTCATCTTGTGCTCGGCGGTGAAGTAAAACATCGTGAGGAAACCTGCATGTGTCTAATTTCAACGAAATTCTGCAACATGTGTATTCCATATTATTCTTCAAAAACCTTCTCCTTAAAGGGAGAGGGGCCTTAGCCCAGCAGTGGGAAATTTAGAGGCTGTTAATGTAATGTAAATACAAACTCTTTTTATTTTATTTACAAATTTTTTTTAGTTTTAGCAGTTAGTTATATTTACAATGCTATATTCTCTCTCAATGATGTAATGTTATAAATTATATCATCACGGCTGCCTATCATCACTAATGCAAACTGATTATCACTAGCTTATGTAATGGTCGTATCTCAACTGTTACAATGCTCTCAGTGAAGGGCCGCCTTTATAAACTTGATAAAAATATTAAACGAGTTGATAAAAAAAACGCAGGCGACGTTAACATTCGTCGATTTTCGTGCAGGATATAATATATTAATATAATTGTTTTTAACATTTGTAATCTGTCGGAAAAGAGTAATTACTGATTTTTTTGTCGGTTCTTCTCGGTAGAATGTACGTTCTGAAATAGTTTCAATTTAATTTAATCTCGTGGTAACTGAATTTTGTTTAATCTTGCTAAATGACAGTTGAACTTGCAAGAGCCCTACATGAATAAGGTATTTTTTTATGATATAGGTTGGCGGACGAGCAAATGGGCCACCTGATGATGTAAGTGGTCACCATCGCCCCTAGACAATGGCGCTGTAAGAAATATTAACCATTCCCTTCATCGCCAATGCACCACCGACCTTGGGAACTAAGATGTTATGTTCCTTGTGCCTGTAGTTACACTGGCTTACTCACCCTTCGAACCGGAACAAAACAATACTGAGTACTACTGTTTGGCGGTAGAATATCTGATAAGTAGGTGGTACCTACACAGACGGACTTGCGCAAAGCCCTACCATCAAGTAGATATAGGTATAAGGTATATTTTGATTCGATTTATCGTGTAAAGTAGCAAAGATAGACAGATAAATACTTGATGGAACGTGATTTATTTATATAAATAGTTACACCATTAACTTAGTACTTAACAATTCATATTAACAATTGATATAGGTAATATTCAAAGTGATATGTCTTTAAATGTAAACAACACCTCAATTGATAGCCACTGTCACAGTAAAATGAATTTAAAATCGCTTATCTGTAATACCTTCAAATGTCTCGGGTTTTAACGGTTGAGCTATTAAAAACTTATTGAGATTTGAATGCATTCTCAGTGACAGCTTGGAGTTAAGGAGTGGTTTACAAGACACTGTTGGTCTTTCTTGGTGGTCTTGGTTGGTGTTGGAAATTATTAATAAATTATGTATAGTGCCTGATTAAGTTTTTCTATGTTCAACTTAAAAATAAAAACAAGCGACGTCATTTGGATTACGTACTCTATTTCAATATCCAATAGTTAAAATAGATTTGACCTTTATAATATTGCAAATTATATTAAGGAATAGTCAATGCGATGAAAATCTGTTACAGTAAATATTTCATCAGATATAAAATGTTAGCTTAGATAATTTATACCCAACGCAGAACACATTGTTTATGTCGACTTCCCATAAAATCGATATGCAAAATGTTCAAATTCAAACGAATTTCAAGCTGCTTGGAATCGCATAAATCTTGAGTAGTTTAGCTGGCAAAGAGCTTGGCACGGGTCGGAGGGCGGCTGCCAAGCTTCCACGGCCGGTCGCCGGTTCGGTGCCGGCTTTATACTTCATACCTAACAAATGTTTAACAAACTATGAGAACATTGCAAGTTACTGAGAGAAACTTTACTTAACTTTTACGAATTACAAATAATAATAATTTTATTATATTTAGCTTATTTGATTATGATTACGATATGTATATAAAAAAAAAATTGTTTGCTTACACTTAAATTTAAGTTTCTAATATATATTTGTTCTTTATTGTCAAGTATTATTGTTTCACTTTTTATCGTGACTGTATTTAAATATTTTTTGCTCAATAGTACACGCTGTGGTCTCCTATAATAATTGAAGGAGCACACAACTTGTCAACCTCAGATTGTATTTAGTGTGTATCTTTTGTTGGAGAACCATAAAATTGATATATAAATAAAAAGAGGCAAATTATATTTTTTAAGTTCGTTACCTCAGAACTCCATTTATGAACCGATTTTGTTTATTGTTGTGTAAAATATACCCTGTCTTTCCGTTTGGTTTCCAATGATTGAAGAAAAAAATATTACGAGTATATTTTTGTTACAATTTTATATTATATATCGACATAAAGATAAATGATGACGTAATATTTTTATAAGATATCATTGTTATCATTTGGAACCCTATATGTTATGTTGCTTTAATGTTTATTGTAAAAATTAATAATTCTTTATTTATATAACAATTAATAAGGATATAGGCAATTTTTAAAACCTAAATTCATACACGTTTCATACTGTTTTGAGTTTAGAACAGAAATTCAATATCAATGCACTCATTCTCATTGAATTCATCTCAAGGAAACATCATTAAAAACCCGTTAAGTTTTTCTGTTACATCACAACTTTCAACAACCAATAATATGAGTATATTTTTTTACTATTCTATAGACAAATTACCACATATGTTTTCCTCAATTCTATTACAGTTTAATGATTATGTCATCCAATAATATTTATAAGTTCTTCAAAATTATGACAAATATAGTTACGACATACCATATAATGATACGATCTTTGAACTGCGTGTCTCCCATCTCATACGAGTTAGAGTAACCATTGACACATAACTCCATAAACAATCTCCCAGACCGATGAACGATTTTTTTCTTTTTAAAATATAAATTGACTTCCGATTTGCGAACCTGACCAGTTCATCTCATTCGTCAAAATATTCGATATAAACTGTTTTTAACTTTATTTGCAATACTTGAGAGTCTATATTCTATTATATATGTATGTATATATAAAATATTGGGCTAACGGATATCTGCGAAACTGTTGTCAATGTAAACGTAACTTTATTCTTTTAAGTTAAGGTTTATTTTAAAGAGAAGTTGATTGGTTATAAGTAGTTATAGCTAATACAAGTGGAGAATGCTTCCGTTAATAGAATTTTAATGAAGAAATGTCAGGTCCGGCGGCGGTTGTGCATGTCATGCCCATCTTACGTGTTCTCGGCGCATGCGTTTAGTACCGTCAGCATAATAAATTAGATCAATCACTCACAAATAAAAATAAACATAAAATTCTTATCTTCAAACGTATGTATTAATTAATTGTTTTGTTTTACTGTTTACGTTTATAGTTATAAAATATTTAGTAATGTTCATTATTTTCTTAATTTGAATCATTTTTTTTTAAATATAATAATGATGTACTTATTTATATATAAAATTAAAATAATAATAATAAGAATCTTGTCATCTCATCTTCTGACTATTCAAGGGATATTGGTTTGCAATAGATCGCAGAGTACAGTTCACGACTCACATAATAACGATCGTCGTCAGAAGGTTTTGAACATGATTTTAATATTTTCTTACAGTTCAAATTATCTATTACATAAAATAAACGAAATCATAAAATCATTTTATATTTATCTTTCTGACGGTACGAGAGAATGTGAACGGCTATATTTGGCGAATCTATTCCATCAAAGAATATAATAATTACGTGGATACAGTTATAGATTGCGTGATAGGAAGAAAGAAGGTTCTACTCGCGGCCAGACGGCTTAGACACAAACAAATAATGGAGCAAACAGTTGGGCTAAGTATCCTCTATCACTAGGAACGTGAACTACTTTTTTTAATGATGTTATATTCAAATAAAACCTATTTAAATATATAGTAATATTAAAAATCTAAATATACTTTATACAAGGTGATATTTTGTAGAACTTTTGAATTACTTATTTACAAAATAATGAGGCCGCGAACCCCATGTTTGAAATGTACAGTCATGAAGGTACGTAATTTCTCCTTCATAGAGATAAATGTAAATATATATATATATTGATATGTGTAATGATTATACATACATTTTTGTTTAAACTGTTACTATGATATTCGATTCTATAATTACTTTTAGGGTTCCGTACGTCCGATGAAAAAGCGAAACATTACATCTTATTTGTCTGTTTCCTTGTACTATTTTAGTAAGTAAGCTCTACACTTAACGTGTAGTGTAGTGATAGGGATTTCCCCGGTTTTAAGATTAGTGTTCGGGTTTGAAAGCTGTGTGAGGTGAGGTCAAATGATTGGTGTAACATTATCGGTGTAACGAGTGACATATATATTACAGTATCAACATCTAGCGGCGAAGATGGTATCTAACTACCATACCGGCCCATCTGAATCCGGGGTGCAGAGGTTCAAAAATCCCGGGCACCGCCGACGACGATCACTTGAACCATAGACCAAATCCCTTAAAAAAAATCTTGTTTTGATTTAGATGGGTTTGCTACCAGTAACTAGATACTAATTTATGTAGATATAAATATTTAAACTTATTAAGCGTAAATCGTCTTATATTATACTAGCTACCGGCCGCGGCTTGGCACGGGTGCAATTTGCTAATAAAGAAAATGAAAAGTGCGCTTAGCAAGAAAATATTAAGTATATTACTTTATCTCATGATTTTTTTTATTGTAAGTTTATATAAGTATTTTATAAACGAGAAATATGAATAATATAAGAATTTTATTTGTATCATAATTTCTACCACGGCTTATAGATTCTAGACCAACGTTTATCTGAATAAGGATTAATAAAACTTAGTTATTTACTAATCTATAATAGATAAAAAATAGTTACTATAATTATACCTCAGAAGATAAACCTTTAATAACGCGGACTTTTCTGTAGCTTTGGTTTTTTAAAGACCTTATTTTTTTAGCAAATTGTTTTAACATATCTCGTAAAAATTATCCACCGTTGAACAATGGTGGCTAATTTTTACTACGATGATGTGACATGACTATGTTAGTGTATGAAAACAGCTCCATTGTTAACACGGTGTCATAGTTCAGCGAATTTGACAAAATATCGCTTCTTCTATTAATGCAAACAGCATCATGATTGATTAAGTGGTTTAGATAGACAGAGATAAATATAAATAAATATAAATATTGGACAACATCACATACATTACTCTGACCCCAATGTAAGCAGCTAAAGCACTTGTGTTATGGAAAATCAGAAGTAACGACGGTACCACAAACACCCAGACCCAAGACAACATAGAAAAATAATGAAATTTTTCTACATCGACACGGCCGAGAATCGAACCCGGGACCTCAGAGTAGCGTACCCATGAAAACCGGTGTACACACTACTTGACCAAGGAGGTCGTCAAATAGATAAAGCGAAGATGTAGAAAAGATAGAGCGAATCATTGGTTTCTACGGTTTATAATTTTATAGTTTTAAGCGTTCACTTTCTGAATGACCCATTATCCGACTAAAGCGTCATTAAAAGTAGATATTTGAAGCTTAAGCAGTTCAGGCTGGGACCTTCACAGCTAGTTAGCAACACACTTCTCGGAATACCGTCTGTAATATACAGGTCACCCAATGATTTAGGACTCGAATTCGCGACCTTCGGCTTCAATATATGTGGTCTTTGATATTGTGGTATCAACCTTCATAGAAACAATAAAAAATAAAATATATTTTATTTTAAGCCTTTTGTTACTATATCTCTAAGAAATCTTTTTATATGTTGATATTCTGTTGCGAAAAAAATATTAATTATTATGAATTATTTATTTTATTGTTTAGATTTAACATAATTCAATACTTAATATGTTAAAACAGAGCATGATGTATGTAGAGGTTTGAACTCTAAGGGTATTTTACATAAAAATGTTGCCTTACTAAATAATTTAACACAGATTTAGAAAATCAAATTGTCTTTGTAAATTAGGTAAATATATTTTTAATAAGGACCTACGTTACATGACATTAATGTAATTCGTTTATTAAAATTAAAAAAAAAAATACGTACAATTGCATTGAACATATATATGAATTAAAATTTACGATTTCACGGTACTACAACGTACTACTAGTTAACATACGGAATTATTAAGTATTTTCTGATAATATTGTAACAGTGTGTGTTATTTGCCATATACTTTACTATTTTATTTCGGAATTTGTTCTAAAATATATTTAAAAGGCTAAAATAATATATATATGTATATATATATATACCTATATTCACATCTTTAATATAAACATAAATAAAATCGCAGTAACTAAGTCGTCAATGCACCAACACCTTTGTCCATTATAACGTTACGTCCCTCCTGTAGTTAAACTGGGTCATTCACCATTCAAATTAGAACACAACAATACTATGTTTTTATGTTTGACCGAAGCATATGTACTGATTGGGGTGAACTACCCAAATGGGTATTTACAAAGGCCTACCACCAAGACAAGTAGATCGGTAATCACTACAAACAATACAAAGTTAAAACCGTTGTTACGAGTACGCTTGTATCATTAAGTTTGTTTTTGACGCGTTTAAAAGGCAACTAGTTGGTAAATACGAGTATTTATATCAGCAATATTGCATAAAATACTTTTTTTTTTACTTTAACGAGTCTATTAAGTTCGAAAGACCGCAGTTAACCGTTGGCAGTTTGTCATTTTAATGGATTCATAGAAATGTGGTCAAATTAATCATTACTTTAAATTATCTTTTAAGTTCGTATTAATTACCGTGAAAGTAAAGTCGTGTGAAGGTTCTTGAGAATTGTAAGAGCCTGTTAGGATTATATCAAATAGAAAGTCATTATAAGTTATAAAATTGTCTTTGTCTAAATATCATATTGTCTTTGATTGGTAGATCCCAGAATGCAAAGTATCAGTATGACAGAGAACTATGTTGTAATAATTATTATATAATAAACTTAACTATTTGTTAATTAGTAGTAATTAATTAGATTTAAAAACTTAATACGAATAATGACCATAATACTTAGCTAAATTTCTTGCAGATTCTTCTCGGTAGAATCTACTTTCGAAACCGGTGGAAGCTTTATATTTAATTCAACACTTTAACATGACAATTCAAAGATGCTTTTATGAATCTACTTGAATAAACAATATTTTGATTTTGGTTATTAAAGGATATAACAATGTTTGATTTATAACTGACATACTTATTACCACGGCGCACATGCTTCCGTGACACAGATTTATGCCTAGACCTATGTAGGACACCTTTTTTTTCTCGCTGTAAAACTAATTACGCGTTTCCCCCATGTGAAGCGGGGAGTTATGTGGTACTCGCCGGTGCCCAGAACTGCGCAAAGTGCACCGGAATTCCCACTAAAAAAAGAGCGGTACACTCTCCGTCTTTCAGCAGGCGCCACAGGATCGCTTTTGCATGCTACTATGACGCCCTGACGGTCAGCCCGCCTATGTGGGCCTCCAATTCCTAGGGAGGATTCCCGGGGTACTGAGATCCCTCCCAGTCCCTGCGGCTCTATTGAGGCGGGGGGAGAGCGCATAGCGTTGTTTCAGGAGTCAGACACTTGACTTATTGTAAACAAAACAATTATATTAGTCTTCAGAAGTTTAGTTAAATAATTATTATACTGACTCATTACAACATTGATTAGTCAAACTTATGCTTCTTCTTCGATTAGAATATAAATTAATACATATTTGACCCACATTTCCGAAGGGTTTCGTGCGATCACAATCGATTAATATCGAAATATTAGATGTCAAAAATCGATTAGAGGAAATT
Source organism: Vanessa tameamea (assembly GCF_037043105.1). NCBI lineage: Eukaryota > Metazoa > Arthropoda > Insecta > Lepidoptera > Nymphalidae > Vanessa > Vanessa tameamea. Next base: position 10,358,036 of record NC_087324.1, read on the forward strand.
TGGTAGTTCGTATTTGACGCCTCGATCACGTCTTGCATTGCATACTTTTACTTTAAATGTCTATAAAGACCGTTCACACGTAAAGATATAACACGTTTACAAATAGCTTGATTAGACAATTAATATAATTTTTTTCTTAAAATAAATATTAAGTCTTAATTGATTTTCAAGATGAATATTATGAAGTTATTATGCGTAATATTATCCCTTAATATCTCAATTATAATCCCTTAATATCTAATTCTGGCTTGACCACTTATTTTATAAATAAGTGGTCAAGCCAGAACGCAAAATTATTAAGTATTGCTGCTTGGCAGTAGAACATGTGATGAGTGATCACGTCTACGCAAAAGGCGTGCACAACCAACTCTACCAAAATGTAGATTAATATCTGCTATATTATTCAATTTTTTTTATTCTCTATGGGTCACTCATAAGATTAATCAAATATCTTAATATATGGCACAGACACGTGTTAATGTTAAGGAACCATATTCTACCTCTTTGCTAACCTCAAAACATTATCATATTCTGCCAAAATAATTATCGTAGTTCTGTATTTTTACTATCTATAAACAAAATTAAATATTTTAGGTCTATATGTTTGATTTGAGTTCATAGCATGGAATATCTTAGCTAGTAACTTTTAGTAGTGCTCCACCCGAATACGGTCACGCGCTGCCAGACAGAAGCCGGTCGCAGATGTTAAGTGCCTTCAATCACTGTTACCTGTGTAATTGCTCACTTCACTTAATAATATTGCTTTATTTAATATACTTTTTCAAATATATTAAAATAGAGATCATAGGTTTTTAATGATAGTTTTTTTTATTTATACCGTTTATACTATAAACATAGGCGCAAAGGCCTTGTGCAATCGTCTAGGTAGGTAACCATTCATATATTCAACAGCTTACCATCAGATGAACTGATGATATAAAAAAAGAAAATACATTTGTACTGGTCAAAAAATAATAGTTTTTCCTTGGAAATTAGCTAAATACTTTTTTAATAAAAACTTAGAATATATTTTGTCGTGCGACTGGATCACAAGGACTAATTATTTACTTTGTTTGGCTGCAACATATCCTTTTTAAGAATCCTCTTCTTATTTAATTATTAACATTTATATTATAATACACGTTTATTTTATAAAATGTTGTATAAGGCTTAATACACATTTGCACTAAAGTTGTACTATAGGAAAGAGCGACTTGTGCGCGAGTTCTGCCAATTAAACTCCAATTGCTCCAAAAATATATTTAAAAAAATGCAACATTTGAAAATTATAAATTGAATTTATTTTGTATGTGATTGTTGTGCGCGATAAATAAATAATATCGTTAAAAAGAAATGTCCGTGACGTCACACGAATTATTTTATCTGACCTTCCAATCTAATGTTTAGTATTAACTCTATTTTGGCTCTCTAACGATGATCTTCGTTCAATTATATCGTGATCAAATAGAATTACCGTTAACAACTACAATTTGTCTAAACCTTTCACGATGAATTAAGTAATTATTGTGGAAATTAGACGAGCCGTCGTAAAAAATAAGTGAAATTAGCACTTACAACTAAATTAAGGTGAGGTGTTCAAAAAAAGGTATTTCTCAAGAAATACTTCAACGCTTTCATTTATGGTTCTACAAAAAATATATATATATGTATATATATTGTCACAATTTATTTTGAGAAACATACAAATGCTTTCTATATAAATCTCTTTCGATAAAGTGACAAATTTTAAGGATATATCGAATATATTGTAACATATATGTAATACATAGAGGTACTTAACAAAAAAATTATTATAAGATTCTTCTAAATTTTACGAAACGATTCTATATAACTCTTGGTAAAAATATGTTTCTGAGAGACTACAATTCTAAACAGCGAGGAGCCTCTAAATCATTTCGCAATTGCATAAAATCAACACAAATATGCACGAAAAGCACAATTGCTGGCTGGGTTTTTTACATCAAAATAACACCACCAACATAAAACGGTTTAACATTTTGTGGTTTTTGGAGAGGTCATTGCCCACTCATAATAGTTCCTAATATGAGTCACAATTTTGTGTTAAAGACGGTCGTTTAGCCTAGTTCATTTAAAAATTACACTGGTCTTATTATGAATTACTCTGAGATTTATTTCTTCTGTTTTTAAAACAATGCACAAAGCCCGACTCTGTACCACCCACTCATCATATATTCAACGTCAAACGACAATACTTTGTATTGTTGTGTTCCGGTTTGAAGGTTGACCCAGTGTAACTACAGGTACAAGGGACATAATAACTTAACTCCCAAGATGTAAGGAATGATTAAAATTTCTTTCGGCGACAATTACTATGGGCAGCAGTGAGCACTCACTATAAGGTGGGTCATTTGCCGATTCGCCTACATGTTTCATAAAACAATGGCTTAATACTCTCTGCTACACGCTTTTGATTGAAAATAATACGTTTAATAATAATAAAAAAAAACGTTCTTATACTTGGGTTTAAAATATGACCAAGTACAATAGCCAAGTTAAGTCAGTAGTAGAACACAGACAAGTCCGAGCAAGCACCGCTTATTTTTTATCTACTTAATTTGTTCTATAATTCAACTCGTGCTCGAAAGGGAAATAAATCATAATGGCAAAACCATGGCTTGGAAGAACATTTGCCATAAGCGAATCCACCAATCCATATTACAGCAGTGTATTGGAAGAAACCCTCTTCTTTCTGAGGCTGAATATAAAAACTTCGAGATTAATCACTTAAAAAGCCATAGGGCCTTAGATTTTGGCAGATCAAGCTTTCCATATAACGGTGAACGCATTAAATATAGTGGTGCAGTGAATTAACAGATTATATAAATACAAAACAGGCCGCTAACAATGGGCCGAAAAAAGAACAAGATTGCAACGACAAGCCGACAACCGAAAAGCGGGCGCCTCGGAGAGGAGGAAAAAACGAATGATGAAGAAAAAAATCGATATCAAGTGATCGAGACCGGAGCGTGCGTGACACAACACGCGCGGTGAATCGATCGCCGAGGCGCGTGGCTTCGATGCAAAATCGATTATTAACATTGTCACCTGAGCGTTCAAATTCGGTAGTCTAGAATTTTTCGGTTGTTAGTACCGTGTTGGACTCGATAAGGTTCGTTTTGAATAACTGTTAGGAAATTTCAAGTGATGTGACGTGAGGTCTGCAATTTGAAAACAAAACGATTGTGAGCAAATTATTTGAACACGCCGATACTAGAAACAGCATTTTAAATTATCCTGCTGGTATTTTTTAAATAGGCTCTTAATTAAAGGCGCCCTTTGATTACGAGTCTAGTCGATTAATCGACTAATTAAAATGGATGTCTGCGAGTAGAATAATCGATATATACATGCTAGTAGTACTGTAATGGCTGATGTAATCTTATACCTACTAATGAAATCGTTTGTCTTTACTGACTCAACGTACAATCAAAACAATTGAGTACACTCAGTTGTTATACTAAACAGAGATGTAACTTCTAATGTAAATGTTCAGCTCGATATTAAATAAATAAATAATTATGTCTCTTTATCGATTTTAAATTATTAGATAATATTATTCTATGATTTATTCTACATACAAACAACAATAAAGAGTAGTTTCGTAATATCTAAGATAGGCAAAGGCATTTGCTCGTCTGCCTTTAAAAAAATTAAATATTCCTAAAAAATCTAGGCTTTTATAAACACTTTGAAGTCAACATCTTAGATAATTATTTAAAACGTTAAGCTAAAAAAAAAATCAAACGACTAACTTACATGTTTTTCTCAAATGACATTTATAATAATAATCTTCTTATAATAAAAGTCTTACCTATTCATATATTTTTTTTTACATCATATTTAAATTAATAGGCAAAGATAAAAATAAATTAAAAAAAAAAGCAATCTAATAAAAGGATACTTGTTATATTCACACAAACATTATCATATAATTCGTTGAACAAAGTACAATTTCATATTGCTCCGGGAGATTATAAAAATAATAATGACTACGACCAATGAACGATGCGAAAACATTCCTAAAAATCACCCTTAGAGTTGTTTTAGGGCCTCTAAAAATATTGAGCTCGCTAAGCGAAGAATAACAATGGCGTGTGCGCAAAGGGGAGATCATATACCCCCTTTTATTTAGAGCTGAAATACTACGTTGCTAGGCTCGGTATTGTATCTTAATAACTCTTCAGAATGCTTGATATGTACTTCATATTTATGTATATATAAGGACAGTACTAGTCTTGTGTTTGAAGATGTGTTTTTAATTTTATTAATCTTCACTGTTATTAGCAAAACTAGTGACGGTTTTTGCACACTTTTTGAATGAAAGGATTGTCGTCAGATTTTTCAAATAGTTTATTTTTATTGTATAAAACTACACAAATATGTATATTTATAATGCCTAATAATCCTATATACTCACGTGTGTTTATACGTCCAATGTACATATGTCATAAAAAGGTGTTAATATACACTGAAATCAGACATATGAAATATTCTAAATATTTTATAGTTATAATTTTATGTGTCATATAGCAAATTAAATTATGGCAAATTTCTACCTTTCCGATATATTCTTGACGACACTTAAGTCCTTTTTTTTCACGCAGTGGAAAACTTCAAAAGGTAATCGGCCCCTTTAGGGTTCTTACCCATAAAACCTACTGCGACAGTCTTCGGCACAGATCGGAGGTCCCGGTTCGTGTTCACTGTATCAGAGCGTTTTCATGGACACTGCTTACGTTTTGATATTTACTTGATTATACCATTTAATAGATGAATATTTATCTAGTTAAAACTTATATGAAATACAAGAAATTTATAGTAAGCGTATACATTGTTCACTAGCTGAACCTGCAGCTTTACTCGCGTGATATTTATATAACTTTACCTATGCACACAAACCGTCCCCAACAATATTACTCTCTCGAGGGCTGAATTAAAAAAGTAGCCTTCCCTTCCCCGTGACTCAAACTATCTCCATACTAAAATTTATTCTAAATCAGTTTAGCATTGTAAGCGTGACGAGGTAACAGACAGAGTTACTTTCGCATTTTTAATATTCCTATAAATTAAGTTGATTCTTATAAAGAGAACAATTTTAAAATGTAGTGTCGCCTTAGTTTCCGTTCGTGTTATGTTGTAATTTTCAATTTATAAGCCATTACGGTTATTGAGCTAGCGTTGGCTCCATCGTTTACCTTTATTGTACATGATCGCCAGTTAGTGGAATCTCGATTCATACTCTTTACTTTTATACGGAAAACGTTTCAGTAGTTAAATTTAACTAATACCTATACTAATGTTATATGTGTGAAAGGAACTCTGTGAGTTTGTCAGTCTGTTGTGCTTTCACGGGTAGAGCGTTGAACCAGACCAGTCTAATACATAAAACCTACGATTTAATTACTTTTAATTATAAAAAGTAACACAAAAGATCCACAACTGAACTTCACCAACTCTCAATATGAATATATTGAAGTTCCACCACGCCGGTCCAGTGTGAGTCCATTTGACACATGTAAGTTTGGTCATAGTTTTGTTTTTCACAACGGACCACGAGATGAATAAAAATCCTTTTCCAAATTTAAACCCATGATCTTCGTTTAACATCCAAGAGTTCTATCCATTGGGCCATTTGGAAATAAATGTAATATAAATTATAATATCTATGTCCTCCCACAATAAGGCTGTACGTAATTCATTTATAATGTAAAGGAAAGCAAACTGCTAACTCTCATTTAGCGTTGGCGTGTCGTCTCTACGCAGACCAACGTTTAGACAGACAGCTCAGGGCTGTCACTGAAATAATTTATTTGTCTACTTTGAATATCCTGACATTATAAAAACTGTGTATTTGTTTGTTACGTCTGAACTACTCGACTGATTAATCATGAAATTACGTAGACATTATCAGGTGTACAAAAAAGGACAGACGAACAATGTAGATATATTCTTATGTATTCACTACTGGTACGTGTCTGATTTTTTTTTTGTACATACGAGGTCATCTGTATGGTTATTCGCTTTAGACGGGATACCTGATCCTATTTTTCCTGATAAGTTGAACTCTGCAGCCTTTAAGAGTAGAGTGAACAGGTTTCTTTCGAATGGGCGTGTACCACCTTCGTCTTCATCTACACTCTCCATCAGGTGAGATGGAAGACAAACGCCTATTCCATTACAACTATAAAAAAAAATGCCTGGTCCATCTTTTTTTAAATTTTCTTTTACTAAATTACTAATAATAATAATTATCATTGGATGGCTGAAAAATAAGGATTTACTCCTTTTTTTATTCCAGATCCGTTAATCTCTAACTGATTACGGGGTAATAATATATTTATTTAACTTAAACTAATTTAGCTAGTATTTGTATATAAACATAAACAGTGATACATAAACAGTGACTCCCTAGCGTTCATCTGATCCGCCAACGCTTATGATTTTGAAGTTATTGTTTTAATATTTACCACCCTTATGAATTTCAGCTTAGCTTAGAGTTTGGTAAATGACCTTGAGGCGTTAGGTAAATCCGTTATTGTTCCAACTGTATAATTGTGTTAATTAATTACATACATATATAAATAAATAGGCGTATAGTTTTTTCTATAGATAACATTACTAGCTGAACTTGTGGATTCACCCGCTTGGAGTTGAGCTTGTCACGTAAATCTATTGCCATGCTATGTTTTTTTTTAAATTACAGATAAAAAATATAAATTATTTGAAAATATTGCGAGTCTAGTGTGTGTGTGTGTCTGTTGAACTGTAACCCAAAAGTTTGATGCCACGACACGCAATCAAGACATTCTGAAGTTATGTCTTGTCTTCAACAAGCACTGGGAATGGCTTCACTTTTCCAATACTGAGAAGAGGCCCGTGTCAAGAATTGTTGATATAATTCAATAATTATAATTTATTAAAATAAATAATTCAAATAATTATAATGGTGCAAATTCGAATTTTCAAAAACGAAGGAAAGCTCATACTGACATCCTCCCATTTAAATCATATTACGGTGAAGTTGACAAGCTTAAATCACGTTATGTTTAAATATCTACTTATTGAATGAATTTCATATTTACATAAAACTTAAGAACAATAGTGATAGATTCATATTTGCGGAACACTAATAATTAATCCATATTTGCGAATATCTTATATATTAATTAGCGTAAGTCGATTTTTGTCTCAGGGATTATATAGGACGTTAGCTGTACATAAAGAATCGGTTATGGTCTCATTTTGAAGAGTTCCAATCTAGATGTGTAGAAAATTAAAGAGGGATTCTTGATTGCTATTTACTAAAGTATTACAATTTAATCAATTATTAATTTTAGAGAGCGGAAAAAAGTTATACGCCGGTTAGGGAGCGGTGATACAGCTATATAAGAAAAAAAATCTTGATTTGCAGTTTACAATGAAATTAAATCAAAACAAAACCCGTCATAGGTTTCGAAATTCCTAATAAATCTTTTGAATAAACGCGAAGTTTAAAAAGACCCATTAGTACATTATTATTGCACATTTCTAGTTTACAAAGTAACAGATTCGATTCTGACAACTTATACTGGGAAGAAAATTGGACCAGGGCTCCGCCCAGCATAAGCTGAAGGTAGAATTTCTCCTATTATCTTTTAAATAATATCTACGAAACTACTTGTGTAAGGAGCACGATGTTTCCGACGCCGCAAAGTCAACACATCTTTTCTGAAAAAGAGTAGGTACAGTATTCGTTTTTATAAGAATCTGCACAATTTTTAACTATAACTAGTATCATTATTTTTGAATAATATAGAATATAAAAAAGCGTGAACTTCGCTAACTTATTTACATTAGTTATTTATTAATTTCCATACAGGATATACATAAGCTTGTAAGAACCTTTTAAAATAAATAATATTTTGCCTTTATAAGAATAAACCAGTTTTATTTTATAAAATATCTCAATTTCAACCTCCCTGTATAGAAGGAAATTTTGGCATAATTATTTTTTAAACGTCCGCTAGTCTTAATACCGTTTTAGAATAAGAACTCAATCTTTAACATATCAAATGTTAAGTGTTAGTACCTACCAGCGGTGGCACAGTTAAAGCCTCGAGCTGTGTAAATAAACATCATTAGGGTAATCGACAATGCCGATTAGTATAAAGATTCTGATATTTTTATTTACAATAATAAATAATAATCGCCAGCCCTAACTGTGTGGGGAGCGCTGCTGTTTTTTCATTTACGAATATTTTCCTTGGCACACGATATTTTTTCACCGTGTTTTCCCAGTTGTAAGATAAACTACACTCCATCAAATGTACCTATATTTTTCATTCCATCCAACCGGTCGTTGTTTAAAATTTATTTCGAAGGCATTATAATGTTACGTTACACTATTGTAATTAAATGTGAATATGATTTATATTTTAAAAGAATTGATCGTACTTTTTAGAGTGTTTTACATTTATTATATTTTCTATTTAAAGAACCGATATGGCCCAGTGGTTAGAGCGCGTGCATCTTAACCGATGATTGCGAGTTCAAGTACCACTGAATTGCCATGTTTATATGCTAATTTCTATGAAATTCTGACACATGTGTGTCCACTAAACGGCATAGAGCAGCTCGGTGGAATATGTTCCAAATCTTCTCCTCAAACGGAGAGGAGACGATTGATGGGACACCTGCAGAGTGTTAAATGTAAATAAATGATTCAAAAGTGCTTGTATTTGAATTAAATAGATATTAATTTTAATTATGACTCACATGTATAAACATAATATCTTTTAATAATGTTTATGTTAAATATTGTTTTTGTTAACTATTTGGCGATACGTGCGGAATATGGTGGTCGTTCGCGTAAGTTTTAATTAAAATTACACATTATTTCATCTCAATCGGGTGAATTGGAAAGAAGCATTGGCATAGTTTTGAAGAAGTCTTATTCCAGCACGATTAGTTTAGTAGCACGATACTTGGATCCACCCACTCATGAGATATTCTACCGCCAAACAGCAATACATTGTTTTGTTTTGTCCTGATTTGAAAAGTGAGTGAGGCTAATATATTTTTATTACAATTTTAAATTAAGAATAGATATATTATTATCTTAATTTTATTAAATAGAGACGATTGCTCATTCAGGTTAAATGTATTGTATATCATATAATTAAATAAAAATATTACAAAAAAATTAAATGAATACTTAAACTGTATTTATATTTCGACGAACAAAAAAATAATTACAACAATTAACTTCTCAGCGACTCAAAAAATCTTCCTAAGAACCTGCTAAGCAGTTTAATCCGTTGATAATCATCGGTGTGCGCGTCGAATGCGCCCGCGCCGGTCGCCCGTGACGTCACGCTGTCCATTGTCTTTTTGTCAACCATAATAGTCGGCCAGCGAGACCAACTAACGGATTCGAGAGATTTCTTGCAAAAAATGGTTTAAACACCCAAGTATAATTTATAGAAAACCGTTACACGAAAGAGATTTTCACGTGACAAGTTTCGTTCTTAATTTAAGGATTTGTAATTTGGTAAAGTTAAAAACTGATCGTTTTATTCTTATTTTTCTTTCATTTATTCATCAGAGAAGGGAATAGCAACCGTGTCACAGTAATAACACAACAGACAGCTTAATTAATGGCTATTTTACGTAATGTATGTAACACATTTTACAGATTCATTGCGTGTATCACAATAACATAAATATTATACTAATATTAAAAATAAAAATCGAAATATAGGTACTTTATTCAAGTAGGCTTCCTTTAATAAGCACTTTTGAATCTTCATTTTACAGAATTGTATTTAATCTTAAGTTACCACTGGTTCGGAATCGTGGCGCCCGCCGAAAGACGGAAAGGGTACCGCTGGTTCGGAATGTAGATTCAACCGAGATGAAACGAGAAACTTAACAGTTAATATTTGTACATATGTTTAACTTTTTCAGATTTACATAAAAACTACTGGTTCAATTGATATGTGACTCTCATCATGATAGGTTTTAGTTTAGCTTAAGATAGTCTCTGTATGTATATTGTTAATATGAATATACCACCTAATTGCTTGTTTAAATCCTGATCGAATTAAATGATTAACGAACCTAATAATCGAATACTCACGGTTCAATGTCGTTCGATCAACTGCGAAATCCATAAAGATTTGACTTCACCACATTTTACTCTATTTTTTTCACTTTCTTCGTTTCCCCCACATAAAGTGCGAGCACGTGAGACTACCTTATGCCTGGTACGCCCCAGCACACCAAAATATCCACTAAAAATCCAGGGGTAACCCACTCTGCCTCTTAGGGGACATTACGGGATCGCTTGTGTATGCTACCATGAGGACGGTGAGTAAGCCAGTATAATTAAAGACACAATGGATATAATTCCTTAGTTCTTGACTTAGTTCTTCCGTTTCGACGTTGATGGTAATTTGACGATGTAAGGATGGCAAATATTCGTAACTCCATTATTAAGTGACAAACAGTCTACGCCTACCAATTTTAAATAAAAAAAGAACTTAAAGTTCATTTAAGATTGGTTTCGTAGCTGTGGCTGAAGGAAAAGTGTGGAATTTTTAACGGATCTGCAACCGTACAAGCTAGCCACAATTTATTTTTAATAAATTTTACATCAATAACCGATCTTTAGGTACAGAGTAATAAAATAATCGTTCCTAAGTTTTTACGTCACATACGCACAATTTCGAAACTTACGAAATATTTTTTAAACATGCTTATGAATAACGCCACGTAGACAATTTAATTGTCCGTACGCAAAACGAATTCTTTCTTGAATATAACAACCAGACATAAGTTGCCTTCGACTCAAAAGTAATTAAGTTATTTTTTCTTTTATTGTAGGGGCAATTGTAACGTCAGCAAATACTCCATATCAGTACTGTAAGTAGAGAATAAAATTAACATATAAATATAAAGATAATATACAGTCTGACTGGATTATTTACGAACAGTTGAAGAAATAACAATATGTTTTGAACTGTGCGAGTAAGCTTAAGTTTATATTTAATAGTTAAAACGTAATAAGGTAAAATATCTTGTGAAGTCGCGGGACGGAGCTAGTTTAAATATTATAATGGGATTTATCCTCGACACTGATACAAAAACAGCATCTGACATTCTTTATTAACCCCTCCGATCGCGTATCCAGGTGTAATGTATACCCGGAACGTTAATTTTGATATTTTATTTTATTTTTTATAGTAATCGCGATCACCTTGTTTTATTTGCGCATTTTTTGTGTATGTAAATAGTTATTATCATTTCATTTAATATAATCTAATGTTTGTTTATGAAATTACTTAACCCTTATTTGGGCGCAGGGAACTATTTTCCCAACCTCCCAAGCTAGCTAAATTCCCAAATATTTTTGAAATGGCAACTTTCTAGGTTGTATTTTTTACACAAAAATAAGCTTAGATAAATATTTTTCATTATTTTCTGTTTTAATAATTTATATATGATTTTATATACGCTGATATAAGAATACATTCGTAAGCCATGAAAAACTGATTTTTAGTTCTGCTCGATTAAGAAAAAACATTAAAACAATTGGACAAAAGATTTTTATTGAATCGATTTTGTTGCTTGAAGCAATATGAATCGATTTGTCTATCCAGACGGTTCGAATCTTTATCAATTTATCATTAGATCGAGCCACATTGAACCGTGAGTACTCGATTATTAGATATGACTGACATATGTTATGCAAACTTGGGTCATATCAAAATCTCGATCAAGTTATGAAGTTATTACAACGAAGAGTTATCCGGATATATTTTTTTAACAAGCTTATAAAAAAGTAATACTCTCTTACCCGTTCTCGAAGCTCATACGAAAATATCTTATCAACCCCCCCCACTTCTTTCTCATGATTCAAATCAAATCAAATCAAATCAAAAATCTTTATTCAATATAGAAGTGTTTACACTTGCTTATTGATTGTCAAAAATCTACCACCGGTTCGGAATTTAGCACCTCGGACCTGAGAAGAACCGGCGAAAGAAACTCAGCGGGATATTCTCATGATCATTCATTTAATTCAATCAGGATTTAAACAAGCAATTAGTTGGTACATTCACATTAAAAATATGTTTACAAAGACTTTATCTTAAACATTTTAAAGATCAACAAGTCTTTTATAAAAAGTTTTGCTACATATAGATATTTTGACTGCGTTGGTTTGAGAGTCTAGCTTAAGAGGCCGCAGAACCCAAAGTACTTGATTTGAATTGCAGATCAAACAAAAATGAGTTTTCTCAACCAAACAATATAATTATTATTATTAATATGAAAAATATTATTATATGTATATATGACGACGACTGCGACAGATCAGCGGCACCTCCGTCATCGGTAGGGGCTTCTGGTACAGGGTTCATGGCGCAGGTCTCAGGCAATTAACCACGACGATACAATATGACAGTTCTTGTACTTTATGTAGGTAATCAGCAATCACAAATTATAAAGTAGGTATATTATAACTATCCGAGTTGCGTGAACCAACGGTCCCGTTTGGAAGGCCCGAACTGTATCGTTCTCTATAATAAAGTTTAGCTTCCGACTCATCGCTCTCCAAAGAATTTAAAATGTGACAGTTGTCGTTTTAAACGATTCCGAAAACGTGACTCATTATGTCACGGCGTTCACACTCCACAGATACAACAAAATCATCTAAGTTTTAAATTTCACATAATAAACGTGCCATTGTAAACCAGGTAATAATTTTCTGATACAATATTATAGCTAAATGAAATCTTAGTCCGATCAACTTTCTTACAGCACGTGAGAATAATATCACAATAAAGTATCAAGATACATCGAGTTGCGTGCTACAGCGTCCGGTCACTAGTTGGTACAGCACCTGTTCACGCCGCGGGCGCTCGGTTGCGCTCGGCAACCTTCGCCCATCTTCGGAACCCTTAGTCCTTATTATATTACCTACACACATTCTTATTGAGATTATCTTACGGAAATTATGAATAGCATTTTGCAAATTATATGAATAATAAAACTGTTAAGGCTTTTTGCATAAAAAACAGATATCAGACTTTTAATATGAATATTTTACTTATGACGATGATGATGATGGTTCCGCAGTCAATTTTTTGCCATAGGGGTCATTGACAAGGGAGGCTAATCAATGGCGCAAAATATTATAAGCATATGCCAAAAGTGCACTGTCATAATTCAATAGGTCCGCAAATCAGGAAGAGTTCAAGCGTAGCATCAAAGAATTTATATCATTTTCCAGGTTCGGAAGTGTAAACATTTACACACTTGTAAACTGCATTCTTGATAACTTTTTATTGATCTGATCTGATGAACCCTAATAACTTTTTATTGACCTGATTTGAGCCCAGGACAAAGACACAGCCTTATAAGTTAATCAAAACACCAACGAGGTTTTTCCTGTTCTAAAATCAAAATATTTTTTATTCAAGTAGGCTCATAAAAGCACTTTTGAATTGTCAAGACACAGTGTTTAGTTAGTTTAGAAGAACCGGCAAGAAACTCAGTACTTACTCTTTTTCATCATTTTTAACAGACTTCAAAAAGGAGGAGGTTATCAATTCGTCTGTATTTTTTTTAATTACACAGTATTTCAGTAAAGTACAATTATTTTTTATACATTCTGTTTAGAAATCAATAAATACTAAGTTCAAAAATCATTTTTCGAAAAAACCAGAAACCAGAAAAACCAGATGTCAATTAACTTTATATCCTTTCTTAACGATCTATTCTTCTGTCCTTTTAATAAAATATCTGCATTGGAAAATAAAGGGGTCTCACAAATAATTTTTGACCGGGCTCCGTTGACACCAAACATACATGTCAACCTCTTATACAGAGTGTTACATTTTAAGTAAAAAAAAAAAAAAATTAAATTTCTTTTTAGTAACAAAAAATCTAATTTAAAAATAAAGCGAATAAAAGAAGAACAGAAATCGTTTTATTTAGTAAAAATCGTTTAAGCATCGTATTTAAGATGTACAAAAAGTACAAGTACGGTTCGGAGAAATTCGCTTGCGTCCAAACTCCCATTACCGATTAAATTTTATTAAGAAATAATTACGAATTACAGCATACAAATTATTAAATACGACAAGAACTTCAGATCTGAAACTTGGTAAGACGATACGTACATTTGTAGTGTGTTTCTTCTTTTTTCTTTTCGTCTTGAATTTAAAGTATAAACAATAATAGTGACTCAAAACTTAACCGACGCGCCTTTCTCTAATCTTTCCTTCGTTATTTTGTTCAATAAAAAAATAGTAATCACACTATTACAGATATATTTAAAAGAGCGTGATGTCAATATTCGTTGATTTCTAAATAGACTACATACTCGTAACTTTAAATAAATACCCATAAACTATTCTAAACTAAACAAATATTATAAATGCGAAAGTAACTCTGTCTGTCTGTTGTAATTTCAGGACCAAAATACTAAACCGAATTTGATGAAATTTGTTATGAAGCAAGCTGGAACGCCAAGGAAGGACAAAGGCTATTCATTCATAGAACCTGATGATCAACGCCTACAAGGAAAAGAAAAATAATGAGTAAAATATCTTTCTCTCTGTACTCTGTTTATTTAAAAACGATCGAAGGTTCAAAAATACTGGTAAGAGCCAACTCGAATAAAGTATATTTTGATTTTTGAAATGAGAAGACTTACTCCAAAGACAAACTCTTACCGATGATAAGATTATTCACAGGTAAGTTCATTAATTTTGCCATAGTGATTGCCAAATTGATCAATTCGAAATCGAAATCTTTGTATTGCTGTATTTTGGTACGAATGGTGAGTGAGCTAAAATCTCGTTAGCGCCCGGTGCAAAAAGAGATTCATGTTACTAACTAAACCGCCAAAAGTGTATGGAGGTTCGCTCATTTTTGTTAAATATTTTCCTAAATCATAATCCAATAATATTTTATTTAATGAGTTATTTTAATATGTATACATTAAAAAGTATCCATTTATTTTAATTACGTCACTCCCGAAGGCTGTTTTACGTGGAATTTATGCGTTATATACGAGTAGTTACAAATTGTGAACCAAATTTAAAAATAAAACTTCAAGTATACGTTGTACTACAATCGGTACGAAAACATAAAAAGTCGTCTCACAACGAACGGTACACCAGTTTTCTATAAATAAACGGTTGGAACGCATTCCTTTATATAAAACCTCTTGACAATTCTGTATAATAACTGTATCCTAACTCGCAAACTATGATGACATTAGCTTCTGCACACTACTTCGCCGATATACTTCGTTTTACGGCGATATGAGTGAGATTTGAATTAATAAAACCATAGAATAATTGGACCCTTTAATTATGCCAAGGGTGAATTCTGAAAATATAAACTTGATTTAATGTGCCTCGATCGATAAAATGACAAAACTATTTTATCGTCATAATTAGACACACATTTTATTGTATTGTTGTAAAATGTTAGTGTAGTAGTAACTCTACGTGTACACCATAGTAAAACAATGACGTCACAATATTTAGACATTATAAGCAAGACGAACTGTCATTTCGTTCAATTACCCAAAGGTAGTTGATGAGCTTCCGAAAAAAAAAGAACAGAAAATCATACGCGTACTTATATATGAAACAAAAACTACGGAATAGTAGCCACCTGTAGCTGCCGAACCCTTTCTTCGTGGTTCCTTTTTTTACTTCTTAGAATCAATCCTTTTTTTCGTGGCCATTAGGTTTTTTACTCGTTTGGCTATCTTCTTTTTTTGTGGGGATCCCAAATTAATATAATGTTTTTTTTTTGGTGCTATCGAAACAGGTTCAGAGGTCCGAGGTGCGGTGGGAAAAGATTTAATGAAAGTATTTCTTGGTTGCTGCATTAGATACTTTCGATTTCAACGATTTGAACCAGGACTAGGAGTGCGGCGTTTTTATCATATTAAAGATCTTTATTTGTTCTGATTCGGTTCGTAGATAGAAATAGGATGATATTTAATTATACAATTAGATTTATAGTTAGTGTACCTTTATAAAAAAAATTGTGTTAATTTTTATTAAGTTTAGAAATTTTAATTACATTAAAGATACGTTATTAAATAAATTAAATCCATCTCGTACGATAAGGGCCTTCGTAATAATGTGACTTGGTAAAAACAAATCATTCAGATAATTTAGTTAGAACCTCGACATTATTGTTTTAGTATATAACATTCGAAATACAGGAATTAATCTTATACAATAGGCATATGGCGAAAGCGTGCAAAAAATAGAATTTCGCATATTATAATAAGTCATCACAAGTCATTTTGACCACAGATGCTATATGCTAGCTGTATTTTAGTTCCTATTTTTTTAAATTCTTTTAATATAAACTGTTACCCGAATCAAACCATCGGGTTAGCTAATTAGTAAGTCTTAAATCTGTACTAATATTATAAATGCGAAAGTAACTCTGTTACGTCTTTACGCTTAAGCCGCTAAATTGATTTAGATGAAATTTGGTATGGAGATAGTTTGATTTCCGGGAAAGGAGATACTTTTTTAATTTCCCTCTCGAGAGGGTAAAATGGGGGTGACGGTTTGCGTGCTTCAGGTAAAACTTTATAAATTTTGCGCGGGTAAAGCCTCTGGTTCAGCTTATCGTGTATATAGTAAATTCATATTAATTAAAGAAAGTTAATTCCATTGAATTTTTCTTTTTTACTTTTTCACGAATATATATCAATCTTTATGTAATGTTACAAATTTTGGAAGCAGGCGAATTTCAAGGCTGTGATAACTCATTGGTTCCGAACTCCATTGTGGGTCCGAAATCTATGGCCAGATCTCGCGTTTTTAATCCTCTACGATTCTTTATCCACGAATCTCGCCAAAATGCCAGACACAACGCATAAATCCTTATTTAAATATACCAAACACTAGTAAGCTCGTTTAATCTTAACAACATTCAAAATCACAAACAAAACACTGCCTTAAAATAAGCACATAAAAATCAAAATTAGTTTATCTGATCGTTTTCATCGATAACTTCGTAAAGACCTAAGACTTTTTTAACTCAAACGAAAATGAACCTTTTATATTATATTTATAGAATTTATAATTAAACTTACGTCAGTCGAAGGGTTTTTATAGCAATAAATAAAGGAATATCGAAGTTGGCTGTGTCAACAACGCGTTGCATTCTTGTGCAGTGTGTACGACACACCAACACAAGTGCACAACCGCGAGAGGATCGTGTATGTGTGTGTGGACGCAAATACTTATTGGTAAACGTTGACTTGCGAACAGAGACACGGTAAAGATAGAGTGTCTTTGTAGCATTTTAATTAATGGGTGATACTTTAAAATCTTTTGTCGGGAAATCACCCTCTACCTCTTCCTCCGCCGAGATATAACTTTAATTGCTGGTCTCATTACTTTTTGTCAAACTACGTTTTTAAGTTGATATTATAACATCCGTTTGAAAGTGAGCGATGTGGGTGAAGTTATAATAACATTTAAATTCCTCTAATTACAGGATGAAGTGCAACAGAGTTGTTAAAATGGTTATATGATGCACGATGTCCATTTGATGTTAACGAATAGAATTAATTTAATGAAGTACCATAATCGTTTCGCTTGCTGTCGTTTATAGTAAGCGTTACTTCAAATTTCGCTTTCAATTTATATACGCAGTAACTCCTAAACATTCGACAGCTGAGCATCTCATCTCATTAAAAATAACGTTTAGAGCTCTATATAAAAAGAGAAGATTAAAATTGTTCATAGTTTAGTGAGTTATAAATGTCAACCAAAATAATAATATTTAATAAAAAAAGAAACCCGTATTTATTGTTATATTCTTGTTGATAAAATTATATATTTGATTGAGAATATTCTAAGGTTTTCTGGTTAGTAAATAAAATAAAGGTATATCATCTCCATAGCTTTTAAGTCTCGTTCCCCTGACCTTGAGCTCGGTTGACCCGATCCCACGAATCAGCCGCCGTAGTTCTGTTCTGCACTCTGCTAGAATCAGGATAGAATCAGGATAGTTGTGTAATCAACGAAAGCCATTTTACGAAATTTAAATTAAAAATAGAAACTTAATTTTTTCTCATTACAAATATTATTATTCGGTAAAAATCTGTTTTTGTCCGTTTGTTTTTTCAAACTATGAAATAATGAAGGTTTTGTTGAAATTTTATAATATTATTTCAAAAGCTTCTTATAAAACCGAAATCAAAATATATTTTTTCGGTCAAGAAGAACCGACACGAAACTCAGTAGTTACTCTTATCAGACAATTAAATTATATGGATATGCTCATTAAATACAATTAAAATATTATTTATATTGAAACTACTAAAACTGTCCAGAAAAAACATTTTTGCAAGTTGATTTACATCTGTGACAAATTTTAAATGAATAACCAATCACAACGACTTAACTACGAGTAATTAAGACTGAATTACAACTAATGAAGAAATTAGAAGTCTCAACTGACATTCAACGATTAACAGAACGCTTAGTCGCGTTAAAGTCGTAGGTTCAATCTTGGCTTCGTAAATTAATGTCTTACCCATTCCTACGCAAGTTTTAAGATTAATTGAGAGCAAAAATTGGAATATATTCAATTATTTATATATAAATATACATAGTAATATATATCTTCAAAACAGGCAGTTGTGCTTTTCATAAAAAAAGAAAACTAAAATTTAGGACTGAAAAATTTTGAAAATAGAACAGTTAAAAACATTTTTGTGATACATTTATAAGATATTCAATGATTTTACATGATAATATTAAAAAAGAATTATATCCTTCGATATTTAAAACGACATCCAAAGTACGGAGAAGTAAAACTTTTTTTTTTTACATTTTTATTTCTTGTTTGTCACGTATCTACACTTTTATGAGTTTTAATTTATAAAAGCCAACGCTAAGTGTTCCCGAAAAGTGAAGGTGTTTGAAAAACGATAAATTCGATGGTATATAACTTTAAGGTTACGAAAAGGTTTGAGTTTTTGAGATTATAATTTTATTAAAAAAAAATTTTTTTATAAACTAATAAAATTCGAGCATTTGTACCTTACATAATTTAGCTAAAGGCAAAATAAACGAAACTAAATTAAAAAACGAACTATATTTACAAGAAAGCCTTCACCCGTCAGGTGACCATATTACCAACTGCACTCGACCAATAAAATTATCTGATATACAAAAAAATCGATTTTTTTCTTTGTTACACTGATCGTCATAACTCAATACATAATCATAAATAACATACAGTCTTAGCGCAGCTTCAGCGTGGACCGCGAGCCCTTCAAAATTAACCGGTTCCTATTATTCGTCCCTGTCCCGCAACCTTTAAATCACATCGTCTATCCTTGTCTGCCCTTTGGACATTTTTTCATCTCACTCTCACCAGCGCTTTAACTACCACTTTCCCTTTTCAAAGGACGAAGACACCGTTTCACCCGTCCTTTTCTCGCATAGCTTAATTTTATATATCTGTTTCGTTCGTCAGGAGTCAGGATTTGGCCTTGAGACTGAGATGCAGAGTCTGGTCAAGTTATTTTTACTTTTTACTTGGAACGATGACTAAATGCGTTAAGAAGCCAGTGGCGAGTCGAGTTCGATATTATAGTTATGTATGAAAACGTAAATGAGATATTTTACAAACGGTTACATTTATATTTTTTTAACAAGAAAATCAAATGATCTGTCAATCTTTGTACAGCTTAAATAATCTTTTAAAATATATGTTTTTTTTTAGTGTAGGTTTTTAATTAACTTTTCGAACATAAAGTTTTAATCACAATTATTTTAATTGTTATTTATATTTTTAAACTTTTTCGACATAATATGTCTTATCTTTCGTAGTAAATACAATACTTAACAAAAATTTAACACTTTTTAATACCTATATATTTAAAAATGTAAAGTGTTTTTTTTATATAATGCATATGTGCTATCTGTAAGTACATAGTTTCTTTTAGTGAATAATTAGCTCAATTGATCATCAAATTAAAAAAAAATGAAATCAGTTCAGTAGCCCATCGAACCGGCGCGTCTAAATTAGTTTATTCATACTAGTTTAACAATAGATCCATCGCAACAGAAGTTTAATTGCCTCTACGTCTATAATAAATAACTATTTGAATGGGTGTTCTATTAACAAAAATATGACTGATATCATATATTCAAAATATCTCTACAAATTAAAAGAACTTAGTCTTGACTCAGAAATAAAAATATGTTTATACGGTTTTCATATATAGTTATATAATTGTTATAAATCATGTTTTACTTGATGCGCAATGAAAAATATTATATATCCGAGAATCAATTTTCCCGCCATAACAACTATCTGTCAATATTCATGTTGCCAGATTATAAAGATATTATTACAGTAATTAATATTCAAAGTGACAGATACTCGTCTTTATATACAGATAATAATAATTAATATATTTTTAATGTCATTTACATTCTAATTGAGTCTCACAAAAATTCCACCTTATTTTTTTATTTGACCATTTGATTGCGCAAATGTTTACAAATGTAAGCTTAATGCTTCTAGAATTTTCTATCCTAACCTCAAATGTGTACGAATGAAATGTTGGTCTAAATAGAAAATAAAATACAGAATTAAAAACAGTTCTCTTGAATTACTTTAAATAAAATAAAATCGGCCTGAATCAAGCATGAAGATGGATTTTTTAAAATAAGTTAAGTTAATATCGCTGATTTTGTATACAAAATAATTGGACGTTTGATGGAAAATTCAATAATCATTTTCATCCACAGATATTTGAAACTGTCAACGGTGCCAGTAATTGCACTGATTTACTCGACTAATTTCGCCCGCCAGTCTTAATATTGGCAACTAAGACTAATAGAATATTTCATATTCTTCAAAAAAATACCTTTATCAAGACGAAGACACAGAGCAATGTAAAGGTAAGTGGTAGGGGGGAGGAGGCTTTTCTTAATTGAGAGCATAAACTGAAATGCCATTGAACTCTCTGGATAAGTGGCAACTCAGATGCGCTTAGACATAAGATTTGTACGTCTCATAATAACATTTCATATTGATAAAATGACTTAAGTTTTGTATATTTCTAACAAGACAAACAGTTGAAGTAAAAAGTCAGGCCTGATGAAAAAAAAAAATTGAAGGTAAAATTTATTTGCAAAATTGCAACACGTAACATTTTTGATGCATATAACTTAAAAATGGTACTGTATTTAAAACCAACTAACAAAAAACATTTGAATCATTCAATGAACGAAGTGTATGAATTATTATATTGAGTTCACCGACCCAGACATAGATTATTATTTTCACATTAGTCTAGATATGCCATACACAGAAGGCATCGAAACCTAAAGAGTTAAGATTTAGATAAGGTTTGCTGTTTCCATTTCTTAACTAGTATTAAAAATTCGAAAGTTAATTTATTTCTTTAATACGCTTTCACGTCCCAACTAGTCAACAAATTTTCACGAAATTTCTAATTGCATACACGTTTTCAGTTGTACAAATAGGACATAGGTTTCCTAACATCTGGCCCCTCCTCAGTTTTTGAAGAGCAGAGGTTGCAACCTAGTGAAAATCAATAACAGTTCGTAATTATCCCACAATTGGGCGAAGATATATTCGCCTTATAATAGGAATTTATATCGCACTGGTCATTAGTTAGTGGAATGAGTTGAAACATTTAAATTGTTTTTAAAATATCTAATACGAAGTTTAATGTAGTTTTAATAGTCGATTATCTTTACCAGTCGGCCAATTCGTGTCAATTAAGATCTTATTGAAATGAAAAGCGATCCTGATTGCAAGAGTATTCAAACAATAAAAGTTAAATTTGTTTCGTTTTTTAATCGTAAACGTACAAAGTACGAGCGTACAGCACGTTATTTATTTATTTAAAATCAGAGTGGCAAATGGGCCACCTGATGGTAAGTTTGTAAGACCATTGTGTAAAGACATTGTCAGTGTAAGAAACATTTACTTACCATCCTTTAGATCGTTAATGCGCCACCTAACTTGGAAACTAAGTATGTATAACTGTAGCTATACTTAAGTACGATTAACTGAATATTTTTAAATATTTTTCTTTATTTCATTTATGGTAAATAAAGTAATACTAAGTTATTAATATAAATTACATACCCCTGAATGTTATTCCATAGAGGTATTTTTGATTCAACATCATGAAAAACCAATTTTGAATTAAATTTGGAAAGATATAATGTTATAAACAAAATATGTTTTATCTCCTTCTTTCAAAGCAGTTACCCTGGAGTATAAAATTTAATTAAAGCACACTTAATAAGTTAAAAGTTACTAAAAGCAGAGATTTATCTGTTTAAGAGTTTTCGATTATTTACTTAACTTTGATTTTTGCAAAACATCGTGAGATCTTCGTTAAGATATGTTATATCAACGAATACAAACCTAACAATTTAGTTACGACCCGACTTGAATTAAAAATACTAAGAGCAAATACCTTCTTATATAGGTAATATACATTTAATCATATGAATGACAAAAATAAATTTATTTATGATGTTAAATACTCTTAGTCATTAATTATAATAAAGTTGTAAATGTTAAGAGTGGCGAGAATTAATATTGTTATCGCTCATCCATAAACCGATCGTTACACCATGGATTCAACACCATAATTGCCTTACGACGATCACAAAACGAGCAAACACCACGACCTTGCCGTGAAAAACCAAAAAAGCCAACCTGACCTACATACGACGTACGTTAAACGAATAAAATAACAGAAATAATAAGACGAAATAATAATAAAAAAAAACTCGAACCGAGTCAAAAATAAAAATAATAATCACAAGATTACGGTTACGCGGACGTAGCGGGCGCGTTTTTCATTCACGCTTCGGTAGGATAGTTCTCTTTTTAAACGAGACGCTGTACGTGCCGCGAACTTGCTCTCGTTCGTTTTCTTCACGGCGTTCCTTTTTTAATCATTTCTCGAATATGGAACGTCGTTTTTATCGTTTTCCCGGCCGTTTGGACCGTCCCATTCATGCGGCGGGCTTATTCGAGTTTTTGTTGTTCAACAATTACTACGTCTCGTGAGCTTTGGCGAGTATGTTGTTTACGTTTTTTAAACATTACGCAATCAAGTTATGTTACGAATGATGACCCGTACGTACACGATTGTCTCGCTGGAAGCGGCATTTTATATGATTTGTTAAAAATAATTAGCAAAATTCCTCGTAGCGACATTCGTCATCCATTCATTATTCAGTTTAAAATGCAATTTCTTATATAAAATGAACTTTAAATATATTTTATATCTTTAATAAAACCACAAATATCAGAGACGAAATTATTAAGTACAAAAATATTAACACCACGAGCTACCATCATTACCGCTAGAAACGCTATTTAAATAATATTAAGTAAATGAGGCTAGCGGTAAAACTTTTCAGCAATATCTCCTTATTAAATCCAATTTAATTCCTTCCTAGTTTCGGATGGTCGGACATAGCGGCTAGAAAGTCTAGGCAATAATGGTTCTTATTATCTTTTTTTTTATCTCTTTGAAACACTTTGTAGATAGTTCGACACGTACGTGGTTTTAAATTGAATCATGGATTGATTATTTCTTCAATAAAATTGATAAATAAAAAAAAAACAATCTTTTTTCGATCGTCACTTAAATTAACAAGATTTTTTTTTTTTTTAATGAGCTAGACAAATTGGTAAATAGAATACTTGATGGTTAACCAGTGTATGAACGTTAGCACTGTATGAATTTATTAACACTTAAACAGCTAATGCCCCTAACCTCGACAACTACGAGGTTAGATCCCCGGTACCCGCAGTCAGAATAGCTCACTCAGCCATCAAACCAGACCACAACAATACTAAATATTGCTGCTGAGCGGTAGAATATATAATGAGTGGGTGGTACCTACCCAGGCTTTGCACAAAAACCCTCTATATGATTTTAACATATAAAATATGTAATTCATTATTTACAGGTCGTTCTAGGTGGAATATACATTCCGAACCGGTGATAGCTTTACGTCTAATCTTGTAAAATGACGATTCAGGAACGTTTTAAAGTTTTCATAGTTTCGTTGGAATGTACAGTACGCGGAATATTAAAATTACAGCATTGTTTTGACATTTTTAGTTTGGTTTTTAAAAACACTTTCCTGATTGTTCTGTACTCGCTGTAGCGATTATTAAACAATAAAATGTGTAATCATTGATGACAAAAAGATCAAAATTAGTGTTCAATTAAACAACCTCTATAAGTTTGGTCGTAAGTCGAACAAAGTTGCCATCTTTAAAAAGTAGTAGATCACTTCGTATCCTCAAGAATTTACCGCACAGCTCGAAGCAATTGATGAAATAAAATATATATTAAAGGCATTTAATGTTGGAGAAACAATTAATACTAAAGTACGTATATCTTATATATAATCCACTTGGATATCATATATAACGTAGACTTATTTTAAATATTGTTAAACGTGCTGTAATATCGAATTAGGACAACCATGTCCTGTAATGATATGTATACAGTATTGTATTATAAAATAAATAAATAAATATTTTATTAAATGGAACTTCAAATAAACTATGCTTATAAGATTTTTATATAAAAAAAAAACATAAATATGCAACTGATTCCGGCAAGTTTTTGTTAGCATATTCTTATCGTAATTTTAATACAAAATTAGATATGGAGATACTGTAGAGTATTAAAAGATTAATAATTACATTTAATAATAATAATAATCAGATTATAGGATTTTGTTTGATTCATACTCAAAGACTCCGTTAGATTTTGTTCTGTATAATAATTTAAGTTAACTTGGCATCAACAATGGAATACATTTTATAAAATTATTTGCATTAATTTCACCTCGAGACGAATGTAATAATTTAACGATGAGTAAAAAACCTTTTTGCGTACAAGTATGCCAAGAAATCCACCGTGTAATGGTCTCATTTGTTGGTCACCGTTAGCGTCTGAGCGTCAGGGCTGCACTACCAACTTTTACATTACGCGTTGACATTATATTACGAGACCGATTCCAATCGACCGCCACATTGAAAAGTTTTGAACGACGAATTTATAAAACATCTCAATTTTTTGTAGTTTATAGGTATTACTGCGGGTGAAAATTAAGTGTTTATGTTATTACATAGTAGCGATTTAATAATATCAGCGCTTTAAATAACTTTATATCGAGAAACGAATTTTAATCTAAATTGTGATTATGAGTTATTTTTTTATTACTATTCGTAGAAGTTTTACGAAATTTAAGTCAGGGAATCGTCAGGACAGCACGTACGCAGTCCGCACTCTCAAAAATATTGTTATCGAGTTATTAACTAGTGTTGAATATCGATAGTCCACTATCGATAGACTATCGATAGTTAAGGCGTTAGTGATAGTATCGATAGTCTATCTATAGTATTGCAAAAACCACTACTTTTAACCTAAACTATCGATAGTATTGATCAAAACGATACTATCGATAGTAATATCGATATCCTGAATAGCTTTGGAGGTCAACTATCGGTAGTCAAACTATCGATAGTTATTAACCTGACCGAGTAACTAAAGTCTAATTCTAAGAGAACTGCCTTCATGATGAAGACTCTTACGCCAGATAAGTTTACATTGCAATGTATCTTGTTTGGAGTAGTGCTGTTGGCCCTACTGGCCTTTACAGCGTCATCGAACGTTGGGGCGAGTGCAAAACTCAGCCATACATTGCAATGTCGAAACAGAAACATGTATCGTCGGACGAGAATATAGCAATCGCGGTCCAGAACTAAATAAAAAACAATGAGCGCCATCTATGAAATGTTTTTGGAACTTTAGAAATAGAACTGATACCTTTCAAGACATGATTTCTTTCTTCGCTCGCTACCACTTAACGAGACGCGCAATAAAAATCAATTACTCGAGAGGGACCTATAATTTGAAACTACTTATTTACAATTGCTCGTCCGTCCATCTGTCTAAATGTTCTTATCGCGTGTGAAGTAAGTAACATGTGATTTTCGACAGGAACGTTAATTTTACATTAGTTTTGTAATGCAGCACGTTGTATGTTTTTTAGAATGTTTAAATGTATCGAGAACAGAAAGCTTGTTAACGTTGTTATGGTAACAATATATCTTTGATGATATACTTTTAAATAAATTGTTATAGAACAGAAATCTTGCCAGTGGTAGGGTATTGTGCAAGCCTGTGTAAGTACCATCAGCTTACCAGTTATTCTACCGTCAAGCTGAAACGTTGTAATAGGTACTGGCATACGGATACAGGGCTGTCTAATCTAACGGTAGACCACGCATTGACGGTGTAAAAAGTGATTTATATTTCGTATAGTCAACTGTCATGTGGATCGTGAATTCGTTGCCATCGAAAATAAAATAAAAACTATTATTAAAAACAAGAAAAGTATGGTAACATCCAGTACGAGTATATGTGCTGCTGGATAAAGACTTCCTTTCCTCTGAACTTTCTTTGGTTTGGAACTTATTTCATCACGGTGTTCCATTCGTCACAACGGGGATTCCTTCAGTGCCGAGCGTGAATTGAATGTTATATACCGGATTCCAACCCGCAATCTATTGATTAAGGTTTGTGTTTTCTAGCTATATATATATATATATAACTTAGTATATAAAGCATATTATTCAACACAAGAATGTATAGATGATAAAAAAGCGTAAAGCTAATACGTGTTGACTTCCAGGCAGGATATATTATATACATATTTAATTGTATTTATATACTTTGTATTTTAAATGTTGAAAAATAGTAACTACTGAGGTTTTGCCGACTCTTCGCGGTAGAAACAAAATTCCGAACATAACCTAAAAAAAAAATTTGTAAAATGACGATTCAAAAGTGCTTGTAAAAACCTACTTGAATAAAATATATTTTGATTTATATTTTATATAAATATCTTATTCATTTACCTAATTTTCTCAAATTTTGTGTCATATATAACGTTTCGATACAACAGAGTTTAATTATTATAAGATATTTAAACATACACTTTAACAATCGAGCCTTTGTCAAAATGATTAATGTCCTCTGCTAAAGATGGATATTTCAAACGATGTGTTTAGCCAGATTGAGAACGTATTCGAAGTTTTCCATTATTCGTAAATTATATTGAATTTTTACAAGTAAACAAATGAAGTTCATTTAGTGGTACAACTTTGTGCTAGCTGGTCTGGGTGAGTACCACCTATTTATCACAAATTCTAGTGTCAAATAGCAATACTTAGTATTATTGTGATCGGTGTAAATTATGAATAAGATAATGATGAATCGGTATATGGAATGATTAATATTTTTTACAGTGAGTTGTCACTGGATGGACTTTGTACGGTTGCCGGACATTTTACTGCCTACCTACTTTAAACAAAAAAAAAATTCTGCAAAGAACACTGAATACCATAGGACTTAATAATTTTTACAAAATAGACTCCCCAAGTCAATGAAAATTATAGAACAATTGAATACTGTTAATTTCAAAAAAAAAAAGACCATCTTGGGCTTACGAGATCTTCAACCAAATAAAAATTAAATAAGCTAATATTTAAACAGTAAAGGTATATCTTTGTTTGAATTGAAACATTAGGGTTGTTTCAAATTACGCGTGATAATAATTAAAATTATTTCGTTATTTCATCACTAAATATTATACAAGAAAGTGTCCCGCCCGTCTGTATATCTGAACACGATCATCAGAACTGATTTTAAAACGGGTTAAATATGACGATATTTTTTTAGATTTTCTGGCTTGCACCATGTAAACCAATATTAAATTTACATTACATTACATTAGCAGCCTGTAAATTTCACACTGCTGGGCTAAGGCCTCCTCTCCCTTTGAGGAGAAGGTTTGGAGGATATTCCACCACGCTGCTCCAATGCGGGTTGGTGGAATACACATGTGGCAGAATTTCGTTGAAATTAGACACATGCAGATTTCCTCACGATGTTTTCCGTCACCGCCGAGCACGAGATGAATTATAAACTTAATTAGGCACAACAAATTAAGCACATGAAAATTCAGTGGTGCCTGCCTGGGTTTAAACCCGCAATCATCGGTTAAGATGCACGCGTTCTAACCACTGGGCCATCTCAGCTCATTAAATGTGTTACGATATAAATGTTTTATGTAGACCCTAATTCTACACGTGCGAAGCTGGGACGGATAGCTAGTTTAGTTATAAACCGGTATATACGTTTTATTACCTTTTTATATTTACTCCTAAGCTCTCATACCTATTGTATCCATAGCTTTACATCTTTGATGTAGCGGCTAACTTATGTAGGAAGGATTTAACACCTCGGCCTGGGCTTATGGAAGTTCGTCATTCCCAAAGTCTTTGACACTTTTAACAATAGCAATTTCGATGCGGATATTTTTTTGTAAGATATTATACAAAAAGTTATCTTATGTTTATAAAAACAAATAAATACGTGTAAAAAGCAGATTTATTTTACTTTATACTTAATTCTTACTTTACATCCCAATAAGTTAACTTATCTCTTCCAGGCAACGTTTGAGGTAGCGAGAGGAGAATAATTGATTTAAAAAAAAACAATTGGTTGATGGAAAGAGTATAAGTAAGCATGAATAAAATAACTTGATTATAAAACTAACAAGAAGTTCCGAAAAGTTTAGTTTTCGTTTGAAGCGAACGTTATGTTAAAACATAATTCACGGTACTGCATGTAGCGATTAATTTTAAACTTCAATCATAAATCCGAAATATGCGTATCTTAAAACACACAAGATTTGATTTTGGCGAAGCGCGAATAAAAATACCTAACCGATTCTAAGAACGTCTGTAGGTCGAATGCTTAGCATAATTCTCAAAGCTCATAAAAAGCTAAAGGTCAAAACGACCCTAGGATTACGTCAGATAGTGTGCATTGATTTATGTAAATTTAATTATGTATCTTTTTTTGAACCGAGAAGGTCCAGTGGATAAAAGGCATCGATCAAACTTAAATACTGGGTTGAAATCCAAATATGTATTATTGTGTATTTCAATTGGTATTTTGAGCTCATTCATACTACATACATAGATACTGATATATATGTGTATATTTATAATAAGTACTTGTAAGTGGCGCTAATACGGTGGTTGTTTTTTGTAATATATGAAGGTGGTTAAACATTTGGACGTCACGATGGTAAGTGATGACCACTACCCCTAGACATTGGCGACGTGAGAAATTTTTACCATTCCTTACATTACCAATGCGCCACCAACATTGGATGTCAAGTTTTATATCCCTATAGTTGTCCCTGCAGTAACACTGGCCAAATAACCCTCCAATAGGTACTGAGTATTGCTGTTTGGCGGTAGAATACTTAAATTTGATACTTACTTAACAAGCTTTGCGCAAGCTCGTTAAGTTGAGCAAAATTAAATTTCATAGAATAAGCTATACATCATACCCTAAAATATGTAATATATTCATATACTTAAATCCAATCAAAATATATTTTATGCAAGATATTCTCAATTTTATCTTTTACAAAATTAAATTAATTTGTAAATTTAAAGTTACCGCTAGTTCAGTCTATAGATTCTACAAAGATAAACTGACAAGAAACTTAGTAGATAGTTGCTCTTTTCCGACACTTAAATTATCATAGGTATTTCAATTAAATACAATTAGGTTAGTTCTTATTTATACTATAAATTTTAAAGAGTCCGTATCAAAGAGTATAACCCTATTTCTCCGCCTACGAAGTTTGTCAATCTGTCTGTCACAGGAGTGTCGTGGTAGCCGTAACTAACAGGTTGTCATTCCCCCACAATACATGTAATTAACAGAGATATATTAACAAATAAAACACAATAAAAAGTCCATATCAAAGGGCGTGAGTCCAACTTGCGTGTTATAATGTGTTTTACTAAAAACTCACAAAAAAAAATTCAGTCATGACATTTAAAACATTGTATAACGTTTATATTTTGAAATTAAAATCAATTATAAACAATTTCAAATGTTATAGTTATATTATCTATTTAAAAATCACCGACATTTAGTAATTTTGTTTAGTTAAAAGTTTGCATTTTGTTTTTTTTTTGTTTCATATGCTACATTGGTCAAGGAAAGCGTTGAAGTACCTAGGCACACAAGAGAACCGGATTTTTTAAATTAAAATATTATACCTAACGCTAGACGCCAAGATATATATTTAATATTTATCCATCTATAAAACATCGGATTTATTATTATAGTGTTATTCAAAACATTTGTTACCATGGAAAACACACACAAGCACCAATCATACACACACAGATACAACTCACGGGCTTATCCGTATTCATAAACAGTCAGTTCCGTTACTAATTTGTTCTTAATAATTAGTAAAGAGGTAATACAAAAATAGTACTTAGTTGTACAATTCCTAGCAAGGTGACCATTACGTTTCAATTTAATCAAATTGACTCAAAATATGCTTTAAATAAGTAGGTCCTAATAATTGCAATTTGACTTGGTGGTAGGGCTTTATGTAGGCCGCCTTATGATGGTATAGATGAGTGAGATGAGTTGTTTGCCGGTTTGAAGGATGTGTGACGGTGTAACAAGCACACATTAGATCCAAAGATTGCTGAAGTACTGGCAATGTAAAGAATGTTTAATATTATAAATAAATTAATATATAATAATAATGCTTTTTTTATGAGTGGTAGTTACCAGTTACGATTAGGTCACCTACTTGCATTTGCCTACCTATTTTATATTAAAAAAAAAACAAAATTAAATGAAATCTATAGCTAGTACCAGTAGTATTTTCCACACTAGGTGGAATATAAATCAAATCGGTAGGAAATACAGCAACTACTAAATATTCTATAGCACGAGTGATAACGGGGGTGAGGTCATTGTCGTAAAATATTATTTTCACACATAACAATGTTAAAGTTATAACGAAGAAATAAGTATATATTTTCTGATCTCCACAATAGTGTTGTCTATTTGTTTTATAGCTAAATGTTCACTATTGAAATTATTTAACTTAATAGTTTATTTCGACAATTCTTTGATCTTTGCTTTTGAGAGCCAATATGACCCAGTGGTGTATGACGCATGCATCTTATCGATGATTGCGGGTTCAAACCCTAACAAGGACCAGTGAATTTTCATGCGCATAATTTGTGTTTATAATATACATCTCGTGCTTGGCGGTGAAGGCGAACATCATGAGGAAACCTGCATGTGTCTTCAATGAAATTCTACCACATGTGTATGCACCAAACCGCATTGGAGCAGGGTCGTGGAATAACCTCCAAATATCAAAACGAGAGGAGGCTTAGCCCAGGTGTGGGATATTTACGAAGAATTGCCTATTACTTTTTTGTAAGGACCTTGTGATCGGTCTTATGAATAAAATTAAAAAAACACAACTTAAACATTATCTGTGGCAACTAGCGTAGGTATTTCCGTGTCACCATATTATTCGTATCAACGTAAATGAAATAGAAATGTTTTTGTTGGTTTCCATTGTGCTAGCATGGTGTAAAATAATTCTTCAATATAAAGCGTGCAGTAGTGTAGCGTATGGCTTCCGAGGCTGTAAAAAATATTCAAGATCTATCAGAAATAGCGGTTTTAATGGTTGCACAATACGGCTTCAGCAAACTTAAGCGTAGCTAGTTACAAAAAAAAAGTTTGTTAAACACAAGAATAAAAATCGAAAAAATAATCTGTTTCTTTTTTTTTTTCTAAATTGTGGCACTTGTCCTTTTATATTTATACTTAATCGTTTAATTGCGTTTAAAAGTACTTAATTTCCAAACATCTGTTATCAGATATCGAGTTATTTGTATTCAAAGTAACAATATGCTTTCTAAAAAAACCCAATTTCGACTGCATTGTCGTTCAGAGGCGGCGCCTACTTTGAGAATTTAATTCCTTATCAATGGTGCCACCGATGTTCCGTTATCTAATTTCTGAACGAATAGAGCGACTGCTTGGCCGTGACCAATTGCCTTTGGTGATTGGTCTGCGAGAAATTTTAGCCGCGAATGGAACGATTAAAATTTTCCTTAAGTAATGCAACACGTACTTTTAGACTAGAGCAACGTACTCGCAATTATTTTCAATGTTAACAAAAGTAAATTGACTTTATACCCTGCAGCAAAGTTGATAATGCTTATCAGTAGGTATATAATTACATTTTATTAAAGTGTCTATCAGACATGATCTTTTTTTTTTATTGAAGTGCATTTAATTTGACGATAGTAAATATCACATAGACAATAGTCTGACAGTACCTGCGTCTACCTGTCTCTGCTGATTAGCATTTTTACACTTTTGGAAAGGTTTATTATTTGTATTTGCCAAACCGATTCTTACAGGCACAAGGAACATAACATCTTAGTTCCCAAGGTTGGTGGTGCATTAACGATGAAAGATATTGTCTATGGGCGTTGGTGACTACTTACCATCACGTGGCCCATTTGCACTTGTAACGCTTCTAAAGTAAATACAATTTTTGACTTTGATTAGTGGTTATTCGTTTGTTTTGATACCAATTGCTTTGTGGTGTATTCATACTAGAGGCTTCTAGATAAGTAAAAATAAGCATCGAGTCCAAACCCTTTACTTAAAGATGTACTTAGTTCAGGAATACTTATCGAATACAAATAGTAGCCATATGTCATACTACAATTGAGTACCGATAAACATCCTACTCCTAGATAGTTTTACCGACAACACTACGTGGTTGCAGATGCATTGTGGTAAAATTTAACCCTACACATGTAGGTTTCCTCACGATGATTTAACATCGACTAAGAGGTACTTTGATAAAAAAAAACTAAAACTATGTAGCACTATATTAAGATCTACCTCTATCTAAGTATATAGTCAAAGGACCTGAAAAAAAAAATAATGAAAATTTTACCATAAGTCATTCTATGCATAAATAGATTAATTTTATTTCATTACATTTAATATTGTCTCTTGGTACATTGTACGGCATTTTACATGTATGGTATCATTAAGCTTGAAACGATTGATGTTAGATAGCAAATCGTGGCATAAGTTACTTTGTTATTTAACAATTCAATGTATTACAGTTAATCAATACTAATTATAAGGCGAAAGTAACTCTGCTTGTCCGTCTGTTACTCTTTCACGGCCAAATCAATGTATCGGATTAAATGAATTTTGTAAAACAGGCTTGAACTCCAAGGAAGGACATGAACTCCTTTTTTTGGCTAACACGAGACGATCACTCCCTAAAACGCAAGCGAAGCCGCAGCGACGACTAGTAGCTTTGGTCGCGTTTGCGAATAAGGGCCCTTGTCAGGTGTTAGGCGACCTACGTCATTTCTGTACCCCTGACAACGTGTATGCAAAATTTCATGATGTTCGGTTGAGTACAGAGTAAGACTTTAAAAGGTAACAAACTAATAAACAAACCTACTTTCGCGTGTATAATATTAATTAAGTAGTTTACGAATTGATTAATTGAGTTTTTTTTTATGTAATAACTTAATGTACCCATTAGATGTAATCATATTTTGAAAATACTATGGATATTTCAAAGAGAAGAAGAAGTAGGTAAAAAAACGTATAGGTCATTTTATGTAATTTTAGTATATCGAATATTAATATTACTTTTTTTAAATTCATAGAACTGATTATGTTTTTATGTTTCTTTTTTATCAAATAAAAAACAAACAACAGAAACAACCCGTTTTAAATATAGAACATAGGTACCTAAATATATTTCTAATAATATTGCATGCAACCAAGTGCGGCAGTTGCCATAACAACCACATCGTTGTTTTGCCAATTCTGTCTACTATTCATTCTAGTTTTATTCTACCTTTTTCATTGAACTAGGCATAGGCATGTGCAGGCAGAAATACCTTTTATGGGCACCGAGTTAACGTTTAGAAGCGAAAGCCAATAGCGTTTTATTAAGAGACGTTATGGTTCGATTTTTAAAAAGAAAGATTTTATTGGTATTTGCGCGCGTGCCAGGTTTTATGAAAAAAATATTGAACTTATTAGCTCTGGCGTAAGCGAGCACATTTTATGTCAAAATTAAATTACAGAAGTACTTTTATATCATCGCTATCATTCTAAATAAGTTTTATTTTATATTCATCAATTCGTTACATTCTTCTTACTAATTAAATCTTATTTTGTAAGTTGTAGTCTATATTATTTGTCGATTTAATTATTAAGGAAATTATGATAAAAATATTTCTTTGCCTCATTTTGTATATGTTTATAATGACAATTAATGTCAAATAATTGATCTAATTAAACCATACATTATGATGAAAATTAAAATAACAGTTGTCAATACTAATAATTAACTTTAATCGACATAATAAAGGAAATTAGTATTAAAATTAGTCCTATTAAAAAAATATGTGGGCTCTCCTTGATGTTTTTTCCTTAGATTAGGCAGCATTTTTAATTACATTTAGGTTTTTTTATTCATTTATACTTATAAATAATATTGGATCGTGGTACGCCTAAAGAATGTCGTACTTATATAAAAAAATGTACAATGAAAAGTAAGCTATGCAAAAATATAAAATATGTAAAATTATTGTAAGTTAATTACATGAAAACAATTTTAGTTTTTGAAACTCCTGCCATAATTTATCATTTTTGTTGTGCAATCAAATTTTTGCTTTTAAATAATAACAGGTTTTACCGTTTTACCTCTAAATTAGCTTCAGAAACTTAATAAATTATAACATACCTTAAGTATATGCAATAACTTAAATATACTACTTATTAATAAATATATATTACGTACAAAATATGTCAAAAGATGCGCTCGAAAATAATTCACTTTACTAGTTTAATTTTATCTGTATTCATCTAACATAGTCTGCGCGTAATAACAAGTTTCTGAACGTTTTCCTCGACAGACTGATCGTAAATTAATTTCGTGGGGTTGTTCGCGAACAGTGTTTCGCAATACAAATAATTACAGTAAAACAATAATCATGTTATCCAGCCTCAGGTCTGGAGTTCAAGGTTTGGTATGTGTTTTTGATAATTAGTGTTTTTAGAATGCCCCGTATTGTTAATAATTAAAATTACATAATATCAATGTGACAGTTCTAAAATCAAAAATATTTATCCACTATTTGTGGATTTTCAGTGGCGAGCATCGTCCAGAGCGCTCCAGACAACAGCAAACTTACAACATGATAGCTTATTTGTGCACCGAGACACTCCTGAAGATAATCCAAGTATTCCCTTTGAATTTACACCCGAAAATAAGAAGGTAAATTTGACAGTCTTTTGTTTAGAATATAATTTAAGTTTTCTTCTTAAATTACAAATTTAAATTAGGAACACAATAGAAATGTCTGAAATATTAAGTTTTACCATTCCTCAGACGAGAAAAATGCACATACTTTTAATAAATAAAAAAATTGCTAAATAACAAAAAACATTCTTTCAGCGTGCTGAGGCTCTCTTAGCTATATATCCTGAAGGTCACAAGCGAGGGGCTATGATCCCATTACTAGACTTGGCCCAGCGTCAAAATGGTGGCTGGCTCCCAATATCTGCTATGCATAAGGTAGCTGAACTATTAAACCTTCCTCGGATGAGGGTATATGAAGTGGCTACCTTCTATACCATGTTTATTAGGTGAGTTCTATTATTATCTAGATGACTTAAGGTAAAATTACAAATTGTTTTTAAGAGATATATTTCATGTCATATGCTACCTCTAACAAATTAGTGTATGTTGATATATATTTGATATCTTTCATACACTAGCTGTACCTGCGGCTTTACCTATGAAGATATTTATAAACCATTAATACTATATTAATTTAAAACTATAGCACACAAACCATTACCCTGAATATTGCCCCCGAGATATACTGATATTTCATGCTCGGAGAAGAATATCTGATGAGTGAGTACCTACCCAGATGGGCATGCACAGTCTTTCTCACCATATAAAGTTATAAACTATAAAATCTGCATTTATATCAATAAAATATTGCATTATGTATAGGCTAAAACCTTGGAAAATAGTTAACATTGAATTACTCAAAAAAAAAAAAGTTTCAAATAAAATTTAATTTTTTTTGTGTTTCCAGGAGACCCATTGGCAAGTACCATGTGCAAGTGTGCACAACAACACCTTGCTGGTTACGGGGTTCTGATGCAGTACTTAATGCTATCAAAGAAGCAACGGGCTGCGAAGTTGGGGGAAACAGCCCTTGTGGAAAATTCTCAGTCTCTGAGGTTAGTTAAAAGAAATATTTCATCAGGTCTGAGTATGAAGTTGAGGAGATAAATATCAATGCATACAAATTATTACCATTAGCTTATTTATTTTATTCAAAATATATATCTATATCTCTTATGTATGACAATGTAATACATATATATGTATGGTAAGCGTAAAATAAAAGTCAGATACTATGAATGGAATGATAATCTGACACATTCTTGGAGATTTTAGTGACAGGGTGAATTAAGTGTCTAGGGTATTACAGTGTAAATTCTTCCATATCAGAGTGACAACTGACATATTTTGTCAGTAGTCATTCTAATTCTTCTACACAGTCCTCTTGTTACTGTTAAAATGCTGCCTTGATCAAAATCGGTCTGACCATCATCAAAAGCACGAAATTAAATAAACTGATAATTGATTTTATGATTAACAATGGGCTCTATGTCTTCATCAAACAATGGTGCACCAAGAAAGCAAAGTGTATCTTTATTAGGGATTTTTATGCTAGGTGCAATTTCATTAAATTTTTACGTTACCAAACTAGTATCTTTTGGACATAAATTGTTTGAGAAAAAAAATTCACATTTTGAAAAATTCAATTTAAACCAATTTTATCAAATTTTTTTTTATTAATTTTAATCAAATCATCAATGACGTCATCTACTTTCCCTCCTATAATTCCATCATCTACATACCAAACTTTTAATTTTGATTATAAATTTGAAATGCAGTTATGGATACCCAAGCTAAAAAATGGAGGATCCAGTGGATCTCTTTGCTGAACGCCTACATTAGAATTAATTGTATCTTTGCCAAAATATAATTTCGAAGGTGAACTATAACATTGCCACATGTTAGGGTAAATTTCAGACAGATCAGAGAAGACTGTTCAGCAAGGTTGTGTAACCTGCTGAACAATCTTCTAGATAGTGTTATCTAAGCATTTTTTACATCAACTTTTAGAAGCACCTTGGCCTCATTACCTTTTAGAGGCACACACAAGATCTTTAATAATAAAAATAAAATAAAAAAAATATGATGATAAGATGTCGTGTTGTGATACCATCAATGCCACTAGCAGACCCGCTAGAGAATGACATAAGGGCAGCATAGGTGGTATCTTAGCCTGTAAAAAATAGTTTTGGATAGGCGGAACTGGAAGTACATATGCTGGATTTGGCAAAGGATGCCATGTCGAATTACTATTAGAAAGACATTTTTGAACTACAATGGATAAAGATCTAGCTAGAGATATTCTCACTCCCCTAGGAATTATTTTTATTAATGTAATTTTTTTGGTGTCATTTTGTTAATAGATTTTCAAAATTAATCGAATCTGTGCCACTGTTTGCATTAGTAGGTAAATTAGAAAAATTACCAATTGAATTTCCCAATCGAAGACTATGATAGTGGGTTTTATGAATATTGGCTTCTGAAAAGCCTTTCATTACACATAGGGGACATGTTAAGTGGTTCGACTGGGAAGTAATGATTGTCCTATCATGATTAGAATATAACGTTGTACTGTACAAACTAATAAACATATAACGTCACTGTAATGGCGTTGGAGTAGCACAACGTAACGGTATGCAGCTCGTCGTTGAGAACTGCTTTTTGGCTGGCCTCTGCCTTTGCTTAGCAACGTCTCACTCGCCACGATTATTGAGAACAAAAAGCGTAATCAGTAAATTACGAAATCTATACATTTAATAAAATTGGAGTGTAGGTTTGTAATTTTAAAAACTAACTGCCTTTTACTAAATGCATATGCATGTATACACGGTACATATACCAAAATAACATTTTTTTAAATTTTTGTCTGTCCGTCCGTCCGTCATTTTTGTTTATTCCGGCTAATCTCTGGAATGGCTGGACCGATTTTGACGGGACTATCACTGGCAGATAGCTGATGTAATAAGGAGTACCTTAGGCTACAACAATAACTTTTTTGTTAAATTCAAACGCGCACGAAGTCGCGGTTGAATTCGGTAGTTGCAAATATATTTTTTTTCCGAATAAATTGATAATTTTAATCAATTTGATGTCAATTTAAGAAAGAAAATGGATCCATAAATAATATTTTTTATTACAATAAAATTAAGACAGATTCTTTTTTTGACATTGACATGAAATTTTCTTTTTAATCATATTCTAATTATATTCTATTCAATGATAACTATTTACTCAAACGTTTTCAACAGTTAACTAATATTTAAAGATATATGTTGTTATTACAGGTGGAATGTTTAGGTGCATGTGTTAACGCACCCATGGTACAAGTTAATGACGATTATTATGTAAGTGTCATATTATTTATTTTATATCATTGTACATGTTATTGCAGCTCTGCTCTACCCCCTGTAAGAAGTTAACATACCTACATGTCTTATGTATTTATTATAATCCTTTTAAATTAAGAACGCAAGCAAACCATAAGATAATTTATAATAATTGTATTTGGTTTTAAGAAGAATGATATGCAAATAGTTTTCAATAATAATGATCCTGATATAAGTTATTTGGTATTTGACAGCGCATACAAAGTTGCTGATATAACTTTTTTCTAGTGTAGAATAACAACATATTATTACAGTATTAGAAATTTTCTCTTGTCACAGCCAACTTGCAAATATTATTTATTATTATTAGCTCATGTGTGCTGTTAGATTATTATAAAGAACTTCTTACAATCCTTAATAATTTAATATGGATTTATAAATAAGACATAGGTAATTAATATTTTCGCTATTTTAATTTTAAAATGTAATTTCATAGTAAATATAATTAGGTATGTAGGTATATACTATTGCATGATTGTTACTACAGAGAAAATATCAGTGTCAGTAATCAAAGTAGCATGAATCACTAGTTTCATCAATCAAAGGGTATTTCTCCTAGCTCAGTTATAAGACAGAGTACAAATTAACCTAGGTGTTAATTTTAATATCATTATAATAGGATAGAAATGTACTAACAATAAAACTAGAGTACAGATATATAATATTTTATTATTATATCAATATTGTGTTAAATTACTTAGTAAATAGCATTATATTGATCTTGGATCTTCATACTAATGAGAAAACTTTTTCCAGCAAATTAAGTTTTCATATTAAATTCCTCTAATGCTGTATGCATTATAAGGTTATTAATACATAACAGGTTATAATATATTTTTCTTTTTAGGAAGACTTAAGCGTTGAGGATACTAAAGAAATAATTGAGAAGCTAAAGAGGGATGAAAAGCCAAAACCTGGACCGAGGTAAAAAACACAATGTCTTTTTGTAAATTTGTAAAATCATCAAAAAATAAAGTCCTATAAATAAAATACTTCTCTGCTGAATAGATAACTTCAGTTAAACCTGAACACTTCATATATTTATACATATTTTTAGAATTTAATTGGATTTTGACTTTCTCGTAGTATTATTCTCCACTCAAGTGCAATATATTAGCTAAAATTTACTGTACAATTCTTTCTGAAATAGAAAAGATTGGCAAACTATATGACTCCAATGACAAAATCATACCGGGAAATATTGATATTAAATGTTTTTTCACTAAATTTTTATCTATATTCTTTTTTTATTTAGGAGTGGAAGATATGCAGCGGAACCTCTTGGTGGGCTAACATCATTAAATGAAGAACCAACAGGGCCTGGTTACGGCTTACAAGAAGGCCTGAAAGCTTAAACAACCTGTTGTGTAAAAATTAATTTAATAGGAATATTTAAATAAAATCATGTTAGATCTTTTGATTTTTTTTTTTGCCATTTATTTTTTCATATCCTAAATAATATTTATATATGAGAGCATTTTTCCATTGTATGATGATTAATATAATTATTAATGATTTTACTGATATATTTTTAATCCCTTTATCTTTTGTCGAAATCCAAATTATATCAGTAATGTAAAATAATGACAGTTCGTTAATCAGCTTATTGCGTAATTCGTGACGAGATAAGCGTATCGGCATGTCTCGATAAAGAATAACACGTTTCAGTCATGATTCCCATTTTAATGTAGATGTAAATATTGTATTTAGTCATTTTAAGTTAGTTGAGTATTAAACTGACTTACCTAGGCAGTTAAAATAATTTTATGTTAATTCGTGTCGCACAAAAGCCGTGACACATATACGTGGACTATTACAGAAAATGGTGATAAACAATTGAATGTCAGTTTCGCGGTAAAGCATACATTTACTTAATGCACGCAGATGTTTCGTCGTAATAAAAACGATGGAACTGAATACACAAAACTTCAATTATGGGATACAGATACAAGGCCTACAAAAGTAAGTTGTTTTTTATTGTTTTCGAATAATTAGTCAGTATCATAAATAGATTGCACTTTATATGTAAATAATAATGTGCTATGAGATTAGTAAAGTCTATAAGGAAAAAGAAAAATTATATTACATTGTAATATATAAGCGCCGCTCAATAATAACCTAAAAGGCACTTGACTCTCAAATCAAAGGCCATAGGCTCAACCAAAACAAAGTTTGTTATTGTTTCTGTGCCTGAGCAAAAAGGGTTCCTACTTCCTACTTTCTTTTAGCTGGTATTATTTTACTTTTTAGTAAAAAATGTCTCGTTTTTTAAATTTAGTTTTTTAAACTCATAATTATTTTTTATATATCATAAATAAATTTTAAGTACACAATATAATTTTAAGTCCTGTTAATTATTGCTGTCGCAGAAAGATCAGATTCACTACTGCATGATGCATATTTATCTTACAGATTTGAGATTAAAGACTACGATAAACCAGTGTATATTACCGAACGTTTTGACATTTCTCTTTCTTTCGTTGTCATATGGATACGTCATTTCACGTTTTGTAGTTGTTTCATGCTTGTCAAATTGTCATTAGTGTCTTCGCGATTGTACGAGCTTTGTGTTGTCTTTTTAAGTGAGACAATGTCTTTCGACGCTTAAAGCTCCTAGGCATTTTGTGAAAGATGAAAAGCAGTCCCACGCGTAAATATGAGAATTTCTCTGAACACCAGACTAAAGAAACTGACAAGTATTCACTAGACAGTCAGGATACCGCCAGCCTGGTTAGTGATATTTAGTTGTTAAAATTATTGATTTTGTTTGTGTACCATCCAGATGTTATTGATTCATTAATGCTTAGTATTAGTCACTGCTGGCATATATGAAGGAGCTGTAATTCCATGGTATATAGTAACGATACAATGTTTTATAAATGACTTTAATTCACCGGCCGTATATTGCGGATTAACGTCGTCTACTACGGTTATACCGACCTAGATTTTACTCAACTTAGTGCACTAAAATTTACATAGTACATTGTTACACACTGCATACAAAATACAATTTTTTTCGATGCCTGTTTTAAAATTTTTCATGACATCGTTCTATTCACTTTCACTGCACGTGAGTTACTTTAACGACGATTGCAATGAATAATACAATTTCTA
The DNA here is from genome assembly GCF_037043105.1 of Vanessa tameamea. NCBI lineage: Eukaryota > Metazoa > Arthropoda > Insecta > Lepidoptera > Nymphalidae > Vanessa > Vanessa tameamea. The sequence goes on from NC_087324.1 coordinate 10,399,830, forward strand.
CAAGAAAGACAAGTTCATGAATTTCAAATTATTATTTTATTTATCTGTTGATAATTAAATGGTGATGGAATTTCTATAGAAACCTCCAGATATATAATAATTTAAACCAAACAATATACAATAACTGTTCTTAAAATCTGTTATGGATTATTTTACATCCAATACATATTCAGCTTTGTTTTTTTTTTAATGTAATTAATTCTTCCACATGGCAAAGACCCTCCATTTGTGGTAAGATAATAGAGTTAATTTTTTTAATCCATGTTTTAAATTAAACAAAATAGCATAACTGATTAATAAACCCATCATTAATAATTATTCAAATTCAATTTCAAATATCTTTATTCAACAAACAAGAATTAAACTTTCGTAATTATTGTTAAAATTCTACCACCAGTAGGGAAATAAACACCTCAGACCTGCGAAAGAAATTATGAGGTGTTTTTTTGGGAGAAATTTTACTTTGTTTATTACCTTTCATTATAATTTCAGAAATGTCAAATAAAATAAAAACAAAACATTTTGATTTAAAAAAAATGTTTAAGATGATATTTACTTATTATATTAAATAATTATCATATAAATATCAACGAAATTGCAGTACAGTCAAGATAAAAAAAAACTTTATTTCATTTAGGATGGGAAAATTAATAAAGTAAATAAATACAAATGTATAACTTATTTATATATTATCACAACTAAGAGGTCATATGAAGTACCTTCTGTTATTGAAATAGTTGTATTAGTCAGCTAATTATTTCATCTCTGTTCTTAATTTAGGACTCGTCATAGGTGTAAATGGGACACATATATTTAGATCTGTTAGTATCCTCGTTTATATTATAATTGCTTAAAAGTACTTGACAGTATTTTATTATTATAATGATTTCAAATAATGTCAATTTTGTACAGACTTGATTAGATTACTTTGCTTTGTATAATTTTTTTTTAGATTGATTACATTTATTAAAATATTATGCTTACTCTGTTATAACTGAAAAATACTTTTATATTTGATAATGATCAATGCAATTAAAATATATCTAAACCCTATTAAGTCCCTAGAAAAATGTTTTATTTAAACTTGACTTGCAAGATTTGAATTACTAATATGTCAGTTCAATATGGAGATTTTTCGTTATAACATAGATTTATATTTATTTTATAAAGCTGGGCTCAACAAGCTAATCACAAATGTTTAAACAATTTGGCACACTTTGCTGTTATTTTTTTTTATACAATGCACTTTGTCATCTACTCATAACTTGCACTAAAATACTAAATAGGATTATTCCTATTTATAATTTTTAAATATTGTACTAATATCAGAAACAATAGAGTACTTGATTACAAATGACTTGTTTCATAAGAACTTAATAATATTTTACATTTGCTCATCTCTTGTTATAAAACACATTTTAAAAATAAACAACTTGACAAGGCTCCTCGAGACTATACAACATGGAGGCAATTACTTTATGAAATTCATGCTAAAAATATTTGCTAAGGTTTTATGAAATTAGAAAACACATGTAAACATACATTTATTGAATGAAGAATTCCTAAATATTTGAACTGTGCCAAAGTATGATTAGAATAATCTATAAGGCATTTCAGCTAATTATAAATTATCTTTATATTTTCCTCACATTTAGTTTAACTGAATCTGGTGTTCCATATAAAATAACCTTGAGGCTAATAATACTTATTTTACTATGATCTGTGAATCGCGGACTGAAGCTCTAGGTAATTGATTTTAAGTGTAATTCAATGTAGTACAGGTGTAGACGTTTTTTGTTTGTTTTAGCATTCGAATACGGAAGAAGCCGGGCGGCGCGGCGCGGGGGACGTGAGCGCGGGCGCCGGCGATATGTGGATCAGTGCCGTCGAAAGTTCTATCCTAAGTTGGGAGGCGGTAAGTAATCATTTATTTTTCTTACTTCTCTGCGATTTGAAGACTGTTTTATTTCAAAAATAATTTAGCTTTTAGACTTCACTGTTTGCCCTCACTAAAAACAAAGAGCGGTTAATACGTTACCCTAGCGAACTAGCTAAGTAAGATAGCACTTACTATGGACCAATATGTGAGATGACGAAAACGTCATCATATCCTAGAGCTAGAAAACCGGCAGTAGCTCTGAGCAACAGATGAGTGATGCCTCCAATGGTAAGCCGCTCCGCATGACAGCAACACAGAACAGATTTGCTCATAGCTTTAGGGCTGATTGCAAATAAAAGCGGAAAAAAAAGTTGCCTCTCTGGAATGTCTTGGAATGTTGAGTGGTATGTATGTATATTCCACATTGCATATTACTGGTATAATGGAATACATCTAGAATGAAGACGTCAGATATGAAAACTATAGATTTGAAGGATATTGAACTTTTGAAGTTTCAGTATCGTTGAAACCTATCTCCGTTCCGAAACAGCTAAATTATTGTACAAAATTGTTGAGATTAACATTAGACGACGTGTACGTGTGTGATATCTAATGTGCGTAATTTATTTTTTGTAGTGCAATAAAAGGTGGAGCGACAAAGTCGTGTTTGACAAAGCTCTTTAAATAAAGATAAAAAAAACCATGTAAATTAGTGTGTTTGAATGGAGTCAATTTGATTACGTATTTATTTACGCGGGCGGTTGAGACCATTTATCTTTTCAGCTTGTAAATTCGACTGAAATTCCATTGGCTTTAGATCTATTATTTCATTAGGAAAACTAATTTGATGTTAATCGTACACGTTGTTACGTAGCGGGTACATTTATATCTTGCAGTCCTATGAAACGTGCGGGATTTGAAACGAAGCTTTCGTTCACTGTCGACCACGACATAACATAGTACTATTGGTTCAATACAAATCATAGTATTAGTATTACACGATAAAATATATCATAAAATAAACAATATTTGATATTTATTTGTTTTGCATACTTGACTTTCTACGATTAATCAGAACCAGTTCTCGTACATATTTAAATCAATAAATAAAAAATCTATTATATATAATATTTACAACTATAATACAATTACCGGTTTCGTACATATGTATGTACGTGTTTATATTGCCAGTATGTTGCATATTTGTCTATTTGAATTGCTAACTGGATCGTTTGTCTAGGAGCTGGGTTCACACGCTTGGTTGGCCCAGTAAACAGTTATTGAGTTTTCGGTAAAGAAATTCTCATTAACAGTCTCGAATCTGGAAGTTGGTAGTGTACTCTACTGTGTCCCGTAAAGCACTTGATTGACCATTTAACTTATGTGAGTGGTTATCTTGTATGGATTCTAACTCTAACACAAATGGTAGAATTTCATCTGAAACATACAAGTTTCACGATCTGTGCACGGATCTGAACCAGCGATGTAAAGAACTACCGAGAAGGTCAATACTCTTGATATTGTTTGAATTATACAATTTTTATTATAGTTTTCGTCGAATATATTATATTTATTTGGAACAAAATGCTTTAGTATTAATTTCTTATACAAAAACATATTTTATGACTGTTTGTTTTTTTTATAATTAAAATTTTGAAGCAACATCTCAAAAGATTCTGTCGTAAAAAATAAGATCATTGACCGTGACCTCGTCTCTGGAATCCAACGCATATCGGTATTATTGTATTACTATTCTGCAATAATTATACATTCCATTTTATTAACCATGCAAGCCGATACGCATTCGTTTCGCAAAACATAAATTATAAGGCATTAGTTAATTATTTACATTTTATCTATATCTATAATAAAATTGGAGTGTCTGTTTGTAATATTAAAATAACCGCGTTTTACTAAATGCATATGTATGTATACACGGTACATATACCTAAATAACATTTTTTACATTTTTTGTCTGTCTGTCTGTTTGTTCCGGCTAATCTCTGGAACGGCTGGACCGATTTTGACGGGACTTTCACTGGCAGATAGCTGATGTAATAAGGAGTAACTTAGGCTACAACAATAACCATTTTGTTCAATTCAAACGCGCACGAAGTCGCGGGCACCGCTTGTATTATATAAAAAAAACAGTGTGAATCTGACGGAGCTGAATACAGCCACACAGGTCGGGTGGCCCTCAAAGCATTCTCACGGAAGATTTTGGTCGGACAGATGGTTGGTTGTAAATGTCCGCTGAACTCAAATAGGGTTACCATGTTATAAAAATAGCCAGCACCAAATAAATAAGTATTAGAATCAGGATACTTAAGAAAATGGCCAACTGCGGTATGGATTAGTTTCGAAGCCAGCAGCAGTTATGGAGCTCATTGCAATAGTGAAAAATGCCTTAAACACCTTCCTTCATATTTTACCTTCTTACTTAATAAGATCGAAAATTTATTCTTGTTCCACAGTATTAACTTTAATAATAACAATAAAAAAAAAATCAATAAAGGATAATCAAATTCAATTACTACAATACAATGTGATAGAATGTTTTTGCAGGCGGTCCAATCGAGCTTTCGATTTAACAGTTCGACTAAAATCGACCAGTGAGAACGCGGTTTTACAGAAATTCCTCATGTGATTGTCAAGTTCAAACAATCTAGCGGTCGAAAACCTTTTTCAATTGAGGTCATTATTTATGCACTGTTAATTGATGTCAAGTCGTTTTGTTCTGTTATATTCGTGGTACATACACAGAAAACTATAAAGGTACGTCCTTGATTCTGGCTGGTCTTTAATTACGGGCAGAATCTGTTTTCTGGTACAAAAGCGCGTTGGTGTGTTCTTTCACATCGCGATGGATAGACGAGAATTGAATATATTTTATTAACCGGAGAGTGAATAACAGACTACAATTTATCTTAGAAAAATTCAAGGCAGCGAGCGCACATATTCAAAAGCATCTAACCGACACAGCGGTTGGGCTCTAGCTTTCGGGATGCAGTGTGTAAACAATATAAGAAATTGTTATTTTTTTGTAAGTTTTTGTTTAACTTGCAGTGTTGTTTATTAGTTTGTTTAGATCAAAACTTAAAATGGAATTAGTAAATTTTTTGCTCATTTCTTTTATAATTTAGTTTTACATGTTGGTTCAGATCCGATGAAAATTTGTTTCCATGACAAAATTGGCTCCAGACGAAAGAACTCCTTATCGGTCAACAGCAAATGCATGGAATTTTGAAAGAAACCAAGTTTTAATAGCGGACCTTGCAATACTACTTGGGGTGAAACGTCGTTTAACTTCTACTTAGTAAAATTTTCAAATGATTGACTGACATACAATGTACAGCCCAAACTGACTGGGTTTAACGGGATTAAATTTTTTACAGGAATTTCTTATAGAACGCAGGTTTCAATTCATCTCCCAAGAGGGTGAATAAACAATTTGAAAAATGGAAATCGGTGTTTAGGCGTCCGTTTATAAGTAAAAGACCAGACATTGTACACAGCTACTAAATATTAACGTAGTCGAACTAGTCTTAGTATAAAACAACACTCAGTAGCGGGACATAAACGGTCTGATACATACTGCAGTACTAATTGAAACATGTCTAAAGACTCCTGAAAATCGATGCAAACCGCGCATGCCAGATATTATTATTCAGGCAAAATTAATTGATTTTAATCATAAGATAATGTATGGTTATGGTTAATTAAACGAGATAATTTATGACATAATATATAGTTTTGTAATTTTATTTAACATTATCTTAAACTAAGAATTATACAAATGTACAGTTTGTTGTTTTACTATTTAGTACTACATATACACGCACCCATAAAAACAATTATTATAAAATGTCTTAAAAATATATTGTTATACTATTAAAGACTATTAAAATAATATAAACAAGAAACCAAATCCACAGATAACAAGTTCGATTGATTAATAGATCTAACTCATAAAAACAATTCTCTGTGTGAATTTCAATGAGCGACATAATTTATATGGGCACTAACAGGTTATATTGAATCGTTATTTATTTATATAATTTATGAGTGTCCAACAAAAGATACACACTAAATACATCTTCTTAAAATTAAATAATATGTGTGCTCCTTCAATTTTGTAGGAGACAACATCATGCACTCTTAAGCAAAAAATATTTAAATACAATTAAGATAAAAAGTGAAAAAATAATACATATTTATTTTACAATGTGTCTAATCGTAATGTCTAATTCCCGACCCCCTGATTCTGAAAATAATACGCAAGATACTCGTTGACCCGATGACTATATACAATATGCTTTTTCATTGAAATACTCTTCTGTAAAAATATTCCATTTAACAAAAACACGATACGGTTTGGCTTCCGTTACATTAATAAAACGTCTCGTTATTATGACTTGGATAGAAATAAAAGATTAAAATGAGATACTAAATAATTAAAATCTGTCTAAACGTAGAATTCAGATCGTACACAAGACTTTTTTAAACAATAGAAACTCTGACGTCGAGATCTCATTAAATCTTAAAGAAGTACTTTCATGTATATATCTGTTCGCTCACGAAGGTGTGAATGATCGCCGTGCTTTAACAAATATAATCTAATTTGTATTTTTTTTTGCTGTCCTTATTCATATATTAGTCGTCTTACGCACACTAAGAAATCTTGTACTTATTAGCGTTACTCATACTAATGCATGCTGACAAATTAACGTGAAGGCGCGTGCCTTCGTGACCGAACAGATAGATCTCCATGTTATGTATTAGCGTCGGGACTCCGCTAGACAATACCATAAGTCACTTATATTTATTTAATTTATAATTAAGAAAAATATTTCTTAATACATAAATTAAATGATAAAAATAAAATTGATGTCAAGGTTTTGAGTTTTGTATTATAAATAAAGATATGTTAATTACGATCTTTTTTAATTGTATATAATATAGTTGAGCCATAAGTAAATCGCGTGCAATATTTTAATCGTATATTCGTTTATCTTTACTCCTCCTCCGATTGGAATAGGCTCGTGGTGGCCATTCGATTTATATTCCTTTCAGAAATACCAAAAGCTGTAACCTTCGTAGTCTCAGTTATGACTAAGACGTCGGAGCATGATCCAGGACAGGAAAATGGAGAGATCTTAATTCGTTATGTTGTTTTTAGTGTTCAGATAAATTTAACGGAGTTAGGTTTTTATATAGCATGTTTTAAAAACTTGCTATTGGACTTTATATTTTATTATTATTTCCATGGTGTTCATGTGATATATGTAAAATTTGTAGGTTTGGTTAGTTTTTTAATTACTTTTTGGTGGGCTGATGTTGAAATGGGCCATCTGATGGTAAAGTCTATTTAGTGGTAGGTGTGCAAGCCCGTCTGGGAAGGTACCGCCCACTTATAACATATTCTACCGCCATACAGTGATAGTCAGTGTTGTTGTATCCCGGTTTGAAGGGTAGTTGAGCCAATATAACTACAGGTACATAACATCTTAGTTCCCATGGTTTGACATTGATATGTATGTACGAATTTTTGAATTTTTTATAACCGATTCTTCCAGAAATTTTGAAGTATATACTTTTAATACTAGGAACAAGCATAAACTTGTTACTTCAAATACCCGATTACACAGGTTTAGTTACCTACTCATTTGTGGGACAATGTATACTTATTATTATTGCAACATGATCTCAGAAAACGTTCAAATATATTCAATTATTTATTTATTATATTAATTATTTATTATGAAATTACTTAATTACATAATTATATATTATTTAATTATTAATTTAAATTTAAATATCGTTTGTGTGCTAATGGATATTACAAAACTAATGCATTCTTAGTCGATTGCATGACTTGGGAATGAGATGATCGCCTCCAGGCTGTTTCAAATAACGAAAGTATTTAATCTATGAAAACAAAATTTGTAAAAATTGATATTTAAAAAAAAACCCGTATTCTCGTCGGTTCTTCGATTCGAGTTTTTTTGTCTCCGAATGGGTGTTAGATTTTTGTCTATTAATAATCAAGTGTATCATTTCTGTATTTAATTTTGACTTTTTACTTTTGGTGACCACTTACCATCAGGTGGGCAATATCCCGTCCGCCTATCTGTATCATAAAAAAAAACCAATTTCTTTGGTACCTTGTAACTATCCTATATACGCTTTCCCCTTCATTCCGCGCATATTGCACATCTATTATATATGTATCTATCTATTATATATCTATCACTATCTATTATAATAATTACACCAGTTTCACCCTTTTAACTGGATCACAGCTGAGCAGAGATGGTAAATCTATCCCACTTAAATAGCTGGAAGGTTTCTAATAAAATTTAGCATCGAAGTTAATTACACCGTGAAATTCAAATTGCTTATAAAAAACTCTTTAGGTACTAAGATTTAATTTTCGCCTACAAATTCTTCTAGGTACCTATGGTTATCAGTATGATACATAGGTATGTATCATACTGATAACTAGTATTCATTTTATACTTTAGCCGAGTAGGCTCTTGCAAGCACTTTGAATCGTCAATTTACAATACTTTTTTTATTTATTTGCTACCGGTTCGGAATGTAGATTCTACCGAGAAGCACCTGCAACTTGTAACATAAGTATCATAGGTAGTTGTTAATTTAAATATGATTGTTAACATTTAGGTATCACGGTGCCCTTATCCGAGTGTTTTTGAGTGATGCATAAAAATACGTAGCTTTTAATTGGTACTAGGTATGAGTCATAATTTTAATAATTGAATTGTTTGAATTGTTATATACATATAGAAATATAAAAATGCTTATCTTTTAATCGGCCTTAAAGTAATTTTAATTATGGATAATGATTCTCATTTTAATCACGTATAATTATCTAAACTGTATTAAAAGTAAAAAAAAAAAAACCTTATTCAAGTCGATTACAAGCACTCGTGATTTTACATTTATTTAATATAAAGTTACCCACTGGTTACCGAGAAAAATCACCAAGCAGTCAATAGTTACTTTTACTTTAATTAAATTATAAAGGTAAGCTAATTATAATACTTCATGATTTAAGATGTTCCGTGTGAAGGTCCCATACTTATAGTAGTATAATAGACTACGAGATTTTCTTGTTAAGTGCATCTATAAATACTATCGAGCATTAAATCCACCACGCGTATGGTGTTGGGAAACCAACAAATAAAGTAAAAACCATTCAAAAAATCCATGTATTCCAAGTATTCAGTAAGTTAGTAACGTGTTCGTTTATTCTCAAAATCATATAATTCAAGGTTTAGTTTATCTTGTCTGTTGATAAAATATCACTTCGAGCAAGTTGAAGATGGAAGAGGTGATGAGTCCCTTATGATCCATATTTCACAAATCTTTTAGCTTTTACCTAGTATAGTCCTCAAAGGCCGACAACCTATAAGCCACTCAGTGTTGCAGATTTCCTTGGTAGTCATTTTCCGTCAAGTGAGCCTCCTGCTCGTTTGCCAACTATTCCATAAAATGCGGGTTCAAAACAAAGATCATTACTAATTTTCATAACTGTTTAAGCTATCTTTTTAAAGACTTTGCAAATTGGAAAATGTAGTGTAAAAGTTTAATCATGGTATAATATTCCAATAAGATATGCTTTTTGTGTATTGGAATGTTAGTAAAGTACAAAAATATACGAGAAGCGAAACTTGTAAGTGATGTTCTTAATACGACGCCTTGGAACATTCTACGTGTTTTTAACATGCCATTATTTAACTTCATCTGTTGGTGTGTGTCGATCAATTCTTGCAAATGTATTTAAAATTAATTTCACTCAACTGGTTAAGCTGAAAGCACGCCCTTTTTGAGTTGGACGAGAAAATAATCTAGCATACTAAATATATAGTATCGTTCAATATTCAAGTAAAAGTATGTTTTAAAAAAGACTTTTATTCTATTAATTATAAGCAAAGTGAAATTTATTTTCATGTCTGTACAGCAAAATGAAATGAAAAAATTCTACTACTAGAATTTATTTTAACAATAGTATTAAAACGATAATATATTTGCTTCTGATTTAGAATTTCATTCTTACAGTAGAATAGAATAAAATGGAACATTTAGTACACACCAGAATGACTAGCTTCATATCATGTCAAGGTTGTGCTGTGCCTCCAATAATATAAAGTATAGGAAAATATATATGTTCTACTCGTTTTGTTTCGATTTCAAGTCGACAATTTTTATACTTGCAAAGAAGTTATACAACATTGTAACCATTTTCGTAGACAAAAATATGTAATTTACAGAAAGTTTTCTCGTAAACGCACACACACAAAGTTGTGTTAGATTTTCTTTCGTCGACAGCAAATTTTGCCTATAAAGATTTGTTAGGTGACAATAATTATTTCTTAAAATAATATCAAAATTAACGTGTCGGATTGATATTTTGTATCACAAATTTGAATTGACCCAAAATATTTATGACTGGTGCCCGCGACTCCGTCCGCGTTTTAAGCCTCAAAAGTTGGAGTATTACATGGTTGACATATCTGTGTATCTTCGAGTCAGTCGTGGCATTGTAGTTCCCAATAAGTGTCTGTCTAACTGAATAGTGTTTATTATTTATGCTAATTGTATTTTTATCGTGTCAATAATGTCGGCTATGCTACAAAATGCACTCGATCCGAAGCTATCAACTATCTTATCTCACGTCGTAAAGTAGATGAAACTCCACCACGTCATATTGTATGCTTAATCGCTTAACGAGTAACTGGTTGAAAAGCCTTGGATATATCGATCGCGTTATAAATAGATTAAAAATATATATATGTTTTTCTTTGTCATCGATGTTGGAGTAACCAAGCCGTTTGATACATCACTTATCTAATGATACGATGAAAATTATGATTATTTTATAAGGATTCTGGTTTGGGAGACAGGCCACTTGATTGTCAGTGAACTCCATCTCCCAAAAGACATTTATTATTAGCACGTGCAATGCAGCATCGTCCCTTACAGCGTCAATGCGTCTCGGGAATTATGATTTATTTTATGTCATATACGTATAGTCTATTCCAATTGAAGAAGGAATAAAGGTAAACAACCTTTGATTTACGTATGCCACGTGATATGCTAATATCTCAGCTATAATGTGCACTATTAACATTTCTTGAATATTTCACTAAACTACTTATATCCACTTTAATTTTACCTCAATTTTTCAAAAGCTATGTTTTCGCAAATCCATAATTAATATTATAGATTATTCAAGCTCTCGACCAATTATGTCGTGTCTAATCAATGTCAAATGTTATTATTTGGTTTTTCTCCCCTTATGGTCGGTATAACCATAGGTAGGGTAGACTGGGTACGGTTGTGACAGGTTACGGTTGTGACAGTCGCAATATTAGCGAAACCATAAGGAATACGGGGGAGGTGTAAAGGGGAGAGAGGAACGTCGTGCGAGTCTGAACATGTTTCACATTGTTTTATCAGACGACGCGCGACGTTGACGTTAGCAGAGGCCCTCATTACTTTTTAACGGTCAAAAGTAAGTATTTTTATTCGATTTCTTTTAGTGATTGTTGTGATATGTGTACAGATACAGTAATGAATGTTCTTTCTCATTATTAGTTAAACATTAGTGGTTAAATAGCAGTTCTTACTTTATAAGTATGTTATTTAATATTATTATAACTAATCTTCTTTTGTCAAAGAGTACTTTGGGTACGGTTGTGACAATTTTTTAATTTGTTTTTTGCTTTTAGATGCCAAGAAAACGCGTAAGAAAGACGGAAAGAGGGCAATGTGAAATTGTAAAATATGAAGAAGCTTATACCGAAGTGAAACGAGGAACGTCATTACGGAGAGCTGCAGAAATGCACAAAGTTAATCGTATGTCTTTATTACGGTATATTCGAAAACGCGATGAACCCGGCAATGACCACAATAAAGACAGCATCAGCATGGGGTATGTTGCACATAATAAAGTTTTCTCTGAGGAACAAGAACAGCAGCTGTCAAAATATATAACACGTTGTGCTGAAATATATTTTGGTTTGTCTCCGAGAGAAGTACGGAAGTTAGCTTTTGAGCTTACTATTAAATATAATCTAAAGCAACCTGCTGCTTGGCTTCAGAATAAGATGGCTGGTGAGGAATGGTTTCGTTCATTCATGAACAGAAATCCATCACTATCTGTTCGTGTAGCTCAAGCTACTAGCCTCTCAAGAGCAACAAGTTTTAATAAAACAAACGTGGAAGCTTTTTACAACAATTTGCAAATTGTTTTGGACAGACACACTTATGAGTCACAGGATATATATAATGTAGACGAAACAGGCATAACTACCGTCCATAGACCAGATAAAGTTGTCGCAAGACGTGGCATACGCCAAGTGGGAGCTCTGACGTCAGCTGAACGAGGCACATTGGTCACAGTTACATTTGCAGTAAATGCTTTGGGCAATAGTATACCCCCTTTATTTATATTTCCTCGCGTTCGTTATCACGAACATTTTGTGAGAGACGGGCCTATAGGATCGATAGGAACTGCAAATCCTTCAGGCTGGATGCAAGACGTGTCATTCTTAGTTTTTCTTGAACATTTCAAGAAATTTGCAAATGCTTCTCTAACGCATAGAATCTTACTATTGCTAGATAACCATTCTTCTCACATCCATGTTAATACATTGGATTTTTGTAAAGAAAACGGAATCACTTTGCTTTCATTTCCTCCACACTGTTCGCACAAACTGCAGCCACTGGATAGATCCGTCTTCGGACCCTTAAAAAAAGCAATAAATACTGCTTGTGACGGTTGGATGCGAAGTCACCCTGGAAGAACCATGACCATTTACGACATTCCAAGTATTGTGAAAACTGCAATGCCTCTAGCTTTAACACAAGCGAATATTCAGGCTGGATTTTCTAAAACTGGTATTTACCCTTTTAATCGAAATTTATTCGATGAAATAGATTTTGCTCCCTCTTCAGTAACAGATCGACCAAATCCAGACAATCAACTAAACAATCCTGCAACATGCACTTCTGCAATTGATGATCAAACCCCGAACATACCAAACCCTGATATTAGAGAAAACAATCCAGTTCCTAGCAGTGATATGGCACCGGTGTCACCACTATTAGATTTTTCATTAGACGAAAACTATCTTGGCCCTAATGATGAAACACCACCACTTTCACCTTCCGTATTGGACGAATTCTCATTTCAATATTTAAATAGCAATGATCAGCCAACTGCGTCATCCTCAGCTACACCACTTATTTTTTCTCCTGATATTGTTCGACCTTTTCCAAAGGCTCCCCTAAGGAAATCAAGAGGTTCCAGAACCAAAAAGTCAACCATATATACAGACATCCCAGAAAAAGAGGCAGTTCGGCAGGAATATGAAGAAAGAGAAAAACGATTGAAGGCTAAACTGATAAAGAAAAACCTGAACAAAGTAAAAGGAAAAAACAAAGAGAGAAAACGGAAGACATCACCACCGTCATCAGGTGAAGACGAGTATTTTTGTTTAGTGTGCATTGGTGCATATTCCGATAGTAAGCCTGGTGAAAAATGGATAAAGTGCCAAGGAAAATGTGAGCTCTGGTCACATTTAGAGTGCACTGATGGTAGTCGCCATTACATATGTCATAACTGTGATGACTCTGACTGATGATTGATCTCCAATATATTATTTTTACTACAATATATTATTTTGATTAATAAAGAATATTAAATATTATTTTCGTTTGTTATGCTGTATGCTGATACAATATACAAATTGATTTTTTTTTTATTTAGTTAGTATTTTGACGTTTTGTATAATTATAATATTTTAGTTAGGATTTTGTACTGATTGTAATTTAAGACTGATTCATTATAAGCAATCAAATTGCTATATGAGGATTTGTTATAATAGCTATACCTAGATTCTAAAGTGCCTTATAAACACTAAAAGTACCTGTGTTACGTAATGGTAATTACTTAAAAAAAGTACATGTTGTGCAATAAAAGTGATTGATGACCATTCTGGTGTATTTTTGAACCTGTCACTACCGACCCCAAGTACTGTCACAACCGCCCCTGGGATGAGGACGGTTGTGACATTTTCTTTTTTTTTTCTAACTTGCTCATGTGAGTTAACCATAGTACTTAGAAATCCATTTTTTGTATTTATACGTAGGTAAAAGTACTCTTTATAAAAAAAAACCTATTTTGTATAGTTTACTACTACACTAGCAAAATTATTGGTTGTCGAATGAAAATTGTCACAACCGTACCCAGTCTACCCTATACATAAAAAATATTAATAATTCCTGACCATTACTACTGGAATTTTCTCGATTTCTTGGATTTCTACCGGAATCGGTTACCGCGAAGAGGTTCTATATTGGTCGTAATACTGGCAAATATATCTCACGTGTTCTCACTTCCTTCAATTGGAAATATCCAACAAATAATGATAGCAAATCTCAATTCCTGTTAGTGTTTATGTAATAAGACGTTAATATTATTTCGTTAACGTCAGCATCCGCAGCGATTGGTCTATTTAAATACATAGTATCGTTTTAATATTTTATTTTGCGTATTATATTATTTCTCAGGTGGCTGAGCGTTTGCAAGTGGACGTACGACGTGGCTTATCATGGCGGGAAGCGAACGATCGTATGAATTTCGTGGGGCCCAACGAGTTCCAAGTGAAGGAACAGGAGCCGCTGTGGAAGAAGTACATCGAGCAATTTCAGAATCCACTTATTCTGCTATTGCTTGGTAGGTATAGTAATTTTAAGTTCGCGGTTATACTTTACTAATATTGTAAGTGCGAAAATAACTCTGTCTCTTTCACGGCCACACCGCTGAACCGAATTTGAAGAAATTTGCTATGAAGCAAGCTTGAAATATAAGGAGAGACAGAGTTTTTAAGGCGTGACACTTGACGACCAACCCCTAAAACGAGAGCAAAGCCGCGTGCGATAACTATTTTCTTATATTTTTTTGAGCGATATTACTTTTGTAAACGTAACTCTTTTGTCTTAACGTCTTAAAAATATTAATCTTTATTGAACATCGCAATACTGAATCAAGATATGATTTGGTAAGAGGTAAATGGCTGATACGTTTTAGACTAGATTATATTTACTTGTATATTTCTATCGATAAGACTAAAATTATCAATGGTATAATATTTAATTAAATGTTAAATATAGTAAATATATTTTAATAATATTATATAAGCAAGTTGTTGCCAAAGTAGGTACACGAACAAACAGAAAATATTCATATTTCAGAAAACCATAAATTCCAAGTTATGCCAATTTGTTCGCTACCTGTCTATTTGATAAGAAAATAGAGTCGAATCATGTATTTATATATAACATCTGATCTGTGATTCAAATACAGATTACGATGATTGGTCGAATAAGAAACAAATGAAAGTAGATGTAGACAGATTGTTTACTATAAATAACACGTTGTGTAACAGGGAAACACATTAACCAATAATTTGGTTTTAATAAAGAAATATATTAATAGTACAAAATAAATTCCAAATAATGTTGGGCCTAAATTGTTGTACAAAAACGTTTGACGTTTTAAAATGTTGACCAATAAGCAAATATTGTTGGCCTCCAACATTGTAAATCATAATTGCCAACGCTGGTTTTCAGTGAGCGCCTTGAAAAAGAGCAAATCTGCGAACACCTGTAATACCTACTTAAAACTACGCAGTTATGCACATATGTAATATTACTATAAATTGATAACATTAAAGCCCAACATACAACATAAACAGCGTGTTAATTTCCCACTGCTGGACTAAAGCCTCCTCTCGCTGCTCCTATGCGGGTTGGTGGATACACATGTGGCAGAATTTCGTTGAAATTAGACATATGCAGGTTTCCTGTTCCGTACTGAACTGTTTTGTCTGTCGTATTAATATATCGATTAATGTGCAGTTAATTTTTTGTTGTTCTCGTAAAGGAAAGCCCACACACACACATACATGTATTTTAAATAATTTACAAGAAAAAACATTACCAAACTTAAAAATAGGTACATCGAATGCTGACAATTGAGCACTTGGTTGTCCACACTTAAGGGTCGTCCACACAAACGTAAAAAAAAACATATTAAATACGTTATCAAACTCGCTAATTTATAATTGGTGCAACTTAATATTAATAAAGCTATTATATAATATTAATAATGTTACCAACTTTTATGTTTTAAATATTTCTTTTTTGTGTTTTCTAAATGTAATGTTTTGTATTGTTCGATGTGATATAACTTTAAGTTGAACATTTAAAGAAACCAAACTACCAGGAAAAGCATGCCAAAAAAAGACTTGCGTGAAACAGACGTCCATTGCAGTGCTTAAAAAATACCCGATAAAAAACTCAAGTAAACGGGATTAACGAGCAAAACGAATAGTAATAAAGTAAAATAATTTAAATTACGCTCGAGTATTTGTCGTTCTGAATTGTAAAGAAAGATAATTAATGCATTTGGCGTGTCTCGAAATAAGATCGGACTCATGCGTCGAATGTGATAAGAATTTTTCGAGCATTTAATTTCACGCCGAATAGAACGCACAACGCATTATTCATCATTGTGAACGCAGCTTAAGATCTAAGATAGGTATGCCTCGAAACCTGTTCAGTGCGAAGTTTTTTATGTCAAGATACGGTCCAGCAACTGTTACTTGACGCCGATGTGTTTTATGTTCGCCAATTCTCTGAAATAATAAAAAAAAAGTCAAGTGCCAATACATAAGCGTGTACTGGGAGTCGTGTGAATGTAGTTATTTTGTTTTAAACTTTCGTTGAAAATGAACGTACCTTTATAATTGATCTCTTTTCCATGAAATTCAAGACTGGGCCGTTTTATATTGGGAACGGATTCATTTTCTCTCGCTAAAATTTTTCCGGTAAATAGAAATTGCAGGTACTACGAAACGACACCTCATTTTGTTAACGACGTTAAAAAAAGACGTCGAAAGTTTTGTCACTTTTATTATTCACTTATTACACTTTACTGTCGGGAATATGCTTTCTATTTTGATTTGTTTTAGCTTTTGTCGTTTTTCTTTAATATTCCCTCTATCTTACTTTTGTGTTATAATCTGAGTATAGCAAAACGAATTAATAAATTTTACTTATTATACATGCATATATATAAATTGGTCTTAAGCACCAAAAATGTGTGTGCGTAAATTGAACTCAATTGGTGTCCTTCGGTTCAATCGAAATATTTGATGATTCGATAGTTTTTTAAAACAAGGTGTTTAAATTGATATTGATGATAATAAAGAATACCACAAACAGGGGAGGTTACTTCGCTTTTATATAAGCGAAACTATGCACAGACGTTCACAAGAGTAAATTTGCGATAGTTGCTTTACACGACTTTAGCCCGTAGCGAGCTTACTGTCTCCAAATTTAAAAGAATGTTAAGCAGAAAATAAATTGAGTCGACAGTGAACTCAATAGAGCTTCTTTGTTCGTCCCCTTATTGAGGGCAAAGGCAAAGTTCTCGAAATATTTTTGTCTTTGTCTACTACATGCATTGAAGTTGGGGTACAGTGTATATCAAGTTAATTCATTTATGTAACGTATAAATTTATTTTTCAAAATTAAAAAAATGATACCGTTTTCGTTTTAATTAAAATCGGATTCTTGTCTCATTTGAGAATATCCAATCGGAGCTCACTTAAAAAAATCACCTATTTCTTTATAATTACCGATAATATTGACAATCCACGTCATGTAATAATGCTTTTTTTATCTGTGGACAATATTCATTTGTTAAAAGCGTAGTCAATTAATATAATGCATTTGCATTATTAAAGCTTTCATATATACACGCTCTTTGTATCGAGCATGTAACTATCTAATTTGAGAAATTAATCTGAATTATATATAACTTTGAACCAGTAGGTACCGCACATTTATCAGATTCTATCACCAAACGAGAATACTTTGCTAATTTATTGCCGTGTTTCGGTTTCAAGGATGAGGATACGATGACAGCAGAAGGGATGAAATATCGAAAACTGCTTTTTTTTTTAAATAAATTAAAAAAGGTTTTTCAAGTAACTTCAAATAGATTTAATAATTTCTTTCAAAAATTGTTTTTTTTATAAGATTTTTTTTTTCTTAAATATCTTCATTTCAGCAGACTATTAATGTATGTTCATCTGTTTTTGTTCTTAACTATCATAATTTGAGTAATGAGGTATCATTAGAAGCTTCTAGATCATTAGATCTATTCTATCATTAGATCGTTTGTCTCTTTCAATGGTTGTTGTTATATGACCATTATTTGTCTTAACTTTTGGCAGTACAAAGAAACTATCAGACGGGTGCTTCGTTTGCATAACTTTTAGTAGACATTATATTTGTTTATTATTGTTATATACAGAAATTTTACGGTCTCGACTCAATCGCATATTCTCCAATAACTATTAATTATATATATGTAATATGTTGTTTGTAATATGTTGTTTATTGAAACAAAAACTGTAGTTGTTGATCTGTAAAGAGAAATTTATTTTTGAAAGTTTGATACAATTAATATTATATTTGCAAATACAATTTACGACTACTTATATACCTAGTACAAATTAACATTATATTATTTACTAACCTGTAAAGAGAAACAACATTAAAAGCTATTGCTTCAATTTCTATTTTAAACAATCGTTATTCCTTTTCAAAAATCTTAACTTCTAACTTAAAATGTACAAAAAACCAGAGAACCTTTTTCCACAGATTAAATTATATAATGAATACAGAGTAAAAAGTGCTGCCACCATAGATAATAAATTATAGTAAGTAATGAGCAAGTGTAATTATCTATTAAATTAAATGAAGAGTAAAAGAGCTTCATTTACACATATATATATATATATTTATACGTAAATAAATATTGTTTTAAATGGTATTTATATAAATATGGGTGAATATACAAAAATTGGGTAACTCAATGTCATCAGCCAATTTATTCAAAGTCTTATTATATTTTATTAAAATTACAAATTATTTTAAAACAATGAAAACTTATTTATTTGGTCACCCAATTTCACTTCTTCATTTTAAATACAAGTTATTCAAAAAATAAAATTAATACTTAAAACGTCAGTCCTTTGGCATGTCACAATCCCGAAAACCAACAATCAAGTGACTATCCTTTAAATATTATCATTGTTTTAAGAAAACTTACTAATTCACTAGAAATTGTAGTGTACAAAGTATTATATAATACAACTTTCATAAGGTAATGTTCATCATTTAGTAAAAAAAAATAATAAGAAACTTTGTGTTTTATTTTATGTCTCAGTCCGTTGTGTGTTCTTTAAATTTGAAATTCGCGCCAAATATCACCGACGCAAGGTCAATACCGCGCTTGAGTTTTAATGTTGGTACTGAAGTTAGTTGCGGACCGCTCAATTTGACGGCTGCCATAACTGTACCAGTGCTTGGGGTGTGTTTGTCGTCTAAACACGTGCTGAGTCAGTCAAAATTTCAGTCCTGTGGTGAGTCGTTATTTTCTTGTAAATCTGAGATTTACTTTCATTTATACATTGTTAACTATGATTTATTAAAATGTAGTTTGTGGATATTCGAAATTACGAAAAAAAACATTAGTTCTGATTATAACCTCAAATTATGTCTTTTTCGTCAGTCCGTTGGCGTCAGTCCTTTGTCAGGTATCGCGCCAGAAGACTGACGTGTTTCCATAGTACAGATGTTTTTTTTTGTTTTAGGACCGATTTTTCAATGGCCAGATAAAGCTTATCGGAGGAATAAACTATAAGACGGCAAAATGATTAACACTGTATTTGTAAGAGCGAGTGTCAGTAGTAACGTGTCCTTATTTTTGCCGCTTTATTTTTATTACTCGAAAAAAAATTTTATTAGACATTGAAAATCGGTCCTTAGATCACCTTTATCTTAATAACTACCGTGTATAGGCATTTCTATTTTTTATTTCAGTGTAAAACATTATGCAGCACGCTAAAAGCAAATTTACGAGGGATGAAATATTTAAAAAAAGAGAGAAGCCGAAAAGGCTCGCTTGGCCAGAATTAAAAGTGACCCCATTAAATTAGCGGAATACAAAGAAAAACAAAAACTTCAGTACTTAAGGAAAAAAGAGAAAGGAAAAAGAAAAAATGTTGTTGACATGACACCACGAGAGCAACGAATAACTAGAAAAAAATGGAAAAAATAGATAATGTACCACTATCTACATACGTGAAAGATAATGACGATCGCTCTAAATTGGATTGCAATCCATCGGCACCAGGAACTAGCGGTCATACGCACCATCAAAGTCTTCATAGTAGTGGCGATTATGTTTTGGTCAAATATCTTACTAAGAAAACAGAATATCATTATGCAGCGGTCTGCTCTTCGGTTGATGATGAAGACGGTGAAGTAAGAGTAACTTTTTTTAAAATATGTAACCAGAATGGCACTCTGTTTAAATTGGATGAAAAAGATATATCAGATATTCCCGTGGATCAAATAATAAAAAAACTACCCGTACCGAACCTTATTACAAAAGGGAGGAGAGTTTTTTACAAATTCCAGGAAAGAATCGATGTTTTCGAAAAATAATTTTAATGTTTGCATTATTATCATCATTATTATTTTTGCAGAGAAAAAGATCTCATTTTATTTTAATTATTGATATTTCTTTAGATGCTTTTAAGGCATAGTTTATTATATGACTTGATTTATTGGATAAATACGTACTGTTAAGTAAAATTACCTCAAAATATATTAAATAGTTAACTAATACAACATAAAATAATAAAAATGACAAAAGGCTGTTATGAAGACTGAGATTGTTGAGTTTCAAAGTATTAT
This sequence comes from Vanessa tameamea, assembly GCF_037043105.1. NCBI lineage: Eukaryota > Metazoa > Arthropoda > Insecta > Lepidoptera > Nymphalidae > Vanessa > Vanessa tameamea. The sequence goes on from NC_087324.1 coordinate 10,420,576, forward strand.
TATATTGTTATTGATTTTAATTTCATTATAATTAGTACTTTTAAGATAAATATTGTTAGATTTTTGTTTCTATTGTTTGTTGATTACTTAGAAATATTAAATAAAACTAAGTCAAAGTAGTAAAAGCTAAGTGAATAACTTTACGTATGACAAAAGGCTGTATTGTAAACTGAAATAGTATTTTTTCCCAGTATTACGTATTAATAATAAATTATTTTTTTATTGTTACTAAGTGATTTTAATACTTAAACGACATCTGCCATTATTAAAACTAAGTCATTTGTACTATTTTAATTAAAATTCATTATAATTCTTTAAAAAATGTGTATTTTATCAGTACTATGTCACCCTAGTCAGTACCCTGGCAGTCAAATTCAGAAAATTTTAAATATCTTACAAACTACATAAAAAAGTGACTGGCCCAAATTGCAACAATATATTCATTAGATTTACCATCATATTCACCCGAATTTGTAATAATTTGATTAAATAACTATAGTAAACAAAATATTCTCAAGAGTTACCCAATTTTTGTATAATCACCCATATATATTTTTAAAATATATCAGCGTTTTACATGTGCCGTGACATCGACATGGTGAAGTAATTTCCAATATCGATTGACTGATTCAAGGGCATGTCCAATGTGTGGACAAGATGTCTCCTGATGTATTACGTTGCAGCCAACTGGTTAAATTAGGCATTCAATGAAACGACTAGCCAATTTTTTTAAACGGCTCCTTTGTTTTTTTTCTGTATTGGGTGAAAATAATGACTCTTTTTAACACTGATGTATTGTCTAACCCCTAGAGTGTTTTATTAGAAATCGGTTATAAACATCCTTATTATATATATTATATATAAGTGATTAAGAATAATCTATGAGTGGAAGATGAATTTGATTATGTCATTGAGTCCGCTGGTTATCCAGTAATTATCAAAATGTCGAAATCACAGTCGAGGTGATAAAATATTAAGTTAAACGTAACTAATCATCTGATCAAAGCCGGGGAAGAACCGCGGAGATTTTTCGTGCGAAATTTTCTTAGAGATAACACCGCAAAGCAAATTGCGTCTAAGATTATTCCTTAAACATTTTTTCTTGTATCTTATTTTTTGTTCTTTATAAAGAATCATCAAAATATCATATATTTTGATGATTCTTTATAAAGAACAAAATAATAATAAAAAATAATAATAAAAATGACTTACTGTACTAGTAATAGTAGGTGTACATTAAGGTAATTTAGTAGCTGAATGTGACCTTGAGATATCTGAATGTTATAGCCGTGACTATACGTAGTATGTACGCCGTAATGCAGGCCAATTAAGACCATATCTACAATATAATACTTAAGTCTTTAAAACGTTTTTTACGTGTTTTTCGAGAAGTGTTTATCATTGGAATGTAATTCAAGTTTTATTGTTTATTGTAAAGCTGCGTCTTTACAAAATAACGTTTGGATAATTTCGTCAACACGTTCGTAAAAAAGAAAGTTTTTTTTATTTACTAGACTCCACAATCAATATTGATAGGTACTTTATTTTTTAAATCCGTGGCGTGGTTTAAATGGCCATTATTAATAATCACTTTTGGTAATAGAAATGTATAACGTATATAGCTTTAGCGTATAGCTGCTTAGCGTTTGTTAATTATTTTTTTTTCAATTTATTTTTCTCATTTTTTTTCAATTGTTTATTTTAACTCAAAAATTAGTTTTGACACTTAAGGCCACAGAATTCTATAATTTAATTTTTGTGACTCCTAGTCGTGTACCTGATGAGATAACTTATCGTAAAGTTGTAAAGTAGGTCATTTATTTATAAACAGAAGCTTAAACACCGATTTTTCTATTTCTAACCTTAAAGTTTTCTTTTACTTTTACAGAAGCCTGAATAAAAAATCCCTAATTTCAAACATTGATGAAAAACAAACTTCGATACGAACTTTCCTTCTCAAATTTTCCTCTTAACTGATGAATTCTCAGAAACGCTTTAACAGATATATTTTACTCATAAATAGAAGCTGCAATACCGAAATCCATGTTTCTAAATGAAAATGATCCCCTTGCAGACTTTCATACTTGGTTTTGTTCTTTTAGGTTATGAATATTTTGCATTCTTCAACTGTTCAACAAAAGCCTAAACACCGATATCCATAATTGTACCATCAGTTGTTGCTAAATTTCCATACAAACTTCCCCCCATTTATGTGATGAATCTTGAAAAAATCTCTCCTAGTACCTACCTACTTTTCTGTGCAAAATTTCATTTTTTAAGCATTATCCCTAGTTAGTACGGTGCCCCAAATAAACCTTTTTCCATTCTTATAAAATGTATTTGTAGTCACATTTGGTGACTTCCTGAAAAATTTAAAGCACTGAAATTGTTCACTAACTTAACGTCATAATGTATTTTTAATAATAGGTATGCAATTTCTAAAATTTTCATAGACTACCCAAAAAATACTGATGATCGAAAACCGTTTATCAACATTGAATGACATTTAATTTTGTTCGAGTTATAAAAACTTTAATTGTAAAGTTATCTAATCTTATTTATTCACCTTGTTTTATTTTTCGTTTAATAAAATGACGTATTAGATAATACTTTAACCGAAACGCTTACGTTATCTTTCGAAATTGATATTTGGTTCATGTTGATAATTTACTAAGTGATTCTGTATGTTTTGATTTTATCAACGATAAATTGAACGATATGCTAATTTCAATTGTTAACATTATATTAATATGATATGCTTTATAGGTATGTCTGGGTAGGTACCACCCGCTCATTCTACCGCCAAACAGCAGTACTCAGTATTGTTGTGTTCCGGTTTCAATGGTGAGTCAGCCAGTGTAATTACAGGCACAAAGGACATAACATCTTAGTTCCCAAGGTTGGTGGCGCAAAGGCGATGTAAGGAATGGTCAATATATCTTATAGTGCCTTTTGTCTAAGGGTGGTGGTGACCGTCCCCCAAACTATGCTATAAAAAGCCCGCTTGGGTAGGAACCGACCACTCATCATATAATCTAATCTACCACCAAATAGTATTATTATTACTACTTGGTATTTTTGTGTTCAGGTTTGAAAAGTGAGAGCCAGTGTGACTACAGGTACAAGGAACATAACGTCTTAGTTCCCAAAGTTGTTAGCGCATTGGTAATGTAGGAAATAATTAAAATTTTACACAGCGCTGATATCTATAGACAGTGGTGGTCATTTATCAGCAGGTGGCCCATTTGACCGTTCGCTTATCGATATCTTTTGGCGTATTTTTCGCAATTTTCCAACATGCTAAACGAATCCGTTTGACATTCAAGATTCACATCAATTTAGTTTATAGTTTCAGTTCGGATATAGATATGTGCGGTACATTGTCACAGCACTGGTGAATTGAACGGTTGATGAATGCTCACATCTCATTGGTTGAAATAACACGGGGTATAATCCTTGTTTGACTCGTACGATGAGTGACAGGCAGCTACTAACTAGCTAGCTATATAAACCAATAGGAGGAGTCTCATTAAAAATATCTATAGTCTGTAGATTTAAAAAAGGAATAAAAAAGATACATTTGAATTTCCTATTTATATATGCAGTTAAGTGTACGACGCTTGTCTTGTTATTATAATAGTATCTCAGTAATTGTGTGCGTTTAACAAACGAAACTATCATTAATTCATTGTGTCCAATCAATGATGATCACAACAATATCTATGCTTTACCATAGTATAATAATATAAACATGCCTACACATTTTTTTTTATTATTTTAATCATTCGTAGTTTTTACTTTTCGTTAACAGACGTCAAATTACATTCAGAATAATAGTTTATTCAGTCTATGAACGTATCGTAAGGTCAGGCTTTTATATTATGTCCCACTGATGGGCTGAAGGCCTTCTCTTCTCTTTAAAGAAATGTTAAGGGCTTGTTCTTTGACTCTGCTTCAATACAGTTTGGTAGGTGTTTGATTTCATCCGCGAGCACAAGATGATTTATAAACAAATAAGGCATATGACCATAGTGCTTATCTGGATTTGAACTATCAATTCTTGCTCTTATAATTGTTCGGATATTTAATATAATCAAAAATAAATACATATTAAGATTTGAATAATAGCTCTGCAAAGGGATTTTTTTATCCGTATAAATCAATTACAGCTTAAAAATAAGTAATTGCCGATATTTACGAGAGATTGGAAATAATCTGATAACATGGTTTGATAAGAAAATCTAACTTGTTTCTCGACGAATCTAAAATCACTTCTAGTTTAAAAACATATCGTGTTAATACCATGCTTGAAATACACACGATAGCAGTAATAAAAACAAAATGTACATATGTACATTTGGTAATATATAGCGTAAGAACTTTGGCTGTGACCTTGGAATGTCACCAATGATCTGTAGAAATGAGGAACTATTTGCAAATTTGGTTATTCCATTTCATGTATAACATAATGAAATAAACATTCTTCAACATTAAAGATTTTTATCTCTTAGATAATGTATTTCCAGAAACGCCATAACAGATATCATATACTTCTAAACAGAAACCAAATCAAATCAAATGTATTTTATTCAAGTAAACTTAACAATAAAGCATTTTTGAATCGTCAATGTTTAAAGTGTAGAGTTTGTCGTTTCGGAAACCAGCCTCCGAAGAGAAGAAACGGCAAGAAACTCGCGTAACTGCTCTTTTCAAAAAAACTAATTTACATTGTTGATATTCACAATTATTGTTCAATCAGTCGTGTTATGGAAGTTGGTACCCGAGCCTAAATCCAAGTGCATTTTTCCAAAAAGTATTCCTAAAAGATTAAGATTTTTTGATTAATTTCGTTTAAATTTGTTATGTGCGTATACCATTATAGCTCAACGGGATACGTGATGCTGAGTGATTTTAATGTTTTGGAATCGATTCTGTAAATATGTACTTTTTGATTATTGTCTCACCTAATAATTGATGTATATTATACATAGATATGTTAACCATATTTCTAAATAGTCGGGTGAAAATCAAGTGCTTGTCAACAGGTTCAGCTGTCGTGAGTATTTGTATGCGACAGTTCGACGACGCGATCTCAATAACCGTGGCCATCATGATTGTGGTGACAGTCGCCTTTGTGCAGGAATATCGATCGGAGAAATCGCTCGAAGAGCTGAATAAACTGGTACCACCTTCCTGCAACTGGTAAGATAATTATTAAATTACTATTTTAGACGTAATCTCGTAACTAGTTTTGTATTTCATATGGGTCACAAAATCTTTCTTTAATTTTAAGAGATCTTTCTAAAAGTTATAAACCCTTCTATAAGTTATACGTGTACAGTATTAATAAGTACTAACCGCTTTTTATTAAATGCATATGTATGTTTACACGGTACATATACCAAAATAACATTTTTTTACAATTTTTGTCTGTCTGTTTGTTCCGCTCTGGAACGGCTAGACCGATTTTGACGGGACTTTCACTGGCAGATAGCTGATGTATTAAGGAGCAACTTATTCAATTCAACTCCGATACGTTCTACATATATTTAAACATTTTCAGTCTTCGAGAAGGCAGCGTTGAACATTTCCTCGCTCGAAACCTCGTGCCCGGCGACATAATACACCTGAATGTAGGCGATAGGGTGCCCGCCGATTTGAGGCTTTACGAATCTACAGATCTCGCGATAGATGAGTCCTCCTTCACGGGCGAGACAGAACCGGCTATTAAAAGCGTGTTGCCGAACAAAGCGACCGCGGGCAGAGTCAATAAGGACAATGTCGCGTTTATGGGTACTCTAGTCAGATGTGGAAATGCAAAGGTAAATTAGTATTAAGATTCTTTAGTATTTCGGAATAACTCATTCAGAATATCAAGTTGTCTTAATCTTTAGTGTTTTTTTTACAATTAAAATTCAACCCGTCTATAGGGTATAGTAGTGAGCACCGGCGAGCGTTCAGAATTCGGGGACATGTTCCGGATGATGCAAGCTGAAGAGTCGCCCAAGACCCCTCTACAGCGATCCATGGATACACTCGGGACTCAACTCTCTATGTACTCGTTCTGCATTATCGGTTTCATAATGGTAGCTGGCTGGCTGCAAGGGAAGGCGATCCAGGAGATGTTCACCATCGGCGTGAGTTTGGCTGTCGCTGCGATACCAGAAGGTGAGCGAGATGTAGATTACGAACTTTATACGTTTAAATTAGTTGATTTTTTGACATTATCATAAACATAACATAATCAGCCTGTAAATTTCCCACTGCTGGGCTAAGGCCTCCTCTCCCGTTGAGGAGAAGGTATGGAGCATATTCCACCACGCTGCTCCAATGCGGGTTGGTGGAATACAAATGTGGCAGAATTTCGTTAAAATTAGACACATGCAGGTTTCCTCACGATGTTTTCCTTCACCGCCGAGCACGAGATGAATTATAAACACAAATTAAGCACATGAAAATTCAGTGGTGGCTGCCTGGGTTTGAACCCGAAATCATCGGTTAAGATGCACGCGTTCTAACCACTGGGCATTGACAACTTTAAATTCATACTGGGCCAATTCTAGGAACAAATTATCTCTTAATCGCTATCGAATTAGTTATCGTTGTTGTTCAGACGTTATCATATCCTACTTAAAATCGAAATCAAAATATTCTTCACTCAAGAAGGCTCATAAGCACTTTTGAATCATCATGAGACAGTATTGAATTAAATATTAAGCTACCCCCGGTTTGCAAAGTATGTTCTACCGAGAAGAACCGGCAAGAAACTCAGTAGCTACTCTTTTCCACCGTTCCAATTTCAGAGTATGACAATAAAATAGAATTAATAGTAAATTTATATATATGTAGTTATATCCTGCTTCATCAACTGAATCAACAAACACCAAGTCCACGATTTTTTATCGTTAATTTAATCTTGTATTGACTAATATGCGTTATTTATAATTTTTTTTTGATATGAGCTTTAATTTTGTACTGACGATCCATGTTCGTCCATACTAGATCGTCAGTTTCGTCAAAGTTAGATCGGAATATAATCGGGATCGTATTGTAACTGAAATAAATAATTAGGAATCGGTCTTCACTATTAAGCTGAGTTTTATTTATTTATTTATTAAAGAACCACCAACAAAATTACATGTGAATATTTTACATAAAATTTATCTATCCTTAGGTTGCAATTATACATATAATTTCACTTAAAGGTAGTTACAGCTAGCATAAAAAATAAAACTATACGAAAACATATAAGGCTAAAATTAAAACTCAAACTGGGACTACCAGTATTTAAGTATATATGAATTTATAAAACATAAATAGGTTAATTTTCGTGAGGAATAGTCGAAGTTGGATCGGAATTGAATCTAAATGACAATGTCAATCGAATATGTTAGTAGAATTGTTCATGTTCATAAAAGTAAATGCTTTGCCAATGCTGTTCATCTTCACGTTAACGTATCTCAGATTGAAGACATAAATTGTTGTCTCTTCGTTATATAAATTACCACAAAATTATATTATAATACAAATTCAGAAATTGAAAAGTTTCTTGCTTCGCGTCTGGATTTGTACTCCGACTCTTTGTTAGCCTTGTATTGAGACCCATGTAATATCTTATATATATATATATATATATTTATTGAAAACGATTAATTATTTAACTTTATTAGTGTTTTAGTAATAATTAATCACTACATTTAGTTACATAAAAAAAATAATTGCTGCAAGTCTTGAAGCTACAAGTTGATTGAGTTCATATTTCTTGGTGTTACGTATATTCAGTGTTGTTCGGTGGTCGTTTAATTCTCTAAATTAATAATGTCGTGCAGGTCTACGATAGCCCCGATAGAACCCTATCCACAATTATAGATCGTTAAAAGATAATTATAGTTAGTCTACAATATATATCCGAAAATAATCGTAAATTCAATGACTTGAGAGTTCAACGGGCGGCCATGTTTGACATTTACGGGAGCGTTCAGAAAGCTGTGCATAAACGATTATTGTTAGTTTTTACCACCTACGTAGAAAATAAAGATAATTTATATTCACAACCTTTATAAAAAAATTTATGAAAAGTAAATGATAAACAGCATTGGTTCAGCTTCATTTATTTCACCCGAGCGAAGTCGGGTTTTCATCTAGTATTGATTAATATGGTCTAGTAACACCTACCCAATCCTCCGGGTAGTTTAAAATAACGTTTATATTCTGGCAGGCCTACCGATCGTCGTAACGGTGACGTTAGCCTTGGGCGTGATGCGTATGGCGAAGAGAAATGCCATAGTGAAGAAGCTACCCACTGTTGAGACGCTCGGCTGTGTCAACGTTATATGCAGTGATAAAACCGGTAAGCTCTTTAATATCATTTTTGTCACAGCGATGACGTCAGAATATGTGACGTAAGTTGCACGTGGCACAGATCGTAATATTAATCCATATTATTATAAATAAATAAATAAAACATAATCAGCCTGTAAATTTCCCACTGCTGGGCTAAGGCCTCCTCTCCCGTTGAGGAGAAGGTATGGAGCATATTCCACCACGCTGCTCCAATGCGGGTTGGTGGAATACACATGTGGCAGAATTTCGTTGAAATTAGACACATGCAGGTTTCCTCACGATGTTTTCCTTCACCGCCGAGCACGAGATGAATTATAAACACAAATTAAGCACATGAAAATTCAGTGGTGCCTGCCTGGGTTTGAACCCGAAATCATCGGTTAAGATGCACGCGTTCTAACCACTGGGCCGTCTCGGCTCATCCATATTATTAACTTATTGTAATTATTTTGCTTACAAATTATCCCTAAGATACAATAATAAATAATGTCATATTAATATAATACTTTGTAAATATTTTTATAATATAATGTTGCTTGAATTGTTTTTTTTTAGAATTAAATATTTACGATCAACGAAATATAAAATGGAGCGATTTTATAGAATGATTGAAAAATCACGTCTTTGTTTAAATAAAAATACTTACATATTGTTTAACTTTAGGCACGTTAACAAAGAACGAAATGACGGTCACAACACTATCGACATCGGGCGGACATATCGCGGAGGTGACGGGGGCGGGGTACGGCGCTAGAGGGGAGATACAGCTCAGAGCTTACAAGGGCAGGGACCTCGACGTGGCTAGGATGGGCGTTACCAGCATGCTTGAGGTAAGAGATTGAAATTGTGTGAGCGGCTGTTGATCTTAAACGACATTATTTATTTGTATGTATTGCATAGTATTGGAACTATCTCAAGCCTATAAGATTTGCTACGAGAAGTACCTAGATGGAATGATGTTGAATGGATTGGATCTCTCTGTATCTGATAGAGTTATTAATTTCCATCCTATTTGCCTAACTTTCAAACTCCCCAGGTTGGAGTTTTATGCAACAACGCGACTATCCGTGACGACGTACTGTACGGCCAACCGACAGAGGGCGCTCTACTGGCCTGCGCCATGAAGAACAACATGCACGACTTCAGGGAACAGTACACTAGACTCAATGAAATACCTTTTAGGTGAGGTTATATTCATTTTATATATTAGTAAATGACTTAGAGTACCACTGCTGGGCCCAAACCTCTCCGCTTGGAGATGGCGTTTGCAGCGTATTCCCGTTATTATGCTGCGGGTTTGTGGTCATAGGTATGTCTGTAATCAGATATACCTATTTCAAAAAAACTTAATTGATTTTTAACTTTGACAAGACGTGGTTTGTCATTGGCAAACTAACTATGAACAGTCTCGTGAACAAGACATTCGTAGATAATGTCGAAATATCGAGCTCCATCAAATAAAAATAAAAAACATGCTAAATATCCCGTTTTAAATACTGTTAGTAACTATGAACATATATATATGAATGTATTTTTTTATTAAATATGTATATGTGTGTGTATAAAATGTATGGGAGTGTGTTCATATAATACATTTGATTATTTATTTAAAAATATACAGTTTAATTTAACCATTAGGAGACGACTTCTTCCAAGATCACTCGTCCATATCAAAACTTCTTTTAAAACAGAAATAAAAAAATATTTATAATCTTAAGCTTTAAATCTAAAATGTTTGTAATATTTAAATAACATTGTAAAATCAAATAAATATATAATTAAAATTAGATATATTAAAAGTAGTATTATTTAACAGTTAGTACCTTTATAGAGGTAATAAATAATAATTTTATGCGTCATATAATTACAAATGTGAAACGTCATATAGAAATCTATTTCCTCAGGTTTTTATAGCATGATTCTTTATATATCTTAGCAGGGTATGCCTAACGTACATCAATTAATGAATTAAATTTCGTTCATTAGTTCAGAGACCAAGATGATGGTAGTGAAATGTGCGCCAAAGTACCACGACGGAAGGGTAGTCGAGGAAGTGTTCGTGAAAGGTGCCATAGAGAAGTTGCTGCCGCTCTGTACCAACTACATCGACAGCGCGGGCAACTGCGTTCCCATCACGAAGGAGAAGCAGGCTGACTTCCTGAACGAGGCCTACAACATCGGGAGGATGGGTGAGATTCATTAATTTGTCTACTGGGAATCTAAATATCTATGATATATTATATGTTTAATTTTACAGCATGTTCTCAAACATGCGCATTCAAATGTCATGCCTTGATTATCAAAATTTCCAACAAACATGGGAAGAAAAAAAAATCAATGAAAACTATAAGGCAAAAGTAAAAGTTTAAAAGAATTGGAATAGTAAAAATGAGAGTGCCAACAAATAGTGATACCTTTTATTAATTTGGTTTCGTTTGAGGGACGAGGGACATAATAACATCATTCCAATATTAGCAGTGCCCTAACGATTACTGGCCTGGTTTATATTTTTAACAGTGTCAACACCGTCAGGTGGCCGTTTTCCTTCCCTACGTATATAACAAAAAAAAAAGTTTTATATAAGACGTACGTATAACGGCCGACGTGCTTTCGTGTTGCCCCCCAGGGCTGCGCATAATCGCGCTGTGCCGCGGGCGCAGCCTGGACGCGCTGACGTACACGGGCGTGTGCGGCGTGTGCGACCCGCCGCGGGAGGCGGCGCGCGACGCCATCGCCGCGCTGCGCCGCGCGCAGGTGCACGTCAAGATGGTCACCGGCGACGCGCGCCCCACCGCGCTCGCCGTCGGTGAGTGGCGCCGACCTCGCGGCTCCCTATTCCTGGCCGATGCGGTTCGGTTGTACTTAAGCTTATCGCGTTCCGACACAAACAGAGCGACGGGAAACTTTACTTTGATGGGGAAAACATTCATAATGCTAAAGAATAAATAAACATTTATATTAAAAAAATTTCAGCTCAAATGGTTGGACTCGACGTGTTACATTCACAATCTCTATCTGGGGACCAGATGGACAGCATGTCTGACGACGAACTGGACGCTATCATTGATTCGGTTGGTAATTTTATCAAAGTAATTTCAATTTATTCATTTCAAGTGACCTAGGACTCATAGATATAGGATAAAATTTCACCAAAAGGAATTGTCTTCAAAAAATCCTTTTGTATTTTTTTAATAGTAAACGAGTACAAGGGAGATCTCCGTACTGTTCGGCTACTCATGCTGGAATGAATCGTGCAACTGTTTTTTTGTTTGCTTGTATTATGCCCTGGTATATATAACTGGCCCTTCTGGCCCTTTACATTGCCACAGGGCTTGGGGGCGAATTCTAGATTCTGCTTTGAAATTTGAGCCCTAAAAGATCGCCTTTGGATGTATTTGGTGGGGTGGAGAGCGCTTTAGTCGGAAGACATCACTAGTGGGGATCTTGTTTGTGCGATATGGTGTAGATGGGTCTGCAGTTTAGGTAGTACTCGAATTTATAGTAAAATCTAAAATCGCTATGTTTTAATGTGGTAAATGATGATGATTTGATTCGATTATTAACATACAGAATATTATATTTCAATTTACTGCGTTGATAATTGTTAGCTAGTATTAGTTATCAACATAGTAATGTTATTGAAAATATATGAAATTATCTTTCTTAAAATACTTTGGATACTGAGACTATGGGTTATCGTCGTCCTCACTCATTTTATTAATTTAATTGAAAGGGAAAATTGGAATATTTGTAACTTCTTAACATCATTTTTGCTCATATTTTTTTATCTATGTAATACTTAATCTAATTTATATTTCGTTTTATACACACAGGTTACAGTATTCTACAGGGTGTCGCCGAAACATAAACTGGCAATTGTCAAGTCGCTACAAAGACTTGGCAATATAGTTGGAATGACAGGTGAGTTGATTAACGTACACTTTCTGTACATTTCCTTCTGAATTGTAATTGGTCTATATCAACCGATGATGCAATAAGGGACCAATGAGCTTTCAGTATTTTGTTGGATTAGTAAATTTGTCTGATGAGAGTTTAAAAAGTTGCAGATTATATTGATACTTTTTTTTATTAAAAGGTGACGGTGTTAACGACGGCGTGGCGTTAAAGAGAGCGGATATCGGAATCGCTATGGGTCGGAACGGCACTGACGTGTGCAAGGAAGCGGCTGACATGATCCTTGTTGACGACGACTTCGCAACCATCATGTAAGTACTTTACTTGTCGGCAAAATTTCTAGACAAGTCACGCAAATGGCAATGGCAATTACAAAATGATATAATTATTTGATTTCATAGAGATACGTGATTAAAGTGGGGCGATGGAATTTGTTTAGAATCGGATTATAGCAGTAGGGGGGCTAATGCAATATGATAAGTGGTTTTCTTGGTCCGGAATTGGCATTTAAAGAAATATTAACCTTTACTCATATTGATATATCAGTCAAGATCGAAGATGCTTAATCACTCGTACCTCCAATTTAATGTAATTTGTAATTCAAATGTTCCCCACAGATCCGCCATCGAGGAGGGCAAGTGTATCTTCTACAACATCCGCAACTTCGTCCGCTTCCAGCTGTCGACGTCCATCGCGGCCCTGTCGCTGGTGGCCCTCGCCACTCTGCTGGGCGTGCCCAACCCGCTCAACGCCATGCAGATACTGTGGATCAATATCATCATGGACGGTCAGAACGCTGGCGATTCTTTGTTTATTTATAATATCATTCTACCAATATAACCATTAAGAAGCACTACGATTGCCTCCTCGATCTAGACGTTAGATCGTAAAGATCGTAAGGTCTAGTACCTAGTGAAGTTGGAAAGTGGCAAGATTATTACTAATCGTGCCTAGAAAAGTACGCAAGTCGGCGGTCTAGCGTTCGATTTCTCCAGTCGCGTACAATATAAACACAAAATGTATACGAAGCTACTCGGTTGGAGTGAATTCGTCAAAACATATTCTATCGCCATAAGGCAGCACCGTCGATATCTGTCAGTACCAACGTCGTTGAGTAGCGTTGACCATCTGCCCCGGAGGCCGGTCACCGGTTCTCGTCGATTGATTAATCGAAGGAAACCGTATGACCCGCAGGCCCGCCGGCGCAGTCGCTGGGCGTGGAGCCCGTGGACCGCTCGGTGCTGCGGCGCCGGCCGCGCGACACGGCGCGCCGCATCATCTCGCGCGCGCTGCTGCTGTCCGTGCTGCTGTCCGCCGCCGTCATCATCGCCGGCACGCTCTGGGTCTTCAACCGCGAGGTGACCGCCCGCCCGTGCCACACTGTGATCGGTGACGCCGACAAACGTCTCCTCCTAGCTTAGGGGGAGTCGACCTGTGCCCCTGCACAGACCGTGCATCTCATCTTGCTGGCTCTATCTTTTATGGGGTTCGTTTGTTTGGGGGGAAAATTTACAAAATAAAACTATAAAAGGCTAAAAATAACGTATAAAAGATAACGAGGAGGAAGAAAAAGAAAACCATGTATTAAAAAAAAAAAAAAATTCATCTCTTGCGAAAACATTGCGTTACATCGTGCAGAACAACCAGCTATTCTTTCTGATATACCATAACTTTAACATTCAACATAACTTAACAACATCAATGAAATTAGGTATAAAATATATTGGGTATAAAATACTTTAGGTATAAAAATAAAATTCTTTTAATTAAAAAAAAATTACCGTCAATTAGACACATGACACCAATTGTTTCTCGAATACGGTCTAACCGGGCATTAATTGTCAACTTTTCAGATGTCAGACAACAAGATAACGCCGCGTGACACGACGATGACCTTCACCTGCTTCGTCCTGTTCGACATGTTCAACGCGTTGTCGTGTCGCTCGCAAACCAAATCGATCTTTCAAATCGGTTTCTTTTCTAACAAGTCAGTATATTTTATTATTTATTGAAGTTAAACTTTGTTATGCTGTTCTAAGGTTCATTTTTTGCTTTAACAATTGATCCCCTAAAAATGAAATTAAAAATACCTATACTTCTTTTTTCAAATGTTTTTTTTTTTATTTAAATAGTCTTTTTACTAGATTTAGTGGAGTGCCTAGAGTGTCTAAATCATACAAACCTAGGACTTTTGTTATAGTGGATGAAAAAATAAATAAAAAAATGGAATATTTAGCTAATAACATAAATAAAAAAGTTTACCTATTGAAAATTTGTGAAATTTAACGAATGGAATAATATAAATATGCCTTATTTGTTATTAAATTTAACGTAAGCTTTAAATTTATTTAATGGTAGCAGAGCAAAGCTGTAATATAATATATTTATATACCAAAACAAGGACGTTTTACAATAAATGTACATTTAATATTTTTAATCAACTAATAAATATATATACGAATTATTTAAAATAATAATAGCTAAATAAAAGCAAATCGTCCGATAAAAATAATAATATAATCATAACCTAACATTTTTTTTCGTACCTTAAATAGATACTAAAAGGTTATATTTAAAAAAAGGTTTAATAATAATTAATTTTATTTATTTCAGTAATCTGCCATAGATTAGACACTTTGTGTTTAAAATATTTTAATATTTATTTCAGAATGTTCTTGATAGCAGTGACTCTAAGTCTAGTGGGACAAATGTTGGTAATCTACTTCCCACCATTACAGAGGGTGTTTCAAACTGAGGCGCTCACTGGACACGGTATGATATTGTTTTCAATTATTTAATAAGTTTTTTTTTTATTTAAACATTACTGTAATATAGTATGGCTAACTATGTTGGCTAAAGGTGGTTCCGAGACGTTCAAGTATGAACATGAAAAAGTGGTATCAGCTACGGGGAGAGGGGGGCTTCTGCTTTGTCGATAGAGATGTACAACTTTACGCTCGTAAAAATAGTTAAGGAAACATTCCATTTGTTGACATCGATTCAAATAATGGAATTACGCTTACATTCAAGGAATATAATTGTAATCACAGAATGATGTAATTCAATAATGAAGATGGCTTGCGTGTAGCGTTCCTAAATTTTTTATAAGATTTTTTTTTATATTATACGTCGTTACAAAACAGTATTATAACAATATGTATCAAATGTTTTTCTCTTTTCAGATCTCATATTCCTAGTCTGCCTAACATCGAGCGTTTTTATCGTAAGCGAAGTCAAGAAACTCATCGAGCGAACGTTGAAGAAGCGATCGTTCGGAAAGTTCTCGACGAAGCCACACGACGCCCTGGATTTTGTATGACACGAGTCCGAGAGGAAGACTCAGTAGGCGCCCGCGGCGGCCCGAGTCGCTGCGGCGCGCCGCCCGCCGGGCCGCCCGCCGGGCCGCGCGCGGGTGACGCCCCGTGCGCGCACGTGGACGCCGACGGTGCCAGTGACGAAGTGCGAGTGTGTTTCTGTGACAAAACGCGGCGCGGTGCGCCCGAAGCGAGTGCGGGCGCGGTCGGCCGGCCCTTCGCGATATCCGACGGCAAAATCGATATTCCTTTTTAACTCTATTAATCCGTGTCGCAGTATTTTTGTTTAGTAGCAAATTTTTTTTGATATACTTTTGTAGTGTAGACTAAGCGGAATCTTGGAATGTAACTTTATTTTTATTAGTTACGCTTACTGATATTGATGTTGTTAGATTAAAGTGGTTAGTTAGGTTACGATTTTGTGAATTATTTATTTCGATTGTGTTATTTCTTTTAGATCTAACAAGGATAGTTCGTAGAGATTAAAAACATTGTGTCTATTTTCATTCAAAGAATGTCTAAGATTTTGTAAGATTCAGTTGTATTGTCAATTTAATAATTAGTACAGATCTTAACGAATAGTGTAATTCAATATTTTTTCTATAACTTTACAACTTTACTTTTTTATTTTTTGTTTATTTATAAAGTACAAGAATTTTTAATTTCTTTTATTTTTTATTTCCAACCGTAGACACTTTTCAATAGTATTTATGTGTTTATTGTTTTTATGTCTGTGTATTTTCATTTTATTAGTTTTAGAAATATGTGGGGATCTTAGTTGTAGGTATTAAAGGTACTCGATCAACTCGTTTTCTACATTAAGGGTCTTTTTTAATAAATGTAAGATTAAATTCTTATTAAAATAAAATAGCCTAAAAGGTTGGAATTAAACTCCATAATTCAATAAAAAATAATCAATGATTGGAATAAATGTTTTTGGAATTTTCCATAGAAAAATTGCATGGAAATTCCATGGAAGTGGTAAACAATGATAAGATTTTAATGCTGTCTATTGAAATAAAAATAATAAAGTTAAATTATTCTAGAAAATATAGTGATTATAAATAAAATATTTTGAATATAAATTTAAATTTAGAATTCAAATTTTCCTAATTCAACGGATGATTAATAAAATCTATTCTGCTGCCTCTAAGAATATATCCGTGATTTATATTAACGTCTGAGGTGAGCTACATTTCCTTACCTATTATATATAGGATTATATAGGATTTCCAAAACTTAAATTAATTACCATTGATATTGTGTAGTGTAGGTATCTTGATACACAATTACACACATAGAAACCTCACGTGGTAATTTTAGTTTCGAAGAACAAGCGTTGGTTATCTTAAATAAAATTTTCTTCGTGAATGTCATATAATGTTTAAAAAATATTAGGAACTTTTTAGTAGGAAATTATTGTTTCTATGATCTAGCCTAACTAGGGTCTAAATTATAGTGAACTTATAAAAAATAAATGAGATCTCTTGATACTTGATGTTGAAAGAATGCAAGACGGAAAACCTAAACTAGGTTTTATACTGGCATTGTAAGGTTGTATCAAGTTGTACGGGCTGTGATAGTAATGTCTTTTGTTTTCAAATAGTTGTGGCGTTTTATTTTGATGAAACAAAACTGATTTAAATTTTCATATTATATTTCCGTCTCGTTAGTGATTTTAGAGATTACATTAAGATTAATTGTTGTATCTCTTCAGTTTGTGTGAATATAAATTTAGATTTATAATATGCAGTATTGTCGTTGCTTCTGGCATAATCTTAAAAAAAAAAAAAAGTTAGTATTTTTTTTGCAATTTCTATATATGTTGATGTCATAATATCATACAATAATTATCTCGTGCACATCAACGTCTGTGCTCTTATTTATCTAGAAAAAAAAAAAAGTATAATCTTTGGTTTTGGTGGCGATTGAAATGTATTATAGGATATGCTTTATTTACCGTTCTAAGTCATAGCGGTATTGTATACCATTAGATAAGTAATCGATATTCAAAAAAAAAAAAACTCCATTCCACGAGTCGAACTAATGGGGATTAAAATACTCGCATCTCATTGGTCAATGAAGGTCACGCGCATTGACCAATGAACGGAAGAGAAATTTCCTTTGTGAGATCGTTTCTTGCGATGGACTTTGAACATTCTGCTTTGTCATATTTGCTCTTGAAATTTATGTACATAAAATATTCAAAAAGGTTTTATTGTTTTGATGTTTTAGATACTTATAGTATTTGCGAGGAAACTAAAGGCGATAATGCATAATGAATTTTCCAACTAGACATGAAAAGTCAAGTTGAAAAATTACTATCCACTAATATATTCAGATTGAGAAATTAATTGTACTAAATATTATATTGTGATCATCCATTACAGTTTGTAAATATCTCACTGCTAGCAAATCTACCAATTCCTCTATTCAAAACAAGCTTTCCTTCTTACACTTACAGTATGGATCTTAATCGCGGGTGTATAGTGTATTATAACTAATATGTATTCGAATATCCCAATAGAAATATTTTCATTAAATATTATAAATATTACTTACTTATTATTTAATATATATCTATATGTTAAAATATAGTATTTATATATGTTACAATAGTAAATATTGTATAGTGGTGAAACTACTTTTGATTGGTAGCATGGTTAAAAGTATTTTTGATGGAGATGTAGATTTGATAATCTATGGTTTTGCACTGTGTTGCTGAATAATGCATTTATGCTTTGAGTGATTCCAAGCCATGCGATGGGAAAGGGTGTGTGGGAGTCTTGACTGAGTGCAATATTACCTGTACGCTCTATGTTACGTCACGCTTTTGCATCCAATAATCCTTACTCATTGCAAGTTAATCACAAATAAAAACCTATGTCTTCACTTAACTGTACTTTGACTAAATTTATCAGTAAACTATAGTTTTGATTAGGAAATACTTTTGACTGTGACATAGTCAATGTTTTAATCTGTATTCAATATGGAAGCATTACACCCGCTTATTGACTTTCAGTAATTAAGCATCAGTTCTGAAAGAAACACTGAGATGTCACTGTCTGAGATGTGATGATGATGATTGTGATGAATTCATATCGTAGAAATAATGAATCACACATCAATGGTATAGAACATGTATTTAATTATAAAGGTAAGGGTGCACCTCTTTGTAAACATGTGTTATGTCAACAGTACACAGTACCGTAGGCACAACTATATATGTATGTATAATGAATTCTTATTTAAGAAATGTTTAGAATTAATAAATGAAAAAATACCCTCAATTAAGTATTAACCACATCAAAACATTCCATAGAATTATTACATTTTTTTTTTTGATAATTCGTCTGCTAATGATGTAATATTTAAAAATAAAGTATTTGAAGATTCATTTCGTAATTCGATATTAAAAATATTGATGATTGACGAGGAAACATCTTTGTTGAAGAAATTTATATTTGATTATTTAAAAACGTCTAAATTATTTCAAAACATGATAAAAGTCTCATATTAAGTTTGGGCCGATTTAATTTGACATTAGCTTTGTTTGACACACGGGCACACCTAAATGAAAAAAAAAAAAAGTTTCATACAGTTATTTCTATAGTTTGTAAGTGTGTAATATAATTATTTATTATATCCACTTCAAAATAACTAAAACTCTTCATTGTTCAATCCTTTTTCGAATATAAAAAATAAGTTTAAAAATTATAGCCTTTACTAAAATACTTTCTGAACAATAACTTCTGAGAATTCTTAAGTATAATATATTTAAAAACTTATGGTACTATTGGTAAGATGTAGCGTTTGACTCTCTATACATTTATATATTATCTGTAATGTAGATTATATTTAACAAATAAAAAAAAAAATGTTCGTGAATTTTACACACGTACTTGGTACGTCTTTTATAATATTTACTAATCATGTAATCATTTCCATCAATTAATCTTGAGTGTAACAAAACGGGTATATTTTCGTGTATGTATAACATATATATATATATTTGTGTATGTATATATGTTTTCTTTCTCGGTGCTTGGGGTTTCTCTGACTTGTCTAACAGGAAGTACTGAGAAGCGCTCGCTGTACAATAAACTGTAATAATCTAAATACAATATTCCTAATATTGGATTATAAATCGTAAATTAATCTATTATAATCGTATAAATTGTAAATCTAATTTAAAAATAAACTTTATTTAAATTTGCTCTTACCAAATTTTTTACCGTGATATTAATTTTCTATTTCTCTTCTCATGCATGACAATTTTGACAGAATAATGTCGTATTATAAATAAGACGCAATGAATAAAGTAAATATCTGATTTGCGATCAATGCTTCTAAGCCCGCGCCACACCCACACACACACACAGCCACACAAACACACACATGCACACACACAGAAACAACAAAGTGATTGTACTACGTCATAAACCTGTACACACATTACATCGATACGAAGTGTCAACAACAGCTGGCTGAAGTATACGCGAACGCATAGAATACCAACAAATCAAGCGTTTGCTTTACATAAGATTTGCTATAAGCAGCGAGTTAGTTGTCTATTATCAATTTTTTTAAATAAAACAGTACGCTTTTTAATTCTACCCACATATTATTTTTCAGTATTAATAATTTTTTTAGAAAATAAAATGAATTAAGTGTTCGATGGAAATTGTTACACGGTACGTAACTCTTTTTAAATCTTCATACAATGTGTTTTCATATCTATTAATTAAGATTCAATAGGGAACACTGCGAGAAAATATACTTGTTAGCTATTTATATCGAAACTTGTTTTATTTAAAGTTTTATTACCCATCGACAACCCTTCTTACTAAGATCACAATTTCGAATATATAAGGTAGCTTGATCTTTTTGACAGATGTAAATTTTTCTGATCGACATAACTTTGCAATGACGAATATATTATTTTCTTAAAGGAATGATTTTAAAAATTGTAAAAATATTTAAAAAAATACATATAATACAAAAGTTCCTAAAGATTCAAGCGTTATCCGAAAATTTTAAGACTTTTTCTATTATATTTTATTGCTTCAAAGTAAAATTTAAATAGAAACACAGAAAATAATAGATGCTTGTACAATGTTACATCGGTCGGACGGTAGGGACGCGAATAACAGGCAGTAACTGCTACAAATATCGATTACAAAAATCCTTATTAAAGATCATTGTTAAGTTATTGTTACGAACGGGGGTCCTTTTGGTTGGGGTCTTTTAAGAAAAATAAGTAAAAAAAAAATTGCATTCTAATTTGAATTACGCATTCCATCGTTCCATCAAATCAAATCAAAATATACTTTATTCAAGTACGCTTTTACAAGCACTTTTGAATCGTCATTTAACAAACTATTTAAAGTAAAGTTACCCTCGGTTCGGAATGTAGATTCTACCGAGAAGAATCGGCAAGAATCTGAGTAGTTACTCTTTTTCAACATCTAAAAATACAGTCATGTTAGTTAATTACAATTATATATGTATGTTGTGTTTCCTGCCTAGAAGTCAACAAGCATTAACTCCGCGCTTTTTTATCATCAATATGATCTTGTATCGAATAATATGGCTTCTTTACCAATGTATTTTTTACAAATGATTTTAATCTATGAAACGGCAAAGTTAAAAATGTCTGCAGAATTTTATTATAGAAGCGGATACCTTGCCCCAAGATTTTCTGTTTCTCATCACTAGCCGCCTGTCAAAAAGATTATTAAATTTTATTTTAATCGGCTTATTGAACTTGGGTGCGACATAAATACCAGACAATCTGACACTCGCTGTCGAAAATATTGCATTTAATGTGACGTCCACCAGCTTTCAATGTCCGCATACCGGAAGCAATAATAATTATTGACTTAGATGTTAGAGGTATAGGTATACGAGATAAAATATTGTCATAATAGATGCGCCAGTGCCCAGAACTCGCTCGAGTCGTATTGCATTGCTATACCATGCTTGTTATGTACATGTAAAAATCAATTTTTTTCGTAGGGAAAAATCACGTAACTTAAAAAAATTCTGTAATATTTTTAAAATGTTTTTAAATAATAATTGAACCGACTTTCTGAGAAGTATGAACATTAATATTTTTGATTTATTGAAATTTGTATTTATATTATTATTTTATTAATTTTAAAAAAATATATCAATTCCAAACATTGTATATTAAAAATAACTGATTCTCTATAAAGCTCGTATACGTTTGATTAGGCGATACATATAAACACAGTGTTGTTATAAATAAGTATTGATATTTTATATCTATTCGCACAGCTATCAAAACAGGTTATTTAATTGCGTTTAATGCTTTATTTTTTATTTTACTGTGTTTAAAGTCGTTTCTTAATTTTATTTTAATTTATTCAATTAATATTTAAATTTTTCATACAATTCCTCTTTAAAGATTAGTAATGGGAACAGACATGGATCCCATTGAACTATGAAGGAAAACCTGCGTTTACGCACAAACTAGTCTACTAGAAAAATCCTGCATTAAGCCGCACCAGTCAGAAAAGAAACATAATAACATTAAATAGGTCAGTGGAGTATAGAGTATCTTTGTATCAATTGTAGTCGTTGAGAAAATGGTCCGTGGAAGTCATGATACAGCCATAAACATATATTATGAATGAATAGTTTGTAAAAGTTATCGATAGCTTTAGACTGATATCGTAATAATCCTTATAGGAATAGAATCACCATCACAAAATATTATAAAATAAAGTCCTCCCGCCGCGATAAACTCAAACACTACCAAAATATTTTTTTTACGGTTTTCACTAATTCGCGTTCATGAGGTCAGGTGTATAAGATGCTGATGTTGAAGTTGTCAGAAAAAATGTCAAGATATATGTGTATCCCCTGAGACTTATTACATACTGGTTACAATTAAGATTTTATATTTAAGATATTTTAGCATATGGTCTTAACTCTTGTACTCAGGCCAAGATAAAGCAAAGTTGAGTAGTGGGGGTAATTCAATGAACGAGTAGTATTTCTCATCTTACACGAGTCACAAGATGACCTCCAAGGTGATCGCGTTCCTGTTCGTCTTCATTCTCAGTGTCCAGGGCGGATTCGACGATTGGAAATATGAAACCCCTACAAGATCAATACAAGCTTTGAAACCTAAAGGTTTACGTGTATTCCTACCAGGTACGAAATTTTGTTCTTTAGATTGAATTTCGTTTATTCTGTAGATAGAGAAAAAAATAAAATATCATTGAATTTTAATACATACGTTCTGTCTGTATGCAGTCATGTATTAGTGTATAAATATTAATCAGTTGATCCGTCGAAGTAAATAAAATCTTTTATATATTATGATTTACAAATGCCAATGCTATTCATATTAAATATTTTAGATAAGCAGACGATTCGTGAGTTCGCTTGTACATGTTTTTGTTATAAACTCGTTTATAATAAATATAAGATTATATCGAGGTTTTCGTGTAATAAACAGGTGACCCGCGAATTAAATTGTTTTTATTTGAGGGATACATTCAAAATGATACACAAAATACATCTGTGTTCCTGAACAAAAGGGATTTTTGGGGTTTTGGGCAGAAACAAAAGAACCGAGACGGGTGGATATTTGAAGATCGCAATATTGCTTTGGAAGTTGGTCAAACCATTGTGCATCGATCCTTCGTCTCTATCGGAAACCCATTTATCAAAACGAATGGTACGAACAAAGACGCCTTGCTTCAACTTGCTGGAT
This sequence comes from Vanessa tameamea, assembly GCF_037043105.1. Lineage (NCBI taxonomy): Eukaryota > Metazoa > Arthropoda > Insecta > Lepidoptera > Nymphalidae > Vanessa > Vanessa tameamea. The sequence goes on from NC_087324.1 coordinate 10,443,895, forward strand.
ATTATTCGCCGATGGGAATTTTTACTGTTGAAGGTTTGTTAATTTCATTTTATTTGGACATTTTTGAGATCCGATGTGTATGCTTATAGTTTTTACAAACAAAACAGAAAATTTAATACGATTGAAGGTTATAGTTGATATTAAATTATCATGATAGAGTACTAGGCTGATTTTTTTTTGGCTGTTTCTGTCGAGGTCTCTTCGCTAAGCGATATTTCTTTTGACATACGCGTTACATATGTGCATACGTAAAAGTTAACCAAATGATGAAATCATATTTTACTTTTAAAATTTTAGTATTAGAAGACCCAGCTGCTCGCGGGGCTCATTGTCCGGAAACCGCCACCAAGGTCAGAGGTGGCTACGCCTGTGCCCAAGAAGTAATTTTCGAAGATAATTTCGACAACTTTCGTGAAGATCTTTGGCAGATTGAACAGTATATACCGTTTAACCATCCTGTTAGTATCCATAGCTTTATTTCTCTAATTTAACGGAGTTTATTTACTTAACGAAGGTCGTGGGTCAAAACTGAACACGCAAGTTCGATTAACATTGAAGGTTCAGAAAAAGACATCGCAAAATCTTCATATAACAAAAAATATTTAATACACTAACTATTCTGCATCCACTGTGGCATCCAGTGTGGCAATATAAAATTTAAATATTCATATTTCCAACACACCACGCTTCAGTTATATTTTCGCAAATAGGAATGTCCTGCGTTCCTTATTTAAAATGAATTTGTCCAAAATAAGATTAAAATTGTACTTCAGTTCAGTAAGGCAATAATAAAAAAATGTAATTGCTATAAATTCTGATTTGATTACGTATAATATATTTTTTGTCGTTATATCTTTTGTCTCGTTGGTCTAGTGGCAAGCCTATATGGCTTCAATAAAAGGTTATTAGGTTTTTTAAGAAATCTTCAGTCGCAGCCCGTTTGGCAGAGGCGGACGAGCACGTAAAGTCGTTGATACTGAACTATCCGGTCGTAATAGATTACTTTCTGTTAAGAATATTTCTAACGTTAAACTCAAAAAGGTTTCTTTAAGATAAAATAATTAATAAGTTTAACCAATTTGATTTAAATTTTAATTTTTGCTTTGTTTACTCTAAGTGATCCCACGCACACACAAGATGGCTTATCTTGTAAACGTCACTCACTGATAGTAATGCACGCCGATAATTTAATCCTTTAACGTGAAGAAAGCCTTATTGTGTGAATAACTCCAAAATTGTTTAAGGAATCATTTTAATGCTTTTGATGAGATGTCAGCGTATATTATACTTTAGGCTTACTGCCTAGTATATATGTATGTCAGTGTACCAGAAAACTACGCATGAGGGTCTATGATGGACAAACTTATAGTATAGTTCGTATATACGCCTGTCATAGTGTATATACACTCGTACACTAAAACATCACCAGCCCATTGGCCCAGTCTTCATTGAGAATGTTCGAGTGGGCGGAATCGGTTACTAAGACATTATAATTTTCTCACCCAATTCAAAGTACGCTATCAGTGTTAGGTACCTTTTCGTTTCCTGGTCACCTCAAAAATAGTTTAAATTTTGACTACAGTCGGCATAAAGTTGGCCATTTAAAACTTTCTTTTTAGTAAAAGCCTGACAAAATAATCTGTTCTATTGATGCTATATTTCTACGATACTTTAGTTTGTTACTGATATTTTAAATTATAATGTAAGAATATTTTTTTCTATCTAAATTTTCATTGCTTTCCCCGTTTATTAATTATTATTAATTATGAAGGCAATCATCTCAAAAGCACAAAATATTGAGCTTGAAATATATATATTACATTTTAATATACACAGGAACATCCGTTTGTGTCTTATCAAAGGCCGCTGTCTTCAGATTCAAATTCCAATATTTTCATTGAAAATGGTTTTTTGAACATTGTACCCAAACTTCAGCAGGACATATTAAAGCAAAAAAACGAGTCTATTCAGACTGGCGCCTTGGATCTGTTAAGCGGGTTCGTTATATTATTTATTAATAAAGAGACACATACATTTATAACATTTTACGTAATTTTAAAGAACATTAATTTCACCAAAACCTCGATGAACGAATTGGTCGAAATCTCTCGTATTTTTATACATTAGTTTTGTTTTTCTTCTCTTTTACTATTTGCTTGTTTTTGCCGACGGACAAACATACTACGTGATGGTAGGTGGTAACCACCGCCCATAGACAATGGCACTGTAAGAAATATTACATTGGCAATGGGCCGCCAACCTTGGGAGCTAAGAGGTTATGTCTATTGTGCCTGACTCACATTTCGAACTTGAAAGCAACAATACGATACTAGAATCAATCAAATACAAAAGTAGAATGTCTGATGATCAGGAGGTACCTGGGTTACTTGCAAGTATTTATTCGTTACTACAGTATTAGTCACTACTGTTACATAAGTTGTTGTTTGTAAGAAAGTTATATACATAAGCACATGTGCTTGTGTCATTTTTTTTCTTCAGATGTACCGGAGATACGTGCGTGATGAAAGCAACTGGTGTGAACGTTCTACCGCCTATAGTTAGTGGACGATTGACGAGTGCCCGGTTTGCTTTTACCTACGGAACTATTTATATTCGTGCCAAGCTGCCCAGGGGTGATTGGATTTATCCAGGTAAATGAAAATAGCACCGTCTTAAGCACAACAAGTGTACATGTATAGGCTTAGTTAGGCTAGCTTTTATGAGACCCCTTAGGTGACCTCAGGTGACCAACATTAGCAAGTCGCCCCTACAATGGCATCCAGCGTTTTGCACACCCTGCACCCTGAATTAAGACGGGCTTGCCACTTCGCTCTTCACCATAAACATTTGAGCTACATGAAATAACGTTGTAGTATGTACATTATATTTGAAACTCTGCAAAAACGTTTAATAAGTTAAAGTTCATGGAAAAATAAATAATGTACCGAGAAAAAATATCAAATGCCTTAGTTAAGTTCTTTGCAATAAACAACAATAGTATAATATAAATACACAATTTAGAGTAACATATTCGTACAATCCACGATACATTGTTGCTACACAAATTGATTCTTGTAATATTTATGATGCGAGGATCCTATTTGATATTATCCGGAAATATATTTATTTCCATTCCGGTATATAATTACTTTCTTATTTAGCTTTTCTTCTCGTGTTTTTGTTGATAATTTCGATCTAATAAGTATACTATAATGTGGTCAAACTTTTAGTTCTATTACGTATTTTGACACTACGATTGGTGTTGATTTTAATGTCACACGATATAAGTTCCCCAACGAGTTGTTCTTCCATATGACGTTTTTCATATTTTTCTCCTGGCATTCTACTATTCGTTCATCACCGATGACTTGTTATGTTACAACGAACATTGAATTTCCCTTGAAAAACTGTTTCAGAAATAATTTTTATTACTAACAATCAAACAATTTCAGAAATACTTCTGGAATCTTCGACGAAAAAATACGGCAGCTTAAACTACGCATCGGGTCTTCTAAAAGTTGTGCTGTCCCGTGGTAATGTAGACACGAACAGCCGACATCATAGTATCCATGTTAGTTATCTCAATTCATTTACTAATTATAATTTAATACATCAATATAAGTGGAATTGTGCACTTTGAATTGATTGACGTTATTCAAATCTCTTTTCAGGAAATTAGCGGAGGTCCGGTAATAAACGCTAAGTGTCGCGATTCCTTAGAGTTTTATTATAAAAAAATGTCTGAAGGATATTGGAGCGATGACTTTCACGAATACGCTCTTCAGTGGACACCAGGTATTCTTTATTTTGGGTCATCTGTTTGTAACCTTTAAACTTATTTTTAGTATGAATGGGTTAAATTTAGACTAGTTACCAACGCAAGATATGCATTTTTCTATGCAAAAGTGTTTGCGCAAACCCAGGTTCACTCTCTATTCCCAAATTGTCCTGAAGTCAAATGGGTAAAGCCATCTAATGGCATGTTGTTGCCACCACCCATAGACTTAGGAACTAAGAGATTATGTATCCAGTGATTATAATTACACTGGCACTCCCTTCAAACTTGAATATTTATTTAGCTCGGTGGGGGTAAATATGATGACATGACGAACGAACCCAGAACTTAAAATCAACCTTTCACTGTTTTCTTATCTCTTCTACATTACGAAGCAAAGATGTCGTCCAAAATTTTGAGTCTTTATTTCTTGTAGTTCAGTCAATATATTGGCTTTTATATTTATTTTACTTTTTACAAATTCCGTGACAATAAATACCCATAGATGTCATAATAATTACTTAACTTTTGTATCAATAGTCTATTCCAGTCGAAAAAGGATTGAATATATACAAACCTTAGATTTACGTATTTCATGCGATTTGTCAACACAGCTATATTGAACGCCACTAACAGTTCTTGATTGTTGATATGTCTTAAAACTATTCCGCTTATGGACATATATTTTGGAATTGGAATATACTATAGTGTACTACTGTCCCTAAAAGTGTTGTGTAATCAAACCACGTGTGTCTTAAGTATTTAAATGTTTCGTTATATTAATCTTAGAAAGGATATCCTTGGACGTGGACGGCGTTAATTTTGCCACGTACCTGCCAGGACCTGCGGGGCTGCGCGCATGGTTGCCTCAGTCCTGTCGTGGGGAGTGGTACCAGTTGTTCCGAAACGCGTCCGCCATGGCACCTTTTGATCATCACGTAAGTCCAAGATGAATTAGCATTTTTTTTTATTTTAAATAATTAGGTGAATTGGCAAATGGGTCACCTGATGGCAAGTAGTCAACTCCGCCCATAGACATTGCCACTAAAATATCCTTTATAGCATGATACCCACCTGAATTAAGATATTATGTCCCTTTAACCGATAGTTATACTGGCTCATTCAACCTTCAAAGTTTTGGAGTTGAATATATCATGAGTGGATGTTAAACCAGATGGGTTTGCACAAAGCCCTAACGTCAGTCATTGATTAAAATAGAATGCAATTAAATTCTTGTCTTTTGCTATGTATGAACTAGTTTTGAGTAAAAGTTTGATTAGTTAATGTACAATTTCATCAATAAAAATCATTTAATATTCAAGGCTTCTTTTCGTCTAACAAAAATATGTTTACTTTATCTAAAACACAGTCGTCCGGCATAGACTAAACTCTGACATGGACTTGTCGTCTAAACTTGGCGTATTGTCAAATATGATAAATAATAATTAAAGACAATAAGACTTAGACATAGACAATTTAACTACTTTTTACTAATTGTTATATTCCTCATAGCTAGCACAAAATTTCTAACTTTAGTATATTTCGTATTTATTATAATTATTTCGTATTTTTCTGACTAGTGCCGCGTGATTGAATATTCTTTTGCAGTTTCAGATAGCTTTAGGTGTCGCTGTTGGTGGCACTATGGAATTTCCGGATGGACTCAAATCAGGTGGTAAGCCGAAACCCTGGAATAATAGGGGACGCAAGGCCACCCTTAGTTTTTGGCAAGATAAAGAAAACTGGTTACCAACTTGGACCCAACCTGGATTGGTTGTCGACTATGTCAAAGTTGTGGCTTTGTAATCAATTCTAAAACTTCTATGACTGAAATATAACTAAATGTTTATCAAATAGTTCACAAATCAAATCAATTTTATTCAAGTAAACTTCACAACGAAGCGTTTTTGAATCGTCGATATTAAAAAAACTACCACCGTTTCGGAAAGCAGCCTCCAGCGAGAAGAAATGGCAAGAAACTCGCATAGTTGCTCTTTTCAAATAAACAGATTTACAATGCTGTTTTTTTTTTACAAAAATTAGTGTCCTGTGATGGAACCCGAGCCTAAATCCAGGCGTTTTTTTCTAAAAAGTACTCATTTAATGAATAATAAGACTTATTTATTATTGTAGTCTTAATAAACTTTTTAAATTTCGTAAATGGTAAATTGGTTACATTTCCCGGTATCTTATTATATATGCGTATACCATTGCCCAAAAACGTTCTCTGTACCGTATGCAAACGGAAAGTAGGGATTACAAGTTTATTCTTATTTCTTGTATTAATTGTATGTTTATCAGCTTTTATGGACTACTTTTGTATATTCTACTGTATAAACATTATATTATCATAAATATATTGTGAAGCAGCCGTTAAAACACCTATTTCTTTAAATTTTTCGCGTAATGATGTCCTAGAGCTAATATTATAAATAGTTCGGATAGCTCTTTTTTGCAGAATAAATACTATTTCAATATCTGCTGCATTACCCCATAACAACATTCCATATGACAAGACTGTGAAAATTACTAAAATAAACTAGTTTAGCAGTACTTATGTCCGTGAGTTTTCTTATTGTTTTTATTGCATAAATGGCACTACTTAGTTTCCCTGATAGGGCATACAAATGGGTGCCCCACTGAAGTTTGGAGTCAAGGGTTGTTCCTAGAAAGGCCGTCGACTCAATAAACTCAAGCCTTTCATTATTCAAAATGGCGGCAGAAGAATTTTATTTGACATTTGGCAGCGAAAACATAATACATTTAGTCTTTTTGGCATTTAGTACCAAATTATTTATGTCAAACCAACCAAGAACCCGCGACAGAGCACTGCTTACAACGTCATAATTGTTTATTTTTCTCTTGAGTTTCAAAATAAGGGATGTATTATCTGCAAACAGTACAATGTCGCAAGTCTTATTTACAAAATAAGGTAAATCATTTATATATATTAAGAACAGGAGAGGTCCTAAAATTTAACCCTGTGGTACACCCATTTGCGCCAGAGCGCCATTTGACTTTGCACCGTTAACAACAACCTTCAAAACTCTTTCATTAAGGTAGGAGGAAATGAATTTCAATGCAGGGCCCTTGATTCCAGAATCAAACTTATTACCTCATTTTATGTAATTTATATTTTAATAAATAAAATGAATTTACAAACTATTATTTTATTTATTCCTTAAGCAATTAAATTTAAACAAAAACACAAAATAATAATATTTTATTTTTCGCCCTATTATGGTATACTACATGCGTTGCCATATTTTCCATAATATTTTCCATAAGGCTAAAGAGAAGAAACGACGAAAGTCATATAAAACCACATTTACATAAATAAAACCTTCTTTAACAAATCGTTAATAAACAAATAAAATTAGTACTGTAAGTAATCCAAAATGAAAATGTTAGCTTTGCTTATAAAGAAAAAGATCACAACACATTTAGACGGATAAAATATTTGATGTTTTGTCTACTATAAGTGACTATTGTATATGTGAGGTAAAGGTCCACCCATTGCCCTAGTTTGAGTGGTGACAGTTAGTATACACTCGTCCATATGTCTTTGTCCGACCGCGTTATGTCCGAACTCTTTGAAAACCTTCAGCCTCCAAGGTTCAGAGTACGCGCCGTCTTCCTTTTGTTTGTAAGCTTGAATTCTTATCTCGTTCAAAACATCAGGTTTAATATAATCTATCTCCAAAGTTGTTGAATCTGGCTCAGCTCTAAATATCCGAGGTTTATTTTCTGGTATGCTTTCTCTGCTGAAATCCTGAAACAAAGGTGAAAAGGAAAGTAGGATGTTTTAAATAATCGCAGGTTGTGGAAGTCATTAATGCTTCAACTTCGAATTAGGCTAGCTTCTAATTATCCACTGGTTTTAACATAATTTTTGTAGATAATGTCGGCTCATCATCTCGATGTTATCCAAATTAAAATATATCTATACCTATTGGCTAATTTTCGACGAAGTTACTCTTTGGTCATTTTTCTGGGTTATTTTTTTTCTGAACTGTAATAGACCATTGCATATAGAGATATGAATTTGAAAATCAATAAATCACATTTAGTGTATCTTCTCTCAGCTTATCGTGTACTAATTATACCGCGCAGATTCACCAGCGTTAAAAGTTACTGCTCTACCCCTTTGAATCGCAGCGTGATGTTCTATAAACTTTCTTTCAAATTCTAAGGCAAAAAGATGTTATAAATCGGCTTAGTCCATCCTACGATATGTGTGTTCAAACAAAATTCAATGAAACTCTTCAGCTATATAATATAGGAGTAACTTTAAAACAAATCATTCCAACCTCACTGGACCGATCTTCTTTGACGAAACCTGGTACTTGATCAGCGTTAATCAGCTTAAACATTCTTTCCGTTTTTTCTTTCACCTCCCAAATTTTAATCTGCGAGAATTAATGTACTTAAGTATGAAGAATATGGATGAGACGATAATGTGAATAATAGGGAGAAGGAAGACTGAAAATAATAGGCTAGGAATGGTGAAGAGTTGTTCCAAAAAAATTACTACAAATAAAGATAAATGAAGAAAAATATACTCACAAAGTTGATCTTAAATGTATGGGATAAAGATAAGCAAATGATTATATGAATATTTATACAAAGAGAAATACTCATAATATTTGAAATGTCAAAAGCGCAATGGCCGCCTAGCCATGTAAAAAGTCGCAGGATCTTGACTCCTATTGTAGTCCCACTCTTGATACAAGCTTTAAAATTGTAGGCGTAAATATGAATATAAAGAATTCCTTATACTGGGGTATTGCTACAATACTTAAAAAAAAATAAAACAATTGTGTGTTGCTCACCATAACAAACGCTAAGTCAGCGTTTATTATACATGTAAAAATAATGTACTAGCAGTTCAGGTTAATTGGTGAAATATAACATTAATAATGTATGCTCTGTAACCTCAATCTTTAATTTACTATAATAACAATAAACATACCATCGTAGTAAACTATAAAGGTAAATTGTTATATTATTTTAATTAATAGCTTACTGTATAGTTTAGAGTAGAGGACAATTATCCAGTGGGGGGGGGTACCAGAATACCTACTAAAAACCAGCGGTACCCTCTCCGTCTTTTCGGTGGGCGCCCCGGGTTCGCTTACGCATGCTACCGAGACGCCCTGACGGTCGACCCGCCTATGCAGGCCTCCAACACTTAGAGGGGGGTTTTTGGGGTAGAGCACAATTATCCAAACTCAACCCTTAAATATCTAATGGATTTTTAATTAACAAATCTATTTAAAACATCGAATATCTGACTCAACTACATAGGTTTCTTTTGAGATATAAATGGCAAATGGTTCACCTGATGGCAAGCGGTCACCACCAGCCATAGACATGGAGTTGTTTTTTTTTTATGTCATTGATTGGCGGACGAGCATATGGGCCACCTGATGGTAAGTGGTCACCACCGCCCATAGACAAAGGCGCTGTAAGAAATATTAACCATTCCTTACATCACCTATGCGCCACCAACTTGAGATCTAAGATGTTATGTCCCTTGTGCCTGTGATTACACTGGCTCACTCACCCTTCTAACCGGAACACAACAATACAGAGTACTGCTGTTTGGCGGTAATATATCTGATGAGTGGGTGGTACCTACCCAGATGGGCTTATACAAAGCCCTACCACCAAGTAAAGTTATTTGATACTTGCCTTGTATCCCAGTATTGGATCAGATACATTATAGTCAATAGATTCCCACACAACATATAACCCTCCTTCTTTCGTCGCAGTGACATCCAAAAGTTTAGGTGCTTCAAGTTCTGGGTAAACACTTGACACTAATAAATAAGTTATTGTGAAAAAACAAATTAACTTATTATTTTTTACAAACATTGTATATTAAGAAATGTTTATTCCTTTAAAACTGAGCTTTGTCAAGACACAGCTATGTAATATTCGGAGTGATCTTAAAATATCTTCTGCTGCAAAGTAAACTGTTACTTAGACTAGCATAAATAAGGATCACAATGTTAAATGCTTAAAGTTATCTGTGTCCGGTTGTTATGTTATTATTTCACGATAACCCCACGTAAAACATCTAGTGTTTGCTAATAAAATGGAGTATATTCTTGTTCACATTACTGTTTAAATAAAAAAAACTACGCTTTTAAAATATGGCCTTCATCGTCAGCCAAACGTTATCCAGTGGAACTACGCCTCTTCTAAGGCAGAGGTAGAGGTCGTTTTGACATATACGTAATCTATACTAAAATTATAAATGCGGAAGTAACTCTGTCTGTCTGTCTGTCTGTCTGTCTGTTGCTCTTTCACGGCCAAACCACTGAACCGAACTTGATGAAATTTGATATGAAGCAAGCTTAGCATGTGACGACCAATCCCTAAAACGCGAAGCCGCTACAGATACTTTGATTTCTTAGTGACATAAAACAAGTAATTACAAAAAATTACAATTCCCCTTCCAACATGGATTTTACAAACAGTCCTCTGTCCAAAGGCATCTCATTCAGCTTTTATTAATCCAATCCATTTCTCTTGACTTCTTGTTACTTAGTTTGCGTCATTATATATAATTATAAAATATATACATATTTTATATTATCACGATAAGATAATTTTAACAGTAAATTCATTGGCAATGCTACTAAGTTTTTTTTGACGAAAACACTAATCACATTTTTTAATTGACCCGACCTGAACTCGGGATTTCCCGATCTGTAGCTTTAGAAGCCGACTTGACTAACGAGTCAAAATAATTTTATTAATAATTTTAACGACATGATGTCAGTGTTATATTAAGTCATGGTTATAAAACTAGAATATAGCTCGTTTCGTTTATTTTTGTAAAATTAAAAAGCAGTACAACTATTAACAATAAAAAAGGGAATCCCCCTTTATCAAGAAACGAGTTCGTTCCGTGTTGCTGACCTTTTGCACAAAGCGATGAGTCGTGTTCTTAAGAAAGAATGGAAGGGAGTTTACCTTTGCGTATCGGTGTTTTTCGTCGAGATGTAATGTAGGTATATTGCTTTGGAATGTTTATTGATTTTTATATGCAACGAAATTATCGCAAGTGATTATACATCGTCTTATGACGTGTCCGATATATTTGTGACGCCATTATAACGTAGCTACGATAAATTATTAATGAGATTGAAACATATTTGTTTCCTTAAAAATTAATTGATTGTTTTAGAATTAGTCAACTTAATATTTAAAAATTATAAATTTTAATAACAAATTGTAATCATGAATATAACGATTAAATATATTTTTTAAAAGCAAATATAAGTTTTCATTGCAAATTAATAAATAAAAAAAAATCCAAAAAAGAAATAAGTAGGTAATTATTTTAAATTTATTATATACATTTATTATTTTAAGAGATAATGTAGATCACCTTAAAAGCAACAGTTTAAAAATACATGAATATTATATGTAATTTATAAATTTAAATAAAGAAATCGAATTAGAGTATGCATCGCCTACAGACATCAAGTTGAACCCGTTATACCGCTTAGAGTAAGAAATAATGTCATGCCATTACTTTAATACTATCAGTAATAAAATGGAACTGTCCAGGTTCGGACGTGTCTTTGTGTATCTGTTGGTGTATATAAACTCAAGAACAGTATGTGGTCAGGAATATTCAATACCAGATGTAACGATACAAGCTTTACAACCAAAAGGAATCAGAATATCAATACCATGTAAGTTATATTTATGTATTTAATAAAAATAAACACAAGATAAAACTATAACGGAATTTCCGTGCGTGTTTTTTTTTTTAATTATCGTGTACATGATTACCAATTTAGAGTCTAAAAATATTTTTAATCAGTTATTGAAATTCCTTTTAGTAATTCTAGACTTGATAATAGGTTTTATAATATAAATTAAAAATACGGGTAAATCAATATTTTAGATAAAATTCGCCGAGATTATACTTTAGATATTTATAAACTAGCAAATTAACCCGATATCATATGTGCAAATTTAATTTTTACCGTCTGATATTTTATTAGTGACTTGAGATCTGAAACAAATATTGTCTATACTAATATACGAAGCTAAAAAGGTTGTTTGTTTAAACGCGCTAATACTAGAATCTAGCAATATTTTTGCATGAGATCCTCTACTTATTGAGGTTACTTGGTATTAATAACATAAAGGTTATTGATACTTATACATCATAAGTTGTAGAACTTAACACTCTCGGTATAGAAATATTGTAAACTTTTCATTCTGGAAAATTAAGAGTCACCGATTGATTTTTAAATGAGTGAATAATTAGATTAATAGGTACAATAAACAAATGGTTTGATTAGGACTGGTAGTGTTAAAAATTATACATTTAACTTTGACAATCTCGTAATCCTATTCACAAGGCTTAAAAATATATATATACATATATTGGCATATTTTTTTAAGTTATAATAAACAAAAACAGAAGACTTTTTATTCCGAATATATAACAATTTTTTCATGCAAATTAAACTTTCCTTTTTGATACCGTTTAAGAATCCAAAATATAAAGATAATAATCATTGTTAAGGGCTATTTCAAAATAATATAAATTGTAATACATTAAGAGCCTGTAAATTTCCCACTGCTGAGCTAAGGCCTCCTCTCCCTTTGGGGAGAAGGTTTGGAGCATATTCAACCACGCCGCTTCAGTGCGGGTTGATGGATACATGTGTATACATGTGGCAGAATTTCGTTGAAATTAGACACATGCAGGTTTCCTCACGATGTTTTCCTTCACCGCCGAGCACGAGATGAATTATAAAAACAAATTAAGCACATGAAAATTCAGTGGTTCTTGCCTGGGTTTGGCCCCGCGATCATCGGTTAAGATGCACGCGTTCTAACTACTGAGCCATCACGATGAATCGTAGACTGCTTTGCTCATAGACATTGATACCGTATGAAGTTTTTACCAATGCGCCACCGACCTTGGGAATTTAGATGTTATGTCTTTTGTGTATTTAGTTACACTGGCTCCCTCATTCTTCGAACCAGAACACAATAATTCCAAGTATGGTTATTTGACGGTAGAATATATGATAAGTGGGTTGTACAAACTCAGAGCTTGCACGAAGCCCTACCACCAAGTAAATCCTAAGATGCGCAAAATATATTATAAATTCTCATTAATTTATATGAATTGCAGCAAACACAAAACTTAGTTTGTTTGTATTCCAAGGGAATATAAATAACAAAATAGGTGAAAATGATGTCGGTACGATTTCTGCTGAAGTAACTAATCCTACTAATGGCAGATGGTCTTACGAAGACCTCAACAAACAGCTTAAAGTTGGAGACATCATTTATTACTACGTGTACGTCGTTTACAATAGAAAAGGCTATATTAAGGACAATTTGTCCTTCACCGTTAAGGGTAAGGGTCTAGTCACTTCAATATTTTATATACTATACTTGTGCGATTAATTTGTTAATTGTGTTAATAAACTGATATTTATATTGAAACCAAATGTCCTACAAAATAGCCTTGAACGAATTCTCATTTGCAGCATTAGAAAATCTTTCAAGTGATTCTGTAGCAGAATGCTCACCAACGTCGACTGTGGTAAAGAATGGAAAAGCGTGTGGTGGTCAGGTCCTGTTTGAAGACAATTTTGATACTCTTCGAGAAGACTTGTGGCAAGTTGAACAATATATACCAGATGAACCAGTAAGTGAGAAATATATAGTTTTATTTTACTAAGAGTTTTATTTCGTCGTAGTAATACGCATTTTGATAATAGGGACCAAAGTTAGCAAGGGATCATTTATTGTTCATGCCAATGTCACAGAAGTAATTAAATATACAATTTTAATAATAATAACAAAATAAAAGAATTTGAATCCGCAGAACACATCGGTGAAATGTCACAAAGCTATATACCGAATGATTCACGCATCAAAATACCGAATGGTTCACGTATCACCGTAGTCGGTTTTCGTCTATTCACGAGTAATATATGAAGTGATTTCTTATAGAAATACTTGTTTTAATGAAATAGTTAGGCGAACGGGCAAATGGGCTACCTGATGGTAGTCACCAACCTTGGAAACAAAGTAATTATGTAGCTTTGACCTTAGTTACACTGACTCACACTTCAAACCGGAACAATACAAGGTCTTGCTGGTTTTCAGTAGAATGTATTATAATGGATGGGTAAGTCCAGACGGGCTTGTACAAAGTCCCACCACCCATATAGCATTAGAAATTATTAGCATTGCCTTTGCTCATTCATTTAACTGACCAAATAGCTTGATGCCGACACCTCTATTATGCCTTACTTGTTAGAACCCTATTAACCAACATTTATCAAAATTGCAACACTGGCTGTTGAAATGAAGCTCCTATTGGCAAGGCTTACTTAAGAATACTTTGCTTCATTTCTTTTATACGTAGACTTTTCACAATTGACGTCATTTTTAATTTCAGGACTACCCCTTCGTTTCCTACCAGCGTCCACCAAATGCAGCGATAGTCTCAACAAATGGGGGGTATTTGTATATTCAGCCAAAGCTTCTACAAGATATGCCAGGGTTTTCTAATTCATCTTTGTTTACTGATACTCTGGATTTGTTTAGTGGGTATGTTTTTGTATATTTTTTATTTAATTTTATTGAGGATATGTGATATACATATATGTTTTCGTTACATTCTTTGCGATCTGTATATATGTCAACAACAGTAAGGCTACTTTAATATATATAAAAAAAAAAAAAAATTACCTTAAACCAGAATTGTTATTTAAAAAACAGAATCTTTGTTAAAATTGCTACAAAACAGTTAATAAAATTCGCCATTTAACAAAATATAAGTGAAGCTACCACCGGTTCAGAATGCAGATTCTATCGAAAAGAACCGGCAAGAAACTCAGTAGTATCATAACGTGTAGTTGATCTCACATACCTCAACTCGTCTACAAAATTGTTATAATGTTGTATTATTTGATTTGTTCCCAGGTGCACAACCACGTCGACAAAGTGTCTCGTTGAAGCTTGGGGTGCTAGTATTTTACCACCGATAGTTAGTGGTCGTCTTACTTCAAAATCATTTTCTTTCACATACGGCGTTGTGGAAGTGAGAGCCAAAGTACCTCAAGGGGATTGGCTTTATCCGGGTGATGATTATTTAATTTTCTTCTAAGTACCGATTCCAATGTTTGTTGTGAATGTGTCCTAAAGATTTAAGACAAGACCCATAATAATAGTGAAAGAGGACAAAATAAGAAAAAGTACAGACTCACATCGAGACAAAAAAATCCATTCATAAGTGTGACA
This sequence comes from Vanessa tameamea, assembly GCF_037043105.1. Taxonomy (NCBI): domain Eukaryota; kingdom Metazoa; phylum Arthropoda; class Insecta; order Lepidoptera; family Nymphalidae; genus Vanessa; species Vanessa tameamea. The sequence continues at coordinate 10,458,971 of NC_087324.1, forward strand.
TAGTGCTAATTGAAATCGTTTCTTTGAATTATTTAATAAAAAAATCTTTGATACATACATTATTTACATTGTTTGTGTATTTTATAAATGGTTCAACAGTTATAAAAAACAATTTATGTCACATACTATTTTATTTAGTTAAATTTAATTCGTTAGCAGTCCGTAGGGAGTTTATCGTACTCTTCAAATAATTAAATAGGTACACAACAGCTACTGTTGGATATTTTCCATTCCATTTTTAAGATTTTGAATACTAATTTCTATATAATTGACAGACATCTTACTGGAATCGCTGATGAAAAAGTACGGTGTACCGAATTACGCGTCAGGAGTTCTTAGGATAGCTGGTGTACGAGGCAATCCGCAGCTGTCCTTAGTTAATAACGAAATCGGTAATAAGGTAAAAAATATTTAAAATTCTTGTATTTTGATCAACTATACTTGATAGGGCTTTGTGAGTTCCTAGTAGGGCTCTGTACAAGCCTGTCTGCGTAGGTACCACCCACTCATCATATATTCTACCACCGAACAGCAATACCTAGTATTAATATGTTCTGGTTTGAGGATTGAGTGAGCCAACAATGGACACAAGGGACGTAACAACTTAGGTCCCAAACTTGACGCATTGGCATGTAAGGGAAGATTAGTATTTCATACAATGGCTATGGGCCAAATACCATCATTTAGCCACGCCATCCGCCTACCTTATAAAAAGCATTCGTTGATGCGGCATACATAAATGTAATTGTAATTATTAGGTACATGTACATTTTTTTTGTAATTTATGAAATGGAGTAATGGAGGTTTTACTCGGTGAAACTAACATTCCAGACTGGTAGAAGCTTTATATTAAAATAAACCTTGTAAAACGACACTTCATAAGTGCTTGTAAGTGCTTTCTTACATAAAGTATATTTTGATGTTTTTTATTCTTTAGCCGCATACATTGAATCTTTATCTTATGAATGTGGATGTATGTACTTCTACTTGTTGCAGCTCCTCTATGGTGGACCGATGCTGGACACCCAATGTCGCAATAATTTGCTCAGTGAGAAATTTTCAAATAAACCCTGGGGTGATGACTTCCATGTTTATTCAGCGAGATGGGAACCAGGTAAAATAAAATGAAATAAAAAACAGATATGTTAATAAAGTAAAATAATTATTAATATATCGATGTCCATTGACAAAAACACAATAATAATTAATTAATTGTGTTTATTATGTCCATTATTGTTATAACTTATTATCAGTTGGCTCAATTGCTACTTATAAAATAAAATACAATATACATCAAATTATGCATGCTATAAGTAAGCCATACCTAATATTTAACCTTCTCTATGTTGCAGTTCCTGTTCAAGTCCCGAATATGACCAATTAATGTTATTGGGTATTTCTGTATAATATTCTCATTATTTTCCAGAAAGGATTATATTGTCTGTGGACGGCGAAGAGTGGGCAAGGATAGAACCAGCTGCTAGTGGACTTCAAGGCCGTTTCGCTCGTACCTGTGATCTACCACGGACTTTACTCTCAATGGGCACCAATATGGCGCCATTCGATGATCACGTACGTGCTTTCAAATTATAGAAAATTTATGTTAAGATATTTGATTTTCATAAAAAAAAAAAAAAATGTTCCAATTATTATATGAATAAGCTATACTAATATTATAAATGCGAAACTCTGTTACCTCGTGATACTTGAACCGCTGAACCAATTTAGATGAAATTTTGTATGGAGATAGTTTGAGTTCTGCTGAGAACATTGGCTTTTTTAAATTCGACTCTCGAGGGGCTAAAATGGGGGTGACGGTTTGTGTTCTATAGGTAAAGTATAACAAAGCGCGGGTAAAGCCTTAGGTTCAGCTAGTAATATATATATTTATTAGTAGAGATAGTACTGAGTGATCTGAGTTTTCTCAAATATTGAATCAACATTTATTTAGATAAACTGATTTATGATGATTTATTTCACGAAGTTTTTCTGAAGAAAAAGTTATAAGTCTGATTAATAGTCATATTCTAAGAAATTTCTTTTAACCTTTTAACATTTTTCGACAAATTGAATATTAAGGTTTTAATATTATAATGATGTTTCAAATTCTGAGGTATTTTAAATCTTTACAGTTCTTCATAACCCTGGGCGTTGCAGCTGGAGGTATCACTGAATTTAGGGACGATCTCACATCAGCGGGAAGACCAAAACCCTGGCGGAACAGTGGCCGGAAAGCCAGTCTTCGTTTCTGGCAGGATATGTCCTCCTGGTATTCCACGTGGAGACAACCTGCCTTAATCATCGACTACGTTAAAGTTCGAGCTATTTAATTTAGGTAACCCTAATTCTCATTAAAATATGCCAATATATACATATCTATTACAATGTTTTAGTCAGCACATATAACATTAATTTGAAAAGTTATTTTACATATTTGTCTGCAAAGACATTACAAGTCGATTTGTACAAAATGACTATTGTGCCAAAACAACGAACGAAGCCAAATTCTAAGATTAACTTGCTGCTAATGGTACTTAAAAACTTTTTGTTTATAAAACGTATAAAGACTTTCGAATGCTGTAAACATTATTATGAATCATTTGAACGTAGGTATCAATATCATCTAGTCGATCTATAAACTTGCTAATATCAATATCAGTAATAATTTATTAAGTATTAGTTATTAAGCTGTTGTTTAACGTGTTAAGAAATTAGTTTAATAAAGGAATATAAATCAAACTAACTTTTTTTTTTTATAAATGTATACTTTATGTATATAATTCTTCCGTACGTCACTGAACACTATCTAAACTGCTGGACCGATTTAGATTTTTTTGTGTGTGTTTAATTGGGTAGGTTTCGAATGGGGGAATGGTTTAGAATGAACCCGGTGGCACTGTGATTGGGTTCCTGGATATAATTTTTAACAAAAACAAAATCTTATTTCACCCATACGAAGTCGGGACGAACATTGTATATTTCTAAATCTTTACATAGTATTTATATCTCAATAATTCCAACAATACATATTGTAATAAATTACTATTTAAAAGTGAAAACTAAAATAGTTTTAGCAACTAAATTGACTAACAAATCATAACGCTTTGATTTTTACATAATCAATTAACAAAGGTTGGATCCAAGTTGGGTGCCAGTTAGATTCGTCCTTCCAGAAATTCAATGTTGCTTTTCGATGCAGATTAATCCACGGCTTGGGTCTGCCGTCACTTGTTTTCAATGAGTCCGGGAATTCTGTTCCACCGACGGATAAACCGAGACTCAAATAAAACTGCAACAAAATTATATAATTACTTTTCAATTCAAATATTTTAGAACATACGGAAAACATAACCTTTGGTAAAGAAGTAACCTTTGCTAATAATTGTCAAAACAATAAATCAGCTGCCTATGCCTATGCTGGATTAAATTAGTTTGTCATGATATTTACGGAGTCCTTTTTTTATTTTTACTTAAAATAAACTTTTAACATGGGAAAGACTAATATTCATTTCTCTACCTAATCTTGCAATCTTGAAGAATGTTTTCCTGACGTCTTTCCCACGGTCATGACTAGTCATATCGTCACATTATAAGAACACTATGGATTTAGCAATACATTGTTTTCTTAAATTAAACTAACCGTTGAATCTTCGCACGTCTAGAATAAGGGTCAATATAAAACGTATGTACTGAAGGCCAAATTACGTTAGTGTAGACTACTGAATAAAATTTCATCAAAAACACAAAAATGGATAGTAAAAAACTTACGAACATTCATTTTTATTTACATTAAAAAAAAAAATAGACCAAATTTAAGGAGGAATGACTGAAATCGTGATCTAAATAGGTGTAGGTACCATTCAGTTTGCAAAATGGGTTCCAAAACCAAACGCTGATTTTCTTTAATTTCTTTACCACTTTAAAGTAAAATGGTCCATTCGAGCACGGACCTGTTTTGTTTGACATTGTCATATACTTTATTAAAAATACCTTATTTAAGAGCGAGCTGACAGCCAGCAAAAATTCTAATTTCACATTTCTATAGCGTTACGACTAAGAAAAGTAAGATTAATAATGTAAGATTCGGTTATTTTTTACAACCAAGGAAATAATATAGGTACATAAAAATGAAACCCTATTTCCCTTGGTCGCGCCATAACTTTAGAACGACTTTACCGATTTCATTCATCTTTTATTTATTTTAAGTTTTCTAATACTTTGTAAAAGGTTTTTACGGAGAGAAGAGCGAGGAAAAATGCTAAGAAAATCAAAAAAATTCAGTAAATTTAAGAGCATGTATGCCGTATTAGCAGTTCACAGGGGTAAAAGTATTTTGAACCAAATATTTACTGATTCAATAATAATAAATACTTTTTAATATTTATTTCAATTCCAATTGAATATTCACAGTAAGGTAATTCTATTCATCTAAGTCAACGTATCGAATGAAGATATTATAGTTTTAAAAGTACCTACATAATGATCAAAGGGCGCCATCTTGCCACCGCCATTAAGTAGTTTGAGCCATTTATCCCGACAGTAAATTGGCATCCAAGACCGCAGTCCATATTTCCCTGGTCGGACACGACTCCATATTTGTCCATCAACAGATAGTTCTATTGAACCTGTAACATTTATTTCTTATTATAATTTTCTACTTTTATCAATATATCATGTAACCTGTTTATGAATATCTTCGTTGCTTTCTTAAGAATATTTTAGTAAGCACTTATCCATTGTTAATATTTGACGACCTCCGTGGTCGAGTAGTGTGTACACCGGTTTTCATGGGTACGCCACTCCGAGGTCTGGGGTTCGATTCCCGGCCGAGTCGATGTAGAAAAAGTTCATTAGTTTTCTATGTTGTCTTGGGTCTGGGTGTTTGTGGTACCGTCGTTACTTCTGATTTTCCATAACACAAGTGCTTTAGCTACTTACATCGGGGTCAGAGTAATGTATGTGATGTTGTCCAATATTTATTTATTTATAGCTTAAAATCGTTTATATCGTTTATTTCCTTTTTTCGTTTATTTATATGGACATCAAGTAGTTGTTTCATCAAATCTTACATATTAAAATATATACCATTCATTGTTCGAATATTAATCATCACCACTGCCCATAGAAAAAGATTCTGTAAGAAATATTAGCCATTCCTTACAACAAACCAATGCGGCACCAATCTTGGAAACTAAGATGTTATATCCCTTGTACCTGTTATTATACTGGCTCATTCAACCTTAAAAACGAAACACAACAATACTAAGTTTTGATTTTTGGCGGTACTATATGTGATGAGACAGTGGTATAACCAAGTATACGCCCAATTGTCTAGAAAATATGCATAGATATACGTGCCGAGTCTATTAGAGATCGTCAAATTATGTAAAATTTTATTCAAACACATATACACATATATATAAACACATATACCAACGTCCTCTATACATAAAATATATAACTATTGTCTCGTGACCAATTTCAGCAAAGAGGCAATTTCGAAAAGGAGCGCTTACCGTTAGGTGAACAATATAATCAAAAGATACTTACTCGGTGTCCACTTGACAGAGAAAACATGGAAATCATCACTCCAAGTACCGTTAATATATTCTTTGGTATCATCACGAACAGGCTTACAAACAGAATTAGTTAAAGCCATTCCTCTTAGAAACTGGGAAAGAAATAACATATAAATAAAATATTTCCCAATGAGGAGTATTTATATCGTGCTTATGGGCGAAGAAAAGCATGGTGAGCAAACCTGTGTCTGTCAGATAAAAATCTGACACAGTATCCAACAAGCTTCTCCTCAAAAGAAAATAAGGCTGGTCACCACCAATAGCCCAGCAGTGGGATATTTAGTGGATATTCTTTTCTTTTATTTTTGAAGTCATAACTTCTTATGGGAGGGTAAACTGTCGGGCGTCCAGAGAGGGACATTTATTATTTTATTTTTATGGCTTTGGCGTGCGGACAAGCAGTTGGGCCACCAGATGGTAAGTGGTCACCACTGCCCGTAGATATTAGCTCCGTATGAAATTTACACAAATTGTGTACCTAAACATTTTTTGTGAACCGATTTGACTATCAGTGAAAGAATAATGAATCATGTCTTCTCTTTTTAGAGACAGCTGGTTGTACGTATCGAAACAAATACCGACCTGGAAGCATTTTCGAAGTGAAACTCGTATAAAATCATAAAATAAATTATTTAAAATATTAACCAAACTTACTTTATTCGTGTAGAGAGGTTCATTTAGTTGCTTATTCCCAAAAACAGTAGCAATCTTCAAAACGCCAGAGGCATAATTCGTGCTGCCATATTTTTTCGTTAATGATTCCAGGAAGAGTTCTGGAAAATGTTCAACATCAATTAAGGCAAAAATTTATTGATAAACCCCTTACGTTAACTATCAAAAAATTTATCTAATTGAAAGTGGAAGATCAGCGGTCTTCATTGATAAAATTATGGGTGACCTTGATTAGTTTAAATGTCAAAAAGCTGATATTATATTATGGTACAATATGAGTGGCATAACGGTAGATATTATACCGGCAAACAGCAATTTAAAGGGTGAGTGAGCCAGTGTTACTACAGGCACAGGGGCCATAACATCTTAGTTTCCAAGGTTGGTGACGCGTTGGTGATGTAAGGAATTGTTTATATTTCTTGCAGCGGTATTGTCTATGGGCGGGGGTGAGCACTAACCATCATGTGGCCCTTATGCCCGTCCGTAGCATAAAAAATCGCAAAAAAACGATTACTATTGAAGCTACAACATTAATGATACTGCAGGGACAGCAGCAATCGGTATCGCACAATAGAGCATTGCTGACGCCTGACATGCAATGACTTTCCGTGAGGGTTTTGTATTTAATAATTTTAACTTTAATAAATACAGACAGAAATCTGGTTTTTGTTAAATTATCAATCGGTGTTATTATCTCAAGCCTTTAATTAATTATATTTTAAATGAATATAGGCTAGGTTGAGTTTTATTCTTTATACCAAATGTTAGTTTATCATACCTTTTATGGCCTATGCTTGAATAACCATACACTACTGATGCAATCGAGATGGCACGCGTTTGTATAAACAATACCTATTCACTCTTGCCTTAAAATACCCGGAAAAAATGCTCATTAATCGCAGATGTTCGAAAGATTTATAGCACCTTGGCTGTGCGCATCAGGAATGAGAAAGCAAAACGCTTTGTGTGAATGGCGCTTATGGCGGTTACGTAAGGGGCCATAGGCCAGGCAGTTCACTGTACACACTCTCCGAAGAAACGAACGAAAGTTTTACTTGGGGAAGTATTTTTGGTTTGTGATTGTAAGGTAAGTGAAGTGTAAGTAGAAAAAAAATCAACCATAACTAAAAGTAGAAAATTAACCATACTTAACCTACGCGGTAAAAATCTTGCTTACTATAAACCTGGGTAAAGCCAGTCTCCAATTGGCATCTTGGCACGTATTTCAACAATGCCGTAAATGAAGGAGAATTTCGAGCTTAGCCTACCGCTAACGACGGGTGGTAGAATCTCCAGGCCAGACCCTTTTGTAATGCAGACACTGCCGGTACATCTGAAAGTTGATATTATATTACATACATATATAAATATAATTTCGTCATACATTTATAAACTATTTTAAACGTTGTTTTTATCAAACACCACTTTGCCTTGATGGTTTTTTATTAACTAACTAATTCTACAATATCCCCTTGCCGCGCCGCGTCTGTCTCTCTGCTTGAACGTCATAAACTCAAAAACTACCAAACGGATTTTTGTATGGTTTTCACCAATGGACGGAGTGATTCACGAGGAAGGTGCAGGTGTATAATTCTTGAAGATTTATTGTAAATTTGCTGATATAACGTTAAATGGTAAAAAAAAAATAATCTCGAAAATAAGCTTTACTGGAGTACACCGCGAGAGTTACACAAGATGTTAATTAACATTTTACATAGATCTTTGTCCTACCCGTGATAAGCCGAAAAGTTAAATAATTTAAAAAAAATGTTTGACTTTGTTTCATAAATTATAAGGAAATAGTCGTTATAAATTATAAGGATATAGACGATTTTTATTAACAATTATTTACGTATTTTTGTTCATTTATTTACATTTTTAATATAAAATATACTTAATTTATAACTTACTCATCGTGTAGATCCAATACTTTAGAAAACAATGAATTATTTGTGAAACCGGGTAAATCTTGCTGAAGTATTGGTTGAATTTTAAGTGTTCCACTCTCAACTTTTAGTACGGAATCTGAGGGCAGCTTTTGATAAGATATAAATGGATGTTCCTGAAAATAATTCGATAATCTGATAATTACTGTTACAAATGCACTGCACTGCATCCAATATTCGGAAGTAAGATGTTATTTTTCCTTAAACCGGAACACAACAATACTAAGTACCTTTTGGCGGATAGAATAAAAGGTGATGATTTGGTGGTAGAGATGGCTCAGTGGTTAGAAAGCGTACATCTTAACCGATGATTTTAGGTGCAAGCCCTGGCAGGCACCACTAAATTTTCATGTGCTTAATTTGTGTTTATAATTCAGCTCGTGCTCGGCGGTGAAGGAAAACATCGTGAGGAAACCTACATGTGTCTAATTTCAACGAAATTCTACCACATGAGTATTCCAGGAGCAGCGTTGTGGAATATGCTTTAAACCTTCTCCTCAAAGGGAGAGGAGGCCTTAGCCCAGCAGCGGGAAATTTACAGGCTGCTAATGTAATGTAATGTAATGAGTTTGTGGTAACTACATGCACAAAGCCCTACCACCAAGCATATTGGGGCAATATTTCTAGCATCATTGCCTCTATTAACCACACTCATAATTTGTATAGTAATTACATTTATTGCTATATCTAAACATCGACTCTGTGAATATATATTCCATTGGTCCTTTTTTAGTATATGTAAATGTGAAAAAATAATTCTAAAATCTTATTCAAGTCAGAGTACTGGTGGATTTCCGTGTCAAATTGATTTAATATGATCGGTAAAATGGTCCATTTGTGCTGAATATTTTCAAATATGAAACATAAAAAACGACTGCTAACCGGATGGTCTTTTGGAATATATTGATCTATTTGCCACAGGTCTTCTCGAAGAACATCAAAGTCATCTTCAAATATCGTCTGGCCAGCGCAAGCTGCTCCACCATGGATACGAGTAATCGTTGGACGACACTCAATTTGTACGGTTGATGGGGCACTGTAGTCGTCCGGATCTTGTAACTCTACAAATACAGTAAACTAAAGGAAATACATTTAGAAAATTCTCAATAAGGTTCTATTGACATTTCTTCGAGCCAATGTTTTTTTTTTTTTTTAATTTACCTCCAATAAGGTGCAACTATCATAAAATTAACGTACCGGTAATTTTGTGCTGTTTTCCTCCAGTTGCATAGCCGTTAACGGCGTAAGCCAAAAACTGGTTAGAATAATCCGGTTCCCCCCTACGTAAAGCTACAAACACGTAGTACACCACGACGGTTCCGACTTTTAATTGTGACACACGATCTTCATACATCCATCTTCCATTTGTCTCTGTGGTCACAAATTCTCTAACACTACCAACGAATTGTAGAGAATCGTAAAAATTCGCTTCAATATGAAGTAAATTTATTCTTGGATCTGCTGCAAGATTTATTTGAAATAACATTATTTTTATATCAATAAAATTAATTTGGCTCAATTAACGCTTTAATTTTAAGACGGACATTAAGACAGACCTTGGGAGCTTCAGCAATATAAACAAGCCACAAGATGAATGCCACAGTACAGAAAAAAAAGTATACATACATAACCAGTCGAATAATTATTAAATAATTGTAGATAATAAATCCGACAAACACGAAAGACAAATGTTACCATATTAAATTTATGATGACGTCATTACGTCTCTTAGGAAATGTAATGGCAGATCATTTATAACAATTATTAGAGGTTGTTTCAATTTAAAAACAAAAGAATATAGAAAAAATAGATACAAAAAAAAAAACTATATTAATACCTACTTTATATCTTCTCAAATACTTAGATAATATTAAAGTTTATATGAAATAATTTACCTGGTATAAAAGCTCGAAAACCTTTAGGTTTCAATGCTTGTATAGTTATTTCTGGAATCACGTAGTCCGTTACGTTCTGTGTGTATATTTCTTGTAGAATTAAAACAATAAAAACTATTGCCGTACGCACGTTGTTCATTTTAAGTCTTTATTTGTTTATGAGGTTATGAGATGTGTGATAACGTTGATTTGCCTCAAGAGCATCGTGAGCTTATCAAATTATAATAAGATGTTTATGTGTGCGTGAATGTAGAATATATATTTTTGTCTTGTGTATATTTACAAGGAAACTGAGAATTTTATATGTAGTGTTTTTGCTAGGTGTTAGGTATATTAAATTGATTTTTGTTGTCTAAGGAAGTTTAATAATATAATGCTAACGAATTATAGTTTTGCTCGTTTAATTTCTATATGTATATATATATTTTTTTATTATTTAAATTAATATGATTATAATTAACATATTCATAGAGATTTTTCTAAATTGATTATCTCTCGACTTCAACATCAATAATAAAATTTTAAAGTTTAAAAAAGGAAAAAAAATTAAAATACTATTATACATATACGATGTACATTACATTTTTTGACATTACCGGACAAAAAGCCTTTAGGTAAAAAAGATCACATAATACAATTACATGAATATGATAGTAAACTATAAAGAAGTAAAAATGTCTCTAACTAACAAAACAAATGGTGGGTACACATATGTACTCTAAATATACAAACATAAAAAAAAATGAGAATTTAAACGATTAAAAGATAAAAACGTGCCAAATATGTGCATGTTTATATTGTATTTGGTGTCATGGCATTTTATAAGCGAACTGCTTATAAAGAGAAAGGTTCTGTATAAAAGAAAGACTTTGAGGATGTGGTAGAATCTTAGAATTTATTTTTCTTGGTAGTTACTCATCAGATATTCTGCCGCCAAATAGCAATAGTTAGAATTGTTGTGTTCTGATTTGAAAGGTGATTGAGGCAGCGTAACTACAGGAACAAGGGACATAACATCTTAGCTCCCAAGGAATGGTTATTATTTCTGACAGTGCTAATGTCTATGGGCGGTGGTGACCAATTACCATTAGACGGATTATTTGATACCTATTACATAAAAAAACAAAGTTTCAGGAAAAGTGTATTTCTGAAGATTTCATAACAATGCTTAGATTAAAAAATGTCTTGGAAATTATATATAAGAGTCCTGAACAAATGGATAGTCATCGCCATTGTGACGTAACACATTAGGTACTGAAAACAAACATCCAGTTGGAAGTTTCTGGATAACTGCGTGGTATCCGTCTCCTTTAACGATTTTGATCCTTCTGGGCTCAGACATAGGTCCTTCGATATTATCTTTAAACGCTAGAAGTCGAAGTTCATACATAACGTTATATTCTACGTCAGTGATAAGAACCTGCGATTGAAAATTTCCATTGACTATTATCTCTCTCGGGATGCTGCTCAGTGTAGTATTCACCTGGTATTTCTAAAATAAAAAAGGATATATTAATCATGGGGACTTAAAAATAACATTTTAACGGCTTTTGAGTCATCATCAAGCCTATGTGTATTAAAATATTAAAGGTTTGGCAAGCAAAAGCTTCAGACCAAATAAATCCATGTTAACCAGTATTTGACGCAGGTTTGGGTAATATCCTTTGATTAAAATCTCCTTAAAACACCTAAACTTAGTCATCAGATTGGTTCCAATACATATAATATAAGAATATAATATATGATATAAGAAATTTTGATTTGCTTAGCAGTATTTGAATTTGCACATGTAATTTAAATAATGCCACCTAGGATGAAGAAACACGAATTCAATAAGAATTATGCCAAATTTGTCTAAATTATTTTATACTATAGATAATAACCAATACTTTGTTCATTTTTTGTCATTTAAATTGATATTGTATGCGCTGTTAATTTCAGAAATTAAGGTATTGTTTTAGATTAAAAGTGATCTGTACAGTAACAAGGGTATCGAAAATCTCAGCTGCATAAGAGGGAATGACGAACTGGTTTAGGGAGAATTATTTGAAGAAAGCTACAAGACGTATATAAATTAAAATTCCCCTGACCAAGTTCACCCAATTGGGCACACCGCTGTACTTTGAGCACAGATGCCCTTGTGGAACAGAGGTGGACTCTTTTTGTTTACATGGTCTCTCTTGTCCAAGGAGGTCAGGTAGGCTTTTTCGGCACGGCTCTCTTAATGATACAATGAAAAGGGCTCTTGCCACAACCGACGTTCCTGCTCTTACTGAGCCTCGTGGAATTAGTTGTGATGATGGTAAGAGACCTAAGGGACTGACATTGTTTCCCCGAGAACGAGGACGGGCCCTTGTGTGGGACGCTACATGTGTTGACACGTTGGCCCCGTCTCACATCCGAGAAACAATATTAAAAGCCGGTGCCACTGCGGAAAAAGATGAAGCAAAAAAACGATCTAAATATTCGTCTTATGTCAAATTACTTTTTTTGTCCCATTTGCTGTCGAAACACTTGGCCCTTGGAGTAGTGGTGCAAAAATTTTCATTAAAAGTATAACACCTCGCCTTATTGCCTCCACTGATGACAGGAGGGCTGGTTTGTTTTTAGCCCAGAGGATCGGAATTGCGATTCAACGGAGAAATGCTAGCATTCTTGCCACCATTCCACGCGGTCAAGATTTATACAGTAACTATTTTTAATTCATATTTGTATATATTTAAGCACTTAATGTTAATAATTCTTATGTTTATACAAGAATACTTATTTGTCTAGCCAATCTTTACTTATGAGCACTCACTAAAATGTATAAAAGAGCAGAGTGGGACAAAGAGCGACTGAAATTTACTTGATAAGATCGTTTTGGTTGAGAGGCTATCGAATGCAGAAATAAAGAAAAAAAAAACAGAAGGGATGCCTATGTCCAGCATCACTACACTTCGCATTATTGTAGAATAAAAACGTTGATGAAAATGATCATGCCTTCTTTTTTAACTCGTCGAACCGAATATTTGTAATGTAAGAGTTCTGTTTAGATAAATAGATACTCATGGGTCACATGATTGTTTACCAAAATACACCATTATCATTAGAAATGGCACTGTAAGAAATATTAACTATTCCTTTCACTGTTAAAGCGCTAACAACCGTTCGAATCAAAATGTCATGCTTTCGTACCTGTAATTAACGTAAAACATCGTACATTTTTACAGTAGGTTTAAATTCAACATTTTCAGGTTTAAAAGCAGCCCGTGACGCTACGGACTATTTGCTACTGCAAACTCTATATGAAAGTTTATTCAGTTTGTTTGACAAGTTCGTTGAGTATTCGATAAACTGTGGGTTTAACTGTGTTCGTATTTTGCAGAACAAGCTACGTATGAACATTTCGATGTACAAAGTATGGAGGTTTTTTATTACGTATTACTCGATAAAACTTATAATGCTAAAAAAATATGCAGTGCAGTGTGAACCTTCTCTAGTTACTAGTATTAAACTTAGTATACAAAGTTGCACATGAACATAGTGCAATGATTAAATGCTTATTTGAGGAAAACATTTCCTTCAAAGGATCTCTTAATTGTTGTTTTTTGTGATGATATGTTAGAAGAAATCAGCTTACCTCAAGGGTAATATCGTCTTGAATCAAACCAGGGTATTGTTCAGCGTTAACCAAATCGTATTTCTTTTCAGTATTCATTTTGACTGTCCATAACTTGACCTAAATTATCAGAATCATTTCAATACCAGAGTCAGAATTTGGAAATAACTCAATGATTTTAAATAATGGCTAATATTTTGTGATTGATTAAATAGTATTTAGATAAATGTTTCAATACCTTATATCCAGTGACATCATGCTTTGATGAATAATGTATACTAAGCCAGGAAACAAAAATACCCAACGGATCCGTACCCCAAATGTTGGCTATGTTTATTATATCAATACTACCCACGAGCCCAAAACCACAAGATACGAATAAACTCAAAAAGATCATATCGAATAATTTCCAAAACTATTAATTTGTTATTAAATAACTTAGCACCAATAATTATTAGGTTCTGTTATTTTAAATATGGAATCCATTCTTGTTTAGGTACACAGATGACGTGATGATAACCTTAATGTCAAGGATTTTTTATTGTGATAACGATATAGTATTAAAGTTTGTTATATGTTGGTATAAATGTATTTAATATAAAGCGCTATATTTTAAATTAGTTCTTTATAATTCGAACAATATTTAACATATTATATCCTTTATTGCATTTTAGTTTACTAGATTGTCTGAAAGGGCAGAGTATGGAGACAAAATCTATCAGTAGACAAGTAATTACTTACATGTAACAAAATCAACTTCAATTTATATCTTATTTTATTTGTAACAGTATTTATTGTGTGTACTTAGTTTGATGATTTTTTAGTAATTATTTTGTGCAGTTTTCTTGAAAACTCTACGTAATTGCTAATATGGAAGCATACTTGACGACCTCCGTGGTCGAGTAGTGTGTACACCGGTTTTCATGGGTACGCCGCTCCGAGGTCTCGGGTCGATTCCCGGCCGAGTCGATGTAGAAAAAGTTCATTAGTTTTCTACGTTGTCTTGGGTCTGGATGTTTGTGGTGCCGTCGATACTTCTGATTCTCCATAACACAAGTGCTTCAGCTACTTACATTGGGATCAGAGTAATGTATGTGATGTTGTCCAATATTTATTATTATTATTATTATACTTGTCATAGTTTTATTTATCTAACGTAATCTATATAGCTTTTAATAGAAAGTTTTCAAAATAAGCTGTGTGGTCATGTATAGCATATATAGCACCATGATGTATTGTGTTTCATATTATTAATGCGACTTCGATCCCAAAAATTCTGAATTTTTAACTGAATTTTACAAAAGTTATTTCTCAACAGAGAAATAATACATTTATGCGTCTTACGCGCATAAATAAATAAAACGAATAAAATTAAAAATATTTTATTGATAAAATAATATTTTTATTTATCGGATATAAATATTATGATTATATTTATCTCATAATAATAATATGATTACAAATAAGTCGATATAACCTTTATAGCCGTTATTTAATACTTTATGAAACGTTATTACTAACAGAATTGAAAATCCATCAAATTAATTATAAAATTTGAATATGAAATTCGGGTGGCAGCTGTTAGAGCTCTTAGACTGTAGTGTTCGACCAAACTAATTTTAGAAGACCTTTCTGTAAACTTGCTATGGTTATGGGTCTTGGTTATTATCCAAGATATGTCGCTTTTTGAAGACTGAATATGTGTAATATTTAAAAACTATTGTTTTCAATATTATTTATAAGGCATAAACTCTAACGTAGTCGACTTTAAGTGCGATATCGTTTTCGACCCAGGTTGAAATCCACTGAAACCTCTCATTCCAGAAGTTAAGCATGGCTTTCGTAGACTTATTAGTCCAAGGCTTGTTTGATTCATCAGGGAATTCATTTATACCACCCACGGATAGTCCTAATGAAATATAAAACTGAAACAAAAATACAAATTTCGATTATTTCCATTCTTGAATTCTTGAAACAATATTATAATCTGCTCTGCCATCAATTTTTTTTTAAGTTATCTTTTACATCGACTTTCATATATTAGGACAGTTTGATTTCTTTATATTTGCAATTATATTTTTGAGAATAAGATAAGCCTGTTAATCAAATCTTATGAAGGAATTCATAGCAAAATAATATCACATTGGAATTAAGAAAATAATATTAGTGCAAAATTATGACTTTATCAGCTGTTATTCTTAGCTTCGATTTATGATGACTATCAGTAGCATTTTTATAATCAACTATAAATGTTAATCATTGACCAAGTTTATACAAACGATGGATAATAATATAACAAACCATTTCATCGAAAGGAGCCATGATCGTTCCTTTTACCCACTTTGAAGAACTGACTGTTCCGTTTTCTTTTGCATCAGGCGAAAAGCCTTCTTGTGGAGAAATTTCACCGTAGTTTTCTCCATCAACATAAAGAGAGATACCATCTAAAATAATAATAATAGTTATGTCTTTATCAGATGGGTTTTTCGAGGAAAGGTGTGTGTGTCTCATTTTCTGGCTGTTCTTTTAAGTATAATAATAATACGCCTCTGTGATGTTTCCTTGGCAAAGTACAATACAAAATTCAAAACAAATCTCGTAATACAATTATAGAGTGCTTGCCAAGATACCTACACAAATTCCTTACTTAAGTAAGGAGTTATACTGACATCATACGACAAAACGTCATACGTATTTACTGGATGTAGGGCTTTGTGCAAGCCCGTCTGGGTAGGTACCACCCACTCATCAGATATTCTACGACCAAATAACAGTACTCTCTGTTGCTGTATTCCGGTTAGAAGGGTGAGTGAGCCAGTGTAATCACAGGCACAAGGGCCATAACATCTTAGTTCCCAAGGTTGGTGGCGCATAGGTGATGTAAGGAATGGTTATTATTTCTTACAGTGCCTTTGTCTATCGGCGGTAGTGACCACTTACCATCAGGTGGCCCATATGCTCGTCCGCCAACCAATCCCATAAAAAAAAAAATTGCAGTGTTATGTGTCTTGAAAGCTTAATGGTTTACGGGCCGCCTAGCGATGTAAAAGTCACAGGATCGATCCTGACCCCTTGGGCTGTTGTCGTCCCCACTCCTAACACAAGTGATAAGCTTAAAAGGAACGGTAAATAGGAATATTGGTAATATCTTAATTAATTTGGGGCAACGGATATTTGAATATACATTTAAATAAGTTGTTAGTCTATTACATCTTACATGTTACATGTAATATTGTTATAATATACCATTTTAATTATTTACCTCTTCTCCACTCTAAGGTGTAATTATGAAAACTCTTGCTCCATTGTTGAAATCCGATTTTTTCCTTTAAATGCTTAGACCTTAAAAATAACATTGACTTATATAATATTAAATAATAATCGTAGCATTCAGAACATCTGATCCAGTTTTTTTTAATCAAACAAATCTTAAGATAATATATTTTTACGAGTTTCTCTATATATTTTATTATTTTAATTGAGTTTATTTCCAGACAGCATCATAATTCAAGTTTAGTCAATATTCTAAGATTAATTATATTATATGGAAATAAATACAGGGATATAGTACCTGTATGGTTCACTGCCATCTACGATGGGTCCACCGTATAGCTTCTTCGAATATTCAGGATTACCCTTGACGGCTGCAATACGGAGTAAGCCTGAAGCGTAATTATGGAGACCGTAAATATTCTCCTTAGGCTCCAACTGGATTTCTGTAATTTATAGATTATTTCTTTTTATGAACTGTTCCAATAAATCAGTAGTATGATCAATGTTGGTTGCAGTAATCGACCAATAAAAAACTCTAAATAGACATTATGGAAGGCTAAATTAAAATAGTTTATTAAATTGGAAATATATAGCACATAATACGCGATACGCCACAAGTACAAGTTTAATTCGATAAATAGGATAAGTAATAAAATGTTATTTAAAAAAAATATAAAAACCTGGTATAAGCCAGTTGCCCTGGGGCATTTTTGCTCTAACTTCAATGCGCCCGTATTTAAAATTAAAAGATTTCTTCGAAGTTATCTTCCCGGTTATAATAGGAGGAAGGATCTGTGGGCCAAATGCTTCACGTGCACATTCACTTGTCCCAATAATTCCTGTGCATCTGAAAATTGTAAGAGTAGGATGGTAAAAAAGTCGCTGGTAGAACTTTGCATGGTTTGCATCTAGATTGGTGGCACCAGCTCCACCCTCTCAGCAGTTAATGGCCGTACAGCGTATATTTTGCTAATCTCAGTTACGGTTCCTACCAAAAGCGCGATGTTTTCAACCTTTCTCAATAAATGGACTATCTAACACAAAAAGTTTATTCAAATGGGACTGGGAGCTTAAATTCAATCTCTTCAGCTTTATGATATTTGTTCAGATGGCAGAATATAATTATATATAGATAAAAAAATGTGTTTTCTATGTGTTCAAAACTATTGATCAGATTATCATGTAAATTTTTTGGGTTTATCTGTATTAGTTCACAAGGGTTTCTGGCCAAAGAAAATTAGTTTGTCCTCCAATATAGGCGTATTATATGGGTGATCATTCTATTCGTGCGAAGCCGGTACGAACAGTAAGTTTAATATAAATATACCACATGCAAATACGTGACAAACAAAAAAAATCTTCAAACTTAAGGCTTTCCTTTTCAAGGCCATGGAATATAATAAGTACAAGTGACGTTTGATTTTGCAAACATGTGTTACAATATGCATGTGTTACATAATAATAATTACGAAGCTGATTATGAGATGAATTCTCAGTAAAGATAATGAGGACAATAATAAATATCTTCTTAGAAAAATAAGTTTTGAAAATTATGCAAAAAAAATTTAGATAATTATTATTGTATTGTCTACGTCTATATGACCCAAGATTGTTAATGGTGCGATTTTGGTGCGTATGGCATATGACGAACAGAGTTTTCACAAAATATGTCGAACGATTTTTGATAAATTAATTAAATTAAAAAGGAAACAATTTTACAAGCTGGAACCGCAAAGCCATAAGAGCAAGAGCCGTAAAAACGACGCAAGTAGTCGTCATCAATAAATTGAAATTGGAACACTTGCAATATTAAAAGTGATTATAATTTATTATATATTATTACGTAAGTGATTAAAACTTCGATAATAGAGTGATAGTGTATAAAACTACAATAAAATAATTATTAGTATTAAAACATATAACAATTGGTCTTATTTGCACCATCTGGTCTAAAGACAAGGGAGCTAGTTCATTATTGGCACATAATCATAATACATAATCAGCCTGTAAATTTCCCACTGCTGGGCTAAGGCCTCCTCTCCCATTGAGGAGAAGGTATGGAGCATATTCCACCACGCTGCTCCAATGCGGGTTGGTGGAATACACATGTGGCAGAATTTCGTTGAAATTAGACACATGCAGGTTTCCTCACGATGTTTTCCTTCACCGCCGAGCACGAGATGAATTATAAACAAATTAAGCACATGTAAATTCAGTGGTGCCTGCCTGGGTTTGAACCCGAAATTATCGGTTAAGATGCACGCGTTCTAACCACTGGGCCATCTCGGCTTATTGGCACAGAGGATCGATATTTGATTCAACTGGGAGATGTAGCTAGCAATCTTGCCACCATTCTAAGTAGACGTAATTTGCACACATTTAAAAAAAATACTTTTATTTACTTGTTTCAGTTCTTAATCATATTTTTATTCGTATAAAGATAAACTAATAATAATGTTATGAACAGATAAAGATTTAAAAATATGTATATTAATATTTGTTAATATGTATATTAACATGCTAATTAGATATGAACAAGCTATGAATTCACTTTAATGTTTTGACAAATGACGTCAGGGTTTATGACATCACTAATATGTTTTGATTTGGTACGAATGATGAATTGATACATGTCATTGGCAAAATGACTTAGCGTAGAAACTCACTAAGCAAAGTATGGAAATAACAAATGTTTGATCTTGGGGACGAAAAAATTTAACGAGTTGTTAAAACGTAAAGTAACCACTGAAGATCACGTATCTATGTATTTGATTTTTGTTCGCTATAAAATATATTAGCAAGTCTAAATCAAATAATTGATGAATCTAATCAGAGTTACTCGAATAAGCGCAAGTCCGAGATAACGGCGTAATTGTGAAGTCCAAATCAAAGAAAACTCACGCCTAGCAACTTTTGTACTCGTAATAAATATAAATACATAATAATAAACATAATCAGCCTCTAAATTTCCCACTGCTGGGCTAAGGCCTCCTCTCCCGTTGAGGAGAAGGTATGGAGCATATTCCACCACGCTGCTCCAATGCGGGTTGGTGGAATACACATGTGGCAGAATTTCGTTGAAATTAGACACATGCAGGTTTCCTCACGATGTTTTCCTTCACCGCCGAGCACGAGATGAATTATAAACAAATTAAGCACATGTAAATTCAGTGGTGCCTGCCTGGGTTTGAACCCGAAATCATCGGTTAAGATGCACGCGTTCTAACCACTGGGCCATCTCGTAATAAATATGAGCTGTAATTGTTAATTAAATCTTAAATTGTAAAATATAAAGTTTGTACTAATTAGAAATCTTCGTAAGGTACAAAAGTCTCGAACATAATATAAAGGAGGAAGGAGGAAGGAAGGAACATATGATAAAGGAGCCCATACTAGATATCTGCCGAGGTAGACCACTGGTCATAAAATGTGTGCCAAGAAAAAGAATTTGTGTTTGTAATTCTTTTTTGGTGCGGAAGCTGTCTGTGTCGAATGAAAATATGCCAAACGTATCAAATTCCATAAATTTCCACCAAGGTGGGTGGAAACCAAACCTCCTCGAGAAGAACGCTTTAGCCCAGCAGTGAAACCTTTACCGGCTGTACTTTTAGATATATAAAAAAAAATAACATCTTACCCGTAAGTTAGGTCTAAAGACTGTCTCACATGTCCATCTCCAAATTTCGAATCAAGTGTTTTTGGTTTGATGCTCAATATACCTTCACTGACTTCAATATTTTTATCGTTTAAATAAACATTGAATGGATAATCCTATAAGAAAAAATGCATTTTAAAGTTCTATTGCGTATCCTAATTAATTTTACAGATAGACTTCAAAGATAGAATGTAGATAGAAAGCATATTTGTGCACGCTTATCTCTCAAACAGCAATACTTCGTATCTCTGGTTGGAATGGTTAGTGAAGAAGTTAACATACAGGGACAAGGGACTTAACCTCTTAGTTCCCAAATTTATTGAAACATTGGCGAATAGTTAATATTCTTTACATTGTTATTGTCTATGGTTTGTGTCGACCACTTACCATTAGGTTTAATTTCACTGAGGTATTTTAAAAAAAGATTATAAATGTAAACAATAAAGTTATAATTAATATATATATAATTGGTTCTACTTACTGGTTCTCCAGGGAATTTAACTTCAGGTGTCCATATTTTTCCTTTATGGATATCAGAATTGAAATTGTCTTCAAATAACAACTGTCCTTTGCAGACAAAGCCGGGTACAGACACTTTAGATTCTGACAATTCACATGGATATATAATTGAATCTGAAATTCTACCTGGTGTATATTTACCTCCTGAGGTTACAGGTTCGCCAGCTTCGTTGACGTAACCTATAATTTTATAATAATAGTTTTTACAAATATCACTTATAACAAATTATTTACATTCAGGGTCATAGTCATTGTACGTAACATATTCGATATTACGTTGAATATATTTAGTACTCCTATTTTAGTCTATATATTTATAATTCAAACCTGTAACAGTCCATTCGCCGTTGTCCTGTCTATATCCCTTGCCTTCCTTGATGACAAACGTCCAAAAGTAAATTTTATCACCAATTTTCAAGTGCACATCCCTGTCTCTGAAGGTCCATAATCCGTTTTTAGCTTTAGTTATATCTCTTGACCATTCTCCAGCCTCCAACCCCTCCATTTCTTCGTTGAGCTTTCCATGGAAAGCGAAGAGGGTGAATCCATCATCTTAAATGTTTTTACATTAATTAGATAATAAATTTAAAATTTAATTAATTATAAACTTATAATATGTGACTTTAAAGAAAAAAATACATCAATCGAGGGTTCATTTCATTACTTCTACAAAAGATGCAAAAAAAAAAATGGCACAATAACGAAACTAAACTAAAGGTGAACTGTTTTCGTTAAAACTATTTACAGTTTAATTATATGAATAAAATGTCTAGTATTTTTAAATACATAGAATGATTCGAAGTGTCGACAAACAAATAATTAATTAATGGTCTGCATTGTCTTAGTTTTATTAACGACTTTTTGAAGAATACACTCCCTTGATCTGATCTTGATTAATCAAATAGATAGACTATTTTAGAAGTGTATCGTGTGCATCCTAATTTGACAATGAAAAACTATACTGATAAGTATAGGTAAGGCAAGGAGTAAGTAAGGAGTTAGGAATGTGCAAATAAGAGGAAATTTTAAAGTGGCAACGGTAACCGAGAAGCTATGTGAAAGCCGACTGTCATGGTATGCGGATAAATGAGGACGATATTTTGAGGATGGTCTTGAGCATGGACGTGGATGGATATAGAGGTAGGAGGGACGACGAAAGAAACGATGGATGGATTGAGTGAAAGACGATATGGCTGGAAAGAATGTTACTTGTGAGATGACGTCAGACAGAGAAGTATGGAAGAAGAAGATATGACCCCAAATAAAATTTGGATAAGGCAGGAGGATGATTATGAGATATGTATAATGGATATAAAATAATCAATATTATTTGTTTTAATAGTCACTCGGTAATGGACTACGACATAGAATATTCAGCTGCCTTTTCAGTTCACTCTCGTTCCGACCTATCCGCCAGAGCAGACATAATGGAAACATACAGCATAGTACAATACACAAACATTTGATACCAAAATAAGTCTCAAATAAGCAAACGAAGTTTCCACTGTAACATTAAAACGTGGAGTGACTTTGATAAGAACAAGTAATTAACAGATAAAATCAAAGTATATAAAATTAGGTTAATTTTAATTTTAGGTTATGCGGGCTTACTCTGTAGGCATGCTAAAGCTGAATATCCATGGTATTCTAATGATATCACGTGAATTCGATGTCAAAGTTGTTTATTTGTCTTAACCCTTCCTGTGGTTTGAATTACGTTCTGCGGTCTGGGCGCTACACGTATACGTGCATAGCCGAACTTACCGGCTATTTTAGCAGACCGCATCTATTTTGATAGTACGCTGTTTGTTACATGACCAATACAAAAAATACCCAACAGGATAATTTTAACTTTTATTTTGTCTGACCTCGAACGAAACAATGGCCTATGTTCTGTCTTAATTCTAAATTTAAATCATTATGATAAATATTTTAATAAAATACATATTGGATTATTTAGATTTGTTTTTGAATTTTATTATAACCGAAGTCTGTCGTTCGTATAATTTATTTCTTTCAAGGATCAAATTACATAATTTTTTTCGAAAAATATATCTTAATAGAAAATAAATTATAAATAAAATTCCTGCCCATAAAAAATAATCTTCATGTGTATTTTCAAACTTTATATGAACAAAGCGGGCATACCATACCAAATTAAAAAGAATTTTCCAAAACGCTACATAAATGATAGAGTTCTGTTCAGTATCAAACATAAAAAAATAAATGTGCCAGTGCCGGGCAAAGGCCTCTTCTTTAGAGGAGAATGAGCTGAGCCGAACACACCACATGGAAATAGTTTTCAAATTTATATTTTCTACGATTATAAATTAATGTTTAACTTTAAGTATCGTGGGAAAATGCACCGTCTGATGATAAGTAGCCTTTTCATTTAGTAAAGAATCTTCATGTTTAAAAATAGAACGACTTTTTTATATAGTAGTCATAAATGTAGATGTATTACATCTTTATTTCGTAGGGTGCCATTTATTAATAAAGATAATGTTATGATATAAATATAATCTATAACCCCATAGCACTCATAAATAATTTAGCTTTCTACCAGTGAATAACACAATTCTAAAAAAAATATTTTAGAATCGTATTATTAGTTGCGGAGGTTACCTCCAACATACAAACAAAGAAATATTACCTCTTTATAATATTAGTATATATGTTTTTTATTGTTTAAATATTTTGTTTATTTATTTTTAACGACCTTTTTATAAGTAATATTTATTTCTTGGTTTCATTGACAAAATATCTCTTTAGAATATTTCATGAGACATTGTTTTTTTTAATTAGACAAGTGTTTTTTTTAATTAGCGTTTAAGGTACATAAATACCAATTCTATTAGATGGATTTTATCAGAAATACATTATCATACTGAATTATTCATAAAAAATGCTCGATAGTTCCGCATTTCGAGCACGTATAGGCGGATAATACTATATTCAAAATTCATAACATAACTGATATTAATATGACGTATATTTCATATTTTTATGAGTTCTCCATCGTTTAAATATAATACATACTTAATTAATCTATTAGTAATTAATACATTTTAACCGCATTCTATTCAATTAATAATTATCTTTTCTATGTGAAACGTTAAAAGCGCGTTAGGCTCTATCGATATATAATTGACGTAATGAACGTTTAAATAATATTATATTAATTAATGAGAGGAGGTTTCTTTTGTAATAAAATAGCCATTATTCCAATAGCTTTAAAACTTATATTATAAATAAATAAATATTGGACAACATCACATACATTACTCTGATCCCAATGTAAGTAGCTAAAGTACTTGTGTTATGGCAAATCAGAAGTAACGACGGTACCACATACACCCAGACCCAGGACAATATAGAAAATTAATGAACTTTTTCCACATCGACTCGGCCGGGAATCGAACCCGGGACCTCGGAGTGGCGTACCCATGAAAACCGGTGTACACCCTACTCAACTACGGAGGTCATCAAATTACATTTTCATTCAATCATATTACAGCATGCACTGCGTTTCGGAGACGTTTTAGTTCACTTCTTGTGTTTTGATGTTCTTATATGTAAAAATAATATGAATACACAAAATTTCGTCACAGAATTGAACCTTAAGAGGTCTGGGTGTGACTGTTTATTTTAACATATGTTTGTTTAAGAGTAAATTTGAGAGTCATTATTAGTCATTACAAGCAGGCAGCACAGGTCGAATCTACATTCCGAATCGTCGGAACAGGTTTTATTATAATTTTTAAGACAAATTTCAATTATTATTTATTACATTATTAAACTTCAATTTTATCTTTATGGACAGCTAAGTTATTAAACTATACTTGAATATTATCTCTCATGTAAATTGTTTGTTTATATTATAAAGTTTAAGACTTACTCCGGACATGTGTTGTTTAAATAAGTTCTTATAGAGTGTATTTGTATTTAATTGTTCAATTTATTTTGAAGGATTCATTCAGTCATTTCGAAACTTCATTTTTATGTTATTTAAATGAAAAAATGAAATTACTCCAATCCTTTTATTTTTTAAATATGTGAAAATAAGTAACTAGATGGTTATGGTTTTTCATGTGCCTACGAATATTCTTCCAAATCCGTAAAAAAAACTGTAAGTTTGGCCGAATAAAAAGTTAGTAAGTATTAAAAGTTTTGAAGCTCGAACTACCTATTGCAAATTTAGTCAACGTAATCAAATTATCAGCAGCCGAAAAAGTTTAATATACATAAGAAAAACAGACGAATATTATGTCGAATAACTATAATTTACAAGATGGCTAGGCTAATACTCGCTCGTATTGTGTGAGCCCACCGGGGTAGTGGGTAGGTACCATTCTCACTCCTACTCATCAGATATTCGCAAAAATAGCAATGCTATTTAATATAAAATATATAACTGTAAAACAGCAATATTATATTGTGACATAATATTGCTGTTTTGCAGTTGGAAGATCGAGTTTACATCTTAGTTTCATAGTGACAAAACTTGTGAAACATTGCCGATGAAAATAATGGTTAATATTTCTTACTGCGTCAATATCTATGTGTGGTGATCCATCAGTTACCTCAATAGCTTGTCCGCCTATCTGATTTTAAATACGAACCAAATATACCAAGTGAAAATTGCGCCAACTACCGTTTATGACAGATTAAATTTATAACACAATAATATTTTTTGACAAATACTATAATCTGAGTCCATTTCGTTAAGAATAAACCAAAAAAAATAAGTATTTTCATTTGACGTTTTAAATAAGGAAAGATTATGATGAATGCAAAACATAAACAATTACATAATCAAGATCAAGTATATTGAAACCGCTGCACTTTCATTTTATTTCACTTTTTTATAATTAAATAAAAAAAAAAAACGATATTATATTATTACCTGGAATGGATACTCGCAAGCCCTTAGGAAAAATTGCTTCCAATTTTGCCGGTGGCACTTCGTAACACTGCGTTAAATGTACACCGAAACATCCTAACAAACTGACCAAGAAAAATAAAGACATAATAAAAAAAAAACACTTTCTATCCCTGTTCTACACTAGGTTTTCATCGAAGCGTGAAAAGGTAAGACGATTCTTAAGCTAAGAACACTATTCGATGTCTGACGCGGACTCTTAACGATAATAGACTAAAATTCCGATTGCTATACCGCTGTTTATGTACGTTGTTTCTGTAGAACACGTAATTTATATTAAGATCTATTGTTTAATTATAGTTAGACAGGATATGTCAAATTATAGTGAAATATTTCATAGAATATATTTTTTTAATGTATTTCGGGCGTCAATTTAAATAAATCGTTCTGATCTACTATTTGACTTGGATTTATTATGAAACTTATAAATATGATTTAGTGTAAGTTTCACGAAATAATCGTTTACAAACTTGGTTTATGTTCATTATTTTTTTTTTGTTTTTGTCACGCGGTCACATTCTCTGAAATATGAAAGCGATAAAAGTACTGATGGGTGGCGATCTATTCCTAATATTTTATTTGGTATAAAGTTTTTTTACATGAGACATCAAAATAACAAGTTTACCCAATCACTACGGCAGAAAAAATAGCTAAAATAAAATAGAAAAACTGATAGATATTGTGTCGGCTTTTACTGACTTATACTAGCTGAACTTGAAAATTGAACAACAATTCTTATGATTAATTTTATCAATTGTTAGTAGACCTTTGTGCAAGCCCGTATGTCCCAAATAGTTCATTGAGTTCCGGTTTCAATGGTGAGAGAGCTAGTGTAATTACAGGTATAAGGGACATAGCAACTCAAATCCAAAAGTTGGTGGCGCATTGGCAACGTAAGGAATGTTTAAAGGGCCAATATCTATGGGAGATGGAAACAACTTTATTTAAACACCACTTAAAAGTCAAAATTCAATGTTTTTGGTCTTTACATTACATTACATTAACAGCCTGTAAATTTCTCACTGCTGGGCTAAGGCCTCCTCACCCTTTGAGGAGAAGGTTTGGACCATATTCCACCACGCTGCTCCAATGCGGTTTGGTGTATAAGACACAACTTAAGCACATTAAAATTCAGTGGTGCTTGCCTGGGTTTGAACCCCTAATCATTGGTTAAGATGCAGGATGCATTTTGGACTTAAGTTACATCATATTTAGTAACATAATAGTGAAAACATAAGCACCATATTAACTTGTGCTACCCCTGAGTAGCCTTACATTTCTTATCATTATTTAAAAATAATCTCATTGGTCAAGTCTATTATTATGTATTTTTTTTTTTTTTTTATTCTCATTTTAAGAGCTGAGTCACTTGGGTGACTATGTTGCTCTGGTAGGTTACACAAATATTCTTATATTTACATTATTTACGTTATCTATTCACGCTTATTTAAATTATGTTTACCTATATTATACATAATTTTGGCTAGTTCTGAAGTAGGATTAGCAAGATAAATATTACATATGCCCATAGATCTATCTATCAATTGTGATAGAAGAGGCTCGCTACGAACGCACTCCATTAAAATGTGGTATACATCCTCTACAGACCCGCAATCGGGACAATTAGGAGAAGAAACTTTCTTCATTAAATATCCAAACTTATTTAATGGAATGTGTCCGGAACGCAGTCTCAACGCCATTACAATATCTTCACGTTTCAAAACACATTTTTCTACCCAAGAATAATTGGAAGGTTGTGGTTGCATCGTTTTGTACCATATGCCTTTTTCTTTAGACCTCTTATCAAAATATTCTTTCCAAGTTCTTTGAAATCTATCTTTTATAATATAAAAACAATCTGAATAGAAAGGTAAAACATTAATTATTTCTCCGTCAGTGCAGGCCTGTTTGGCAAACTGATCGACCTTCTCGTTACCAATAATTCCAATATGAGAAGGAATCCAATGCAAAACAACAAATTTTTCGAAGGACTTCATTTTTAGAATTAGTTCAATAATGGTATTGGCTATCGGTGTTCCTCGAAAAGTCGAGGTGCAACGAGTCAAATGTTGTAATGAACTTTTTGAGTCCGTGAGGATAATAAATTTTTTAAAATTAATTGTCTCAATATAACTTAACACTTCAGCCAAAGCAATAAGTTCTGCGTACATTATCGAAATTTTGTAATTATTTTTAAATCTTATATTGGTTTCTGCTTGGGGATCATAAAAGGCAATTCCCGTTTCATTCTTATCTATAGATGCATCAGTAAATAATTTATAATGGTTAGGATATTGTAAATTTAAGTAATTTATACATTTTGTTTTAATATCAAAAAGGTTATATGAGCGTTTTGCTTTATTTATGTGAGGTATATCTATCTTAATATGTGGATCTAAGTCAATTTTTGAAGGCCAAATATTGAGATTAAACATTTCTAATTGAACGCTTCTATGAACTGGTATATTTTGAATTTTATTAAATAATATAATTAATAAAGGCTTTTTCCTTCTGTTCCAATATGATTTTTCGAATTGAGGTGCATAGTCATTAAGTAACGAAATGATACTATTGTGTTCTAAGGATTTTGCTTTTAACAAATATTTTCCACCTAGGTAACTTCTACGAATAGTTAAAGGTGATAAACCTAATTCGCTTTCCATCACGTGTATAGGGGTTGTTCTTATAAATCCACCGATCACTCTCATACATTGGTTTTGAATTTTATCTAATTTAGATAAATGTGAGCGGGGGGCGTCATCGAACAGAAAACTTGCATATTCAATTCTACTTCTTAATAAAGAAATATATAGCTTCCTTAAATACCGAGGATGGATTCCCCAACCAGAGCCTGCTAAAACTTTAAATAAATTTAATAACTTGGACACTTTATCTCTTACACTAATTACATGAGTTCCCCATGCTAATTTCCGATTCAACCTCAACCCTAGATACTTTATATTTTCTACAGTTTCTAAAGAAACATTATCTATTCGAAGGTTAATAGATTGGCTATTGTGAGCTCTACTAAACACGCATGTTTTACTTTTAGAAGCAGAAATTCTTAAACCCAATTCATCAAGCATTGCAGTAAAAATGTTCAAAGCTGATTGTAAATCATTGGCGGCGATAGTCAAGTTCTTATGTGATGTATACAAAACAAAATCATCCGCATATTGCGAGATAAAAACATTTTTGATAGATTGGCATATGTGAGTTGTCGCAATATTAAATAGTAAAGGCGATAAAGGATCTCCTTGAGCTAAGCCCTGACTACAACATCTAGTCATCGATACTGTATCTAAATTAATATTTAAAGATCTATAATTAAGGAAATTCCATAAATAATTACAAATCTTTGATCCAATCCCATAATTGTCCATTAAAGTCAAAAGTTTAGAAATATCTATGTTATTATATGCTCCATCAATGTCAATGAAACAACAAGAGGTAGACTTGCCTAGGCCAAATCCGTTTTGTATACATAGAACTAGTTTGCTTAAATTGTCTAGACAAGAGCGAGCTTTTCTGAAACCCGTCGTGTCCTCAGAGAAGATATTTGATCTTTCAAAGTACCATTCAAGTCTTTTGTTTAAGATTGAATGAAAAACCTTACATATACAGGACATTAAAGATATTGGTCTTAAAGATGATATTGAGTGTGGATCACGTCCAGGTTTCAGAAAAGGGATAATAGCAATTTCTCGCCATTGCCTTGGAACTATTCCATATTTGAGAATTACGTTGAAAAGAGTCAAAAGCCAATCTTTACCACATTCAGGTAAGTTTTTTATCATTGAAAATGAAATCATATCTATCCCCGGAGCCGTATCTTTAGATTTGATGGATACTTCTAATTCCTTTCTAGAAATTGATGATTCTAAAAGGTAGTTATTAGATCTAAAAGTAGGACAATTATTTACAACATAATCAGGAGCAAGAGTTTGAAGGAGATCCCTTGCGCTATAACCACCTATACAAGATTGTTTGGAATATCGTCCTCTTATCCATTTCATTTGAAACCACATTTCATTTACTGAAGACACTTCACATATACCATTACAAAACTTTTGCCATGATTTTGATTTCGACTGACGTAATGTTTTTTGAGCTTCACTTATTTTATTTTGTAAAATACCAAGGTTATTTGGCATTGGGTTATCTCTAAATGCTACAAGTGCTAATCGACGTTCAGCTATGGATTTCGAAACAATCATATTCCAAAATGGTTTAGGTTTAAAGGAATTACTAGGGTTTAAGCTAATTTTAATAAAAGGAATAGACTTATCCGCAACACGGTTTATACAATCAAGAAACATATCGTAACCTAATTGCGCAGTAACGGGAAAGGTCATATCACGTAGTGACGAATCAATTTCTGAACGATATGAATCCCATTTGGCTAATTTAAAGTTCCTCTTTTTTATAAAATGATTAGGAGATACGTTATAATTTAAAGTTATTTTAATTATTAGATGATCACTTCCTAGGGACTCGTTTGTAACCGACCATTCACAATTTAAGACAGTATCCGATGACACCAAAGATAGATCAGGAGAGGATTTTTGCAAACTATTATTAACAAATTTAACACGGGTTGATACGCTACTATTATTGAGGATTACATAACTACTATCTACAATTGAATTAAAAATCTGGATTCCTCTTCTATCTGTTCTATTAGACCAGCTATGATGATGACCATTAAAATCACCTAAAATTAACGATTTTTGCGTACTGCTTAAAAAAAGATCATCCCAATTATTTTGCAAGGTTCGTGCGGATGGTGGACAATATATAGCATAAATACTTTCAAGATTAATGCAATTATGAATTTTGACATGTAAAACTTCAATATTTGAGTTTGCTATATTAATTTGGCAAACCTCCGTTCTAACCGAATAATGAGTTATAATAGCGACACCTCCATAACCGTCAGATCTATCAAGACGATATATGTTATAACCAGATATCCTTATATCATCAGTCTCATTCAGCCAAGTTTCACTAATCACTGCAATATGAATTTTTTCATGAATTAATAAAATCTCAAAGTCTCTTAGTTTAGGTTTAAAACTTTGTGCATTCCACTGCATAATATTAAGTTTAATATAGTTTCTAGACGTTAAACTATCCATGTAAAGATTCAAATATATTTTTAAATATTGGTAACTCTAAAACTTTGGTCTTGCATAAAGAA
Source organism: Vanessa tameamea (assembly GCF_037043105.1). NCBI lineage: Eukaryota > Metazoa > Arthropoda > Insecta > Lepidoptera > Nymphalidae > Vanessa > Vanessa tameamea. Next base: position 10,490,253 of record NC_087324.1, read on the forward strand.
ATTAGCCACTCCCATATAATTGTTAAAGCCTCTATAATTTTCTCCTTTAGAGATATTCTTCGTATAAATATAATGTTTTTCAGTTTTTCTACGAGTTGTTTAAAAGGTATATGACTACTACTATTATTTTTCTTTTCCTTTGGACATTTTGGTGTTGCCTCTATATTAGTTTCCGAATCCGAATTTGTTGACATGTCCCAGTCCACAGTGATTTGTGACTGAATGTTCTTTTCTTGCATTATGTTTTTCTTATATATTTTTTTACTTTTCTTTTGACTATCTTCACAATTTAATTTTTTCGCTGACTTTACTATTTCTGAAAAGCTTTGTGTTTCACTCGGGACTATGATTGGCTCTTGATATTTACTAAGTGCAGGGAAGTTCTCATTTATGTCCAGATTATTTTCTTTATCTGGTTGAGGAGATGGGGGAACATACATCATCGTCGCTTTTCTGAAAGTACAGTTAAACTCTGCCATTAACTGTCTAATTCGTTTTTCTTTAAGGAATATCGGACATGTTCGTACTAACGACATATGTTGTCCACCACAGTTAATGCATTTAAATTGGTTTGTTTCGCAATTGCTGTGATTCTTTGTGCACTTGGGGCATATCATAATTTTTGAAGGGCAATATTTATGGGTGTGGCCGAATCTCCAACATTTGGAGCATTGAGTCACCGGAAACACGTATGGTTCAACCTTTACCTTTAAGCCATATATGAAAATATGTGATGGTAAGGAGGAGCCTTTAAAACAAAGGCGAATTGTCTCGCTTTCAGTCCAACCAGCAGTTTCATCATTTCTACGAAATAATCTTTTAACCGATGCTATCTCTAAATCCGCCGCAATGCTCGCGTGTACATCTTTTTCGGACAATTCTAAGTCAATATTTCTGATAATTCCAAAAGAAAATCCAACTTCACTTGTTTTGTAACATTTCCAACCTTTTTCCTGGAGCGCTGTAGAAGTCAACAATTTATCTGCATCGCTTTCTTCATCAAATAAAACAAAAATTTTATAAGGTGTTGCGTATTTAACTCTTGTTATATTTGATATATTTTGTTCTTTTAAGAACCTCGCTAGTTCTATCTGCTTAGGAATTTTTTCTTTACTAGTAATACAAACTTCTATTTTACCGTCTATTTCTTCTGTACTTTTTTCTGATTCAGTTCTACGATACCTTCTTTTGCTATTTCTAGACACTAACGTCCAAATTTCTCCATCATCCTCGTCACGATATCTTTTTTTTTTTGTATGTAGGTTAGTATTTTCTTCGGCCCCGTCCACTAGAAATAATTCTTCATTTTCATTATATTGTTCTACTTCACTCCTATTCTCCATGCCATCTTGCACGGGCGACGTGCTATTTACGATATTATTCATAATAAATATAAATCATAATATTCATTACGCGGTCTATTCACAAGAATGCACGATAGTGCAAAATGCACACGGCTAGCGATCAAACCGGTTTCTTATCTCAACGCTTAGTACAATAAATAATAACTTGCAAAAAACACGACCGTGCCGCAAAGGGTCTTCCTCGCAACTCCCTATTATGTATTTAATGTATCTGATAAATTAATTAATTGAGTGATTACTGAATTTCATTTAGAAAATCGTTGTATGTTATTTATACAATGTGCTATGTGAAGCTAATATGTATGGATATGTATGGTGTACCGCGGACGTAAAACTAGTTTACACGCGGTGACGACAAAATATTTCTTGAAAAATATTTGTAACGCCAGTGCCATTTTATTATTGTTGCCATTAATTATAATTAACAATAATATAGTTATATACTTCAATCGGTTTTTTGTTGGCAGGTCGGTTGAATTTTATGATCTGATACACTATAATTTAATTTTTTTTTCTGGCTTTTATTTGTGCCAAAAAGGCACAGATTATTTCGCCAATGTCACGTGCGATGGAGAGGACACGGTAGTGATTGATCGGTGCGGTCGAGATTACAGGCTCAATTTAATTTTGAAGGCATAATAGTAGTTGACGGAATTAAAAACCCACAACCTAAATAATTTAATTTAATAATATCTTTATATATTTTCCTACGTATGATCGTGACGGACAGTCTTCCTTGAGATAAACCGTCGCGGTCAAAATCGACATTCAGGACATTAACATCATCGTATCTTTGTCAGAAGCCTTGGAGTATTTGAAAATTATTTACATAACATTGCGAAGTAAAGAGAAAATACTTATATTGAAATTATATTTATAAAATGTTGATTCCCATTCGATGACCTTAAAGACTTAAAGCCTTGAGCTTAAACTGTTTTTTCGCACATCTTATAAGAACAATTATATACAGTCAAACAGTAATATTTGGGACTGTTCTGGTCTGAAAGGTGTCCTATGTCTCAATAGTTGGTGGTGACCACTTACCAACAGCCAGTTATTTCCTGGCAACCTGATCCAATTGCCAGTCTGCCTACCTATTTTTAATAAATAATCTAATTATATTATTATATATGAATAAGCATTACAGCTCATAACAGGATAACTTACAAAGCAGAGGAATATTTAGGACGTCACAGTTCAAGACGCAGCGAAGAATCAAAGGTCTTATATGCTTTCGGAGGTTCCGGAATTGAAATTCATTATTTATATAACCCCTAGTAATTCTACTTGATATATTAAGTTCTAAAAGGTATTTGTAACAGATAAATTATTGGACTAAGAAAGAAACCTTTCTATTTTGCCTTGTCCTCTAAAACCAGCAAAATATTAAACAAAATTTAACAGTGCGCTTATTATATCAAAGGCAGCTAATCGAGTTTACAAGAAAATTTTAATGATAAACACTTTTGACCTCTGTTAACTTATTCAACTCAGTAGTAGTTTTGTCTCCACTGTAGTAATTAGTCAAGGAAAATAAACAAAATAATTTTACACAATTTAAACACGTATAATTAAAATTCACAAAGAGTATACACGGACGTAGTCCACGACCAATTCTGGCGAAGTCCAGGTCGAGTGCCACAAGAGTGTAGATTGCCAAAATTTGTACATAGCTTTGCTGTTACTATTCTTCCAGGGCTTGAGTGGGCTATCTGCGAAGTCGTTGATTCCACCGACACGTACTCCGAGTGATATGTAGAACTGATAGAAAAGAAAGAGATTTTTTTCATTATTATATATAGAAACACAGACGGGTTATATGGTCACATAAGGGTATGTAGTATTGTAAGAAATGTTAACTGCTCCATACACCGCCGTTGCCAACTACGGGGACTAAGGTGTTATGTCCCTAGTTTCTATAATATCATTGGCTAACTCAACTTTCGATTTGGCAATAAAATATGTTAATAGGCTATTTGACTGGTTTTTAAAATCCATTTTATATTATTTAGTAGATGTTAAGGAGTACCCAGTAAAAGTTGTGTTTTTTAATTCTAGTACATATTTGCTGAAAAATATCAAATAAAAATTTAATATTTAAATAGCGCACGAAAACGCTACTTTGACAATATGGCGCTTCAATGGGGTCGGTGACGTCACTTGCCTGTATTGTAATCTGTGGCATATATAATCCACCTACAGTAGGTAAACGAGGTTAACAAGCAAGTGACGTCATCATAACTGGACCAATCAGGAGCGTTTTGTGTAACGTGACAAACGTTTAAAAAAATGCATTTTTATTTATGGATTTTTGAATAAATTAATTATTATTTTCAACTTTCGTTACTAAATAACCATTTTTAAACTCATAATATATACTGATTACAATAATTGACACTTAAATTTTTGCATTGTCAAATAGCCTATTGGTTGGTGCCTTCACACCACCTTCCAAGGAATCCTTAGCCCAGCCATGGTACATTTACAGGCAGTAACTTACTACACACGAAGTGTACTATTGAGCAAGCCACGACCAGGTTACCATTGCAGAACAATATATACCTTCTATTGTGTTGCAATTTTATTACACATATCTTATTGAACGGGATATAAAAGATATAGTTTTTTTACATAAAATTATAATATTATGTATTAAAAATATATTTCAACGAAGATTACAACGTAAGGTGAATGGAACATTTACGACGTTATTCGTTGAGTTAGAACGTGATTTGTAATTCAAGCAGCTGTATATTAAGAGCTTACCAATTGATCCAAAGGCGCTATAGGCGTTCCTCTTGCCCAGCTCTCTGATTGCGGCGGCAATTCAGAAATGAGGGATTCATCAAGATCAGTACTTTTAATAAGTGTGCCATAAGGTAAATTATCCACTAATAGTTGAAAACCATCTGTATGATAAATTAGGAAATAATTTATTTTCGATTAAATAACCATAACATATATAAAAACAATTTTGTTATTTAACTAAAGCAAGAGTCAGAACTAAGTAACGAGCATACTCATACGGGTGGTAGAAAATGTGAGGTGGTACCCAGACTGGCTTGGCTTAACACTAATTTAAGCATATATCTTACCAGGCATCCAAATTAATGAGTAAACATGAAAATCATTATTCCAATAACTGACAGAACTGTCGTGTTTTGTCAAAAATATCGATCTCAAAGGCTCCTTATCGAATACAGTTGGTCCCCCATATAGTTCTTTAGAGAATTCCTGGTTTCCTTTAACATAGGCAATTCGCAGTAGCCCTGACGCATAGTGATCTTTTCCGTACTCATGGTTTAATGGTTCCAGATTGATTTCTAAAAATGATTAAGGTAATCAAATCAAATCAAAATATATTTTATTCAAGTAGGCTATTCCAAGCTCTTTTGAATCGTTATTTAACAAACTATTTAAAGTAAAGCTACCACCGGTTCGGAATGTAGATTCTACCGAGAAGAACCGGCAAGAATCTGAGTAGTTACTCTTTTTCAACATCTAAAAATAGTCATGTTAGTTAAATACAATTACATATGTATGTTATGTCTCCTGCCTGGAAGTCAACAAGCATTAACTCCACGCTTTGTTATCATCAATATAATCTTGTATCGAATAATATAATATATATTCTTTACCAATGTATTTTTTACAATTGACTTGAATCTATGAAACGGCAAAGTTAAAAATGTCTGCGGAATTTTATTATAGAAGCGGATACCTTGCCCCAAGAATGACTTATTGACTTTGCGGAGTCGGAAACTTGGCGTTCTAAACTTATCCTTACTTCTTGTGCACATACAATGATTATCACTGATTTTATCAAAGTGATCAATGCTACTGTGAATATACATAATATTGTTGTAAATATATTGTGATGCAACAGTCAGTATTCCTACTTTGTTAAAAACACCCCGAAGAGAGTCTCTAGCTCCAAGATTATAAATAGACCGGACTGCTCTCATTTGTAAAATAAAAACAGATTCAATATCTGCAGCATTACCCCAAAGTAATATGCCATATGACATAATATTGTGAAAATACTAGACGAGCGGTATCAATATCAGTTAGTTGTCTAACTTTTCTAACCGCGTATGCTGCGGAGCTGAGTCTTCCTGTCAGGGACGATAAATGAGGACTCCACTGAAGTTTGGAATCCAATGCTATTCCCAAAAAAACCGTAGTATCGGCTACATCAAGACGGCCACCATTTAAAGATATATTATAATTTTGCTTTCCAAGATTGGGTAGGGTAAAAACTACACATTTTGTTTTTTGAGTATTCAAAACTAAATTATTCACTGTAAACCAATCGTGTATCTGTGATAATGCACCGTTCACATCGTCATAGTCCGTTTTTTTCCTGTCTACCTTAAAAATCAGTGAAGTATCGTCAGCAAACAACACTATATCACAAATACCTTTAATATAGAAAGGAAGATTATTTATATAATCTAGAAATAGAAAGGGACCCAAAATCGATTCTTGTGGAACACCCATTTTTAACGTTGATCCAGAAAACTTTAAACCATTAATGAAATTTAAAATTATAATATTTAATTGTAATAAATATCATTAATATTGTAGTCATTAAATTAGTTAATCTTAGACCTTCGTTGAAAAATATATATATATTGGCTAAATAGAAATAATAACTGGAGCAGTTATAAATAACTATTTATACATCAATCAAAATATTTTACCCGGTATCAACCAATCTCCAACTGGCAGCTTAGCGCGCACATCAATTCGGCCGAATTTAAAACTAAATAGACCTTTTGTGGATATTTTTCCACTTGTAATTGGTGGGAGGATTTGAGCGCCGGACGACGTTTGAATACACTCTCTAGTGCCAAGTTCACCTGTACATCTGAAAATATTTTAATAATATCAATACCATACTCGTGACCTCGTTGGAGAAGCTAGATATGGATGCGGATACGGAGTTCCTGGACTAAAACCCCAGGTCGGTACGATAAAAAGTTATTGGATTTCATTCTGTAGGTTCCCGCACCTCGGAAAACATATGAGGCTATTCCATCGGTTTATGAGAGTGAAGGATTTGATAGTGCACCTGTGTTTGGGCACACACTTATGTACACTATTTCCTGCGTATTTGGCTTGTCTTCCTTGAGATTGGGCGCCGAGGGCGAAATTGGCCACGACGACACCATCAACATCATCACCATACTCTACTCGGCTCTCTTAAATACCAGTGTTTTTCTATAAGAACTCTCTTGTTATTTATAGGTAAAATTTTGTAAACCGATTTACGATCATAAGCTATTTTGATACGCGTATCCTTTAAATGTTATCTACGTTCCGTGTGCCAACACCGCGACAACATTGTACTAATAAGTGGAACAAACAGGAAAGTTCTTAAATAAAAGGATATATACATATTCAATTCAAATTCGAATTTATATAAATAATATTATATTACTATTATTACTGCTGACACATAATCGCGCAAATGCCATTTTAAAGACGATTGCCCCACGCAATGGTAAACCCCACGTTGGCCTAATTCTTGTTTGGATATTTTTTTCATTTTACAAAAAAATAATTTTAAATTATTGTTTCAGCCTGAACAGAATAAACCCTGACCGACATTAACCTTCAAGTCACCGTAATTATGACTAAATCACCAGAGAACTACTAGACACAGTTTTACTGGTGATATGGGTTCTCATCGGTCAAAAACATGATCTAAACTTTGGTAAATAAACGAGCTGAATAGTTTAGTAGTATGGAATATGTCATCGCTTGTATCAATTTGGTGAACGGTTAACATTTGTTTCGATTGTAAAATTTGTTATTATTTTGATAAGGTTGTAAAAATGTTGAAAACTTTAGAGAAACTGAATTATAATAAACAATAAAGATTGTGTTTGCGTTAAGATTAGACAGTATCAGAAATATTTGATAGCTAAGAAAACAGCACTTATTAGAGACGTTAAACCCTGTTCAAGTTAGCTTGATCTTTTTGCTAGTGATGATAAACAGAAAATATAACTTATAGAACAGTCGATGGAACGATGGAATGCGTAATTTAAATTAGAATTTAATTTTATTTAACTTATTTTTCTAAAAAGAGTTATACCAGCTAAAAATACCCTAACCACTAGCCAAAACCCTGTTCGTAACAATAACTTAACAATGATCTTTAATCAGGATTTTTGTAATCGATATTTGTAGCAGTTACTGCCTGTTATTCGCTAAAAATATCAAGGACTAAGAGATAATAGTGAAAAGTGGCGTATCGATCCCGTGGGGCATTCATCACATGCACGATATTTAAAATTAGCTTTAAGACATTTGAAATCACTAGGACTAAATATATTTTAATTAAATAAGCTTGGTTCTCTATCAAACTTATTTTATTAATAAATATTTAATAAAAATGTATTGTTATGTGTACTTACAAACTACCCAGGTCCCATTTACTGTACACGTCATTTTCTGTTCTGCCGTATACAGAAATTTCTGGTTTTATAATTAGTGTTCCATTTTCAACACGTATCGCTTTAGTTTCGTAGGCGTTAAACGGATAGTCCTTTTAAATAAAGAAGTCAATAATTAGAATAATATAAAGATGCAGAAGTGATATAAAGTAGACATTCCACAGCTGGACGAAAGTCCTGAGAATCTTTGAAATCGAGGGACAAACGACTAGATAAACTATATCGTTCCACTTTCGTCATGACTAACAATCTATTCTGAAACTTGTAGGTTTCGCCGCGATGTATTCTTTGATCGTTGATGATGATTACAGTTGAAATAATAAATTAAATTTATAGAAAAACTGTGGCGATCGATTGAGTACAATCACAACTTCAACTCAAGTGTATATCTTTCAATTAATCATCATCAGGTATGAAAACTAAATTGATTTGTGTTACATTCATTGGTATAGGAGATAGTTTTTTGAATATTTTTGTATAAGAATAACAATATATGTATATTAAAGACGTATGGCAACTTAATATTATTATAGCTAAAAATATTATTTGTCACATGAGAAAATTGACAATCTATGTAGGTCATCTCATAGTAATTATAACACACACATTTATTGCACACACAAAATAAAAACGAGAAAAAAATAAGAATTTAAGACTAACAATATTGAGAGAGAAACGAGAGGCGTTCAAAGGGCCTTTATAGCTAGACTCTTGTTGACTTGCTAACATTTTAGATAATCTAAAATCTTGCTAATATTTTGGATAATCTAAATTACTTATCCTAGTGAGTAATAATATTTAGGTTCCGATTAATCTAGATATAGCATCTAATCAACTGGCTAGTAAAATAGATTTTCAAGTCATCACACAAATCAAAGGAAAAATGTCGATGAGGGAAGATTGGTAACAGTATTGATGAAGATAGAAAATAAAAGATCACAGAGAACACTACCCTAAGGAACATCACTACTGAGACTGTAACATGAGGAGAAACGGTCTAATTAAGTTTAATTAATAAGCTGTGCGTATAATAATTTTATTAATAATAAATATCTTATTCTGTAATTAAATATAGGACTTACAGGCTCCTGTGGAAACATGACCTCCTTTTTCCATGTCAACTTATCGTCATTGAATTCGTCGCTGTAGATCAAAGTGTTTTTACAAATTTGATTGGAACATGTCGTACGTGTTTCGGAGATTATACAATTTATATGTTCTGAATCCGGTACCAATTCTACACAAGAAGTTAATAATTAACAGTAATAAACAAGGAAAAATGTAATGGAGCTATTGATAACAGTAAATTAATAAGGAACGTAGTGAATGTTAAGGGAATACTTTACTGATTCTTCAAAGCTCATACAAAATCAGTTTACTGGGGCTTTGTGCAAGCCCGTCGTACATCGTGAGGAAACCATGAAGAGCATGTGTCTAATTTCAACGAAATTCTGCCACATGTGTATTCCACCGACCCGCATTGGAGCGTGGTGGAATATGCGCAACCTTTCTCCTTTAAGGGAGGGGAGGCCTTAGCCCAGCAGTGGGAAATTTACAGGCTGCTAATGTAAAATGTAATGTATGTCTGCGTAGGTGCGCCAAACAATACTTAGTATTGTTGCGATTTGAAGGATAAGTGCACCTGTGTAACTATAGACACAAAGGACATAATATCTTAGTGGCGCATTGGCGATGTAAGATGTGAATTGTTCCAACCCACCAGGGATTTTAAGGTGCAATTTTTTTATGGGCCGTGGTGACCAGTAATCATCAGGTGGTCCATTTGGCCATCATGTACTACCTATTTTATGTAAAAAAGTTGTAAAATCCTTTTTTGTTTCAGTTCAATTTGTAATTTTGATAAAAACTGATATTTTAATTTACAATTATTGGTGTATTATATTTATGACGTAAGAGATTGAGGAAAATTGTGTAAATTATATATACTATACCCTAGGATACTTGCCACGAACAGTCCATATTTTATTTTCTTGGAATTGTATATTTTTTTTGTAAGCTATTATATTGCAATATACAACGTCTCCTAAGTGTAAATCTATATTTCGATCTACAGAAGTCCAATATCCATTTTTCGCCGATGGTATTGTTATTTTCCACTGTGTCGTGTGAAGGCCCCGTCTGAGACTGGCAGTCATCGTAAATAATGAAAAACCATCATCTAAAATTTTAATTGGATTTTAATAAATTGTAACTACTTAACCTAAAAATTTACACATCAGTCGATGACTAAAGCAATTTCAAATATACCGACCTAGCTTATCTATTGGTGTTGTGAAGGCTATCTTTAAGATATTTGTTGAACACATACGATCTAGCATGTAGGTACTCCTAAGGCTTAAGTACAAACTTATGCACCTTATGAACTCGTAAGGCGATGATAACCAAATAAATAAAAGTCTTCGCAATGATCTTTTAATGTTTATATTCAGATGATAAGCCCATGTTAATTAACTCAAATTTATGAATAATGTTATTGAATTTTATTCAAAAAAATTTAGGTTGTTTATTTTCAAATATCTTACAATTGATATTTTTATAGTAAGAGCTTTAATTAAAAAAATATCTCAATTATACCTAATTATTGTAATAATACTAAATATATGTATCTAACTTCGCAATTTTACACGACGTATTTTGTTGATAAGCCGAATATTATTATTCTGTATTTATTTAAGAAAAATGTTAATTAAGTCACATAGATATTACGTACTTCTTTTACGTAGTTTTTCATGTCAAGAAGATTAAACAGGGAATCATTTTTCAATTACGAAAATGAAGACAAGTTTGACAAAAATGTTGCCTACCTGGCATTTTAATTTTTATCCCTCTTGGACTGATTGCTTCAATTGTTAATGGTGGTAGATTGCTCATCACAAATCCGAAGCACAGAGACGTGAAAATAATCAGCAAAAACATTTGCCATCCCATGATGCGTTACGTCTATCTCAAGAGACCCGTTTAGGAGGACTGAGGTTAGGATTGACTTGAGGATAGGATGACCGCCCTATTGTTTCATACTGATAGCAGTTATCATACATAACGAACCGGCAGTGTTTCATTTAATGAAATGAAACAGTCTGAGATCAACTAAATAAATATTCTGATTTTAGGGTTTCCAGTTTTTTTTGATCTGCAAACATGTTATAAAAAATAGATATATATTTATATGTAAGTTTCTTATTTATAGCATTTTTTTTATCTTATTAATAAATTTTGAAGTTTGGGTTATTATAGGATAAACAATTTTGTTATCTCGGCAGCTCTGATAATTATCCTTTGTTATTGTTTGATTTTTTTATAATACTGCTGATTCTGTGATCCTTAGTTCACAATGAAATCATGATAATTTGCATTTACTATTCAATTTACCAAGTTGGAGTTTAAGAGATGTTGGGTACCCTTGAAATAACAATAACTGCGACACAGATGTGCCATCACATTAGTGTGCAGACAGACACTCTAGAATACGCTGTATGTGAAACCTACAAGTATCGACAACTAAATCAACGAAACGTTCAATTTGAAGCCAGTGACCAGAATGTAAACGTTTCTGAGGAACTAAGGTTTTACTCAAGAAAGTATTTATTTAAAACCATTGGCAGCGAAAACAAATAATTTGAGCAGACATTGGCCATTTCCATTAATTGTGTCAGTTTCGTTTAGACGATTGGCCCAGGTTACTTAAACATCTTATTTCGACCGAGATACTAATATTATGTCCCTTATTGAAACGCCGATATCAATTTGAAGTAGATATAGAGAATCATAAATAATTAAACAGTGTATCATAATTAAAGTCTATTATATTTACAAATTACAAAGCAAAAACTTTGACGGAGTCCACCATCATTTCAGGCGAGAACCAAGTTGGGAACCAGGAATCTTTACTCTCCCAGAACTTAAAGAGTGCTTTGCTGTTACGATTCTTCCAGGGTTTGTCAGGACTGTCGGGGAAGTCGTGTATACCCCCAACACGCACGCCAAGTGATATGTAGAACTGAAAAAAATACATGGTATAAATAAACAGTAAGGCGAGTAAAATTCCATTGCAAAATCCTCCCCTCCCATTTGTGGAAATATATACACGTTGAATTATACAGGATTAGTGACACATGAAGGGTTCCACCTGACATTTAACTTCACCCCCTCTATACAGGAAATTAATAATTATTATAAAGACAAATTAAGCAACCACATCTCTAGGACATTGAATGTAGAGTAAAAGATTTGTATTCAACATAACTCATTTGCTTTACTAATCGTCTAGCATATTATCTTAACGGATACGATATTATCTAGAGTTAAGACGATTATATTTGGAATTGTATTTTTTATGTATGTTAATTATAACGCTTACTATTTTTAATAACAATATGTTTGCAGAAGAATAGACTGATTAATCGAATAAAATGATTAATGTGATAAATTTAGGCCATTGATTCTCAGTGTAAACTAAAACTAGACTAGCAGTAGAGTATATAATGTTGCAAAAGACGTGCACTCTTTTCTTATATACTTCACTCTCAAAATCAGAGGGAATTTCAAACCAATGGGTAGGAACTACGACTTCACGTACTTTTCGAGGACTGAGAATGTAATTACTACTAAATTTACGACTACTACGAACTTTGTGACAGAAAAACTCCGCAACATTTTATTGGCTCGATCTGGTATTTGAATCCTGTGCCTCACGGTCTGCAGTCAAAGATTAATTTTACATTTAACCATAAGCCAAAATAATTCAACGAAGTTTTTGGTAATATGCTTATAAACAATTCAGGTAAGCCTTTAGAATAAACAGTAGACATGGAATACGAACAAAGACAGCCTCAAATCGATTTGACTTTTTTTAACAATTAAAGTATACTTGTTGTTGATTTAGAAGTATATAAAATTTACCAATTGATCGAGAGGTGCCATTACGGTCCCTTTAAGCCAAATAGATGCATGTGGTACAGCATGGTCTCTACCACTAGAGTAGAAACCTTCCCCTGGATTCACTTCGCCATATTTTTTACCATCCACAAAAAGTTCGATACCATCTGGAAAATAAAGATACGATTAGCATTACTGGTTTTATTGTGAGGAATATTTGCCTATCGGCTTTTTAAAATTACTTTCAACCGGTCGAATCAATTTATTAATAACAGACAACCTTCAACGGGTTTGTTCAATTTGTTATTAGTTGTCAAATCGCGACGCTGAAATGTTGACGTTTATTTTCAACACCAGCCGGTGCCCGCGACTCCGTCCGCGTGACTTTAAGCCTCTAAAGTAGGGGTATTATATGGTTGACATATTTGTGTATCTTTGCGTTTGTCGTGGCATTGTAGTTCCCAAATGGATGGATTATGAGTTATGATGTATTTGTCTAACTTGTCAATGTATATTACACGATATTACACGCAGTGCCCTCGGGGATTAAAGCATAGATTTTTCGCAGTTGCGAACACGCGACATAGCCACGTAAGGCTAGCCGCGTGCAATGGAAACTGAAATCGCTTAAAAATAAACGCAAAGTTTTTTGGAATGAATGAACCGGGTTATAAACATAAAATCATTTGCCATACCTATTTATATTTATTTTCGAATGCAAAGGGGTGATGTTACATCACTGGAACTCTTTAAAAATGTTTTAGCGGCATCAGCCCTGGTTCCATAACATCCCGATTTTAATAAAACAAACGCTATATGTTATCCCAAGGTTACTACAGTGAAAACCGCATCCAAATCGGTTAAGCCCATTCCGAGATTATTATCTTAAATGTACAGATTTCGATCAATTACGATTTTATTATATGTATAGATAAGATATATATGATGTTGTTTCGTCAGCGTCGAAGAAATTGAAATTTTGAATTAATATATTGTATGTGCGTTAAAATATATGTACATATATCGAGCGGTTTTTTTTAATGTAACACTGACTTCATTGTAAAATTATGAATAAAATGTAATTTTTTTTTAAATAAAATAGTAGAATTGTTCGCAAATTATTTGGAAGTAGTAGTTTTGGTATTTTTCTACAGAAAACCAAACGAATATTTTTTTTATCAGTCCGTGAATGGGTTTGATCCCACGACCTGAATCTGCAGTCTTATCTTTAGCCTATTAATGTAAAATTTAGTATATATTACTTACTTGGTTTCCAGATTAAAGTATAAGTATGAAAGTCTTTGTTCCAGCTGTTAATACCAAGGGCTTCCTTTAAAAGAAACGTTCTGTAAGGCTCGGTGTCTGATAAAATTGGTCCAGCGCTTAACTTCTTGGCAAATGCTGGATTGCCCTTGGCATATGCGACTCTAATAAGACCAGATTCATAGCGTTGATTCCCATACACGTTATCACGTGGCTCCAGGTTCAGTTCTGAAAAGATAATCGCTACATTTGTAGTTACAAATTTGATGATATAACTGAACACCTGAAAACCAATTATCAGAAACGAATTAAAAAATTGAAAGATGATTTGTAAGTTAGAAATTAGTAGAGACGAAATTCAACTCTTGTGTAATTGAAGCGCTCTGACAGAGTACAAGCAGTACATGTTAATTAAAAGATAGATTAAGTGACCTGCATTCCAAACATCACGCAAAGACCAATAAAATGGATCTAATTAGAAAAACAATTAGTTTGTCTGTTTTATTAGGTAATTGTTTTTCTGACACTATAGTATTTTATTTTACTTATCACACGTCCAATGAAGAGGGTTTTGCTAACACTAAGCGACTCTCCTTTTTTCCGGACAAAATTATACTTGACTTAATAACTTTAATTTTAATTCATGTCATCAAAAATCTCTATCTATCAAGAGCCAGACATATGCTTCTGCCAAGGTTCAAAACAAGGTGAAAGGTTCTGGTTGTGCACCTTCCAGATGCAGTCAGGTCCCGGCCAATCTTCAGGTAATCGTTCCACCTGATTCGTGATATACAGAATAGAAGAATATTATTTTTAGCTAATTACCTGGTATTAACCAGCTACCGGCGGGTAATTTGGCGCGAATTTCGATTTTACCAAATTTGAAGTTGAAGTGGTTTCGAGTGTTGATCTTTCCAGTTATAACTGGGGGTAGAATTTGAGCCCCTGAAGCTGTTTGAGAGCATTCCTTTGTGCTTACTTTTCCCGTGCATCTGAAATTTTTTACTCTGCGTATTACGAATATGCCATGACAAGATACGGAAAATGTTGATACTAAGTTTTATAGTTAGGAGTTTTGGTAGAATATGGAATTTTATTAACACGCGTAGTTAAGCCGCTAAATCATAACAGTAACAAAAATATTGTTGTAGACCTAAGTCGATTAAATTTTAGTAACATGTATACAAACGCACACATATAAACACACGGCACACATATGAGAACTCCAAAATTTACAAATTTAAGACCTATTACGCTACATTTTAAATGGATAGTTAAAAGAGTATACTATATTCTGTTAGCCAAGATCTTCCTTGATGACAAGCCTGTAAACTTTTACGTGCATTATATACTTGAAAGCTTTTAAAATTAGTATGTGTAAGTACTTACGTGTTAGTCAAATCCCAGTTTTCGTTCAAGAATCCTTCATGAAACTGCGATTCGGTAAGTACGGGTTTAATATTTAAGCTTCCGTGCTCTAAACTTAAAGTATTGTCACTTACATAAGCGTTAAACGGATAGTCCTGAAATAAAAATAAATAAATATTATTTACAAAATTTTCTGTATCTAAACGTTAAAAGCCAAGGTGACCCAGTGGTTAGAACGCGTGCACAAAAGCCATAATTGCAGGATCAAACCCAAGCAAGCACTACACTCGTGCTCGACGGTGAAGGAAAACATCGTGAGGAAACCTACATGTGTCTAATGTCAATGAAACCATGCTACATATGAATCCGCCAACCGGCATTGGAGCAGGATGGTGGAATAATCTCCAAAACCTCTCCTCCAAGGGAGAAGAGGCCAGCCAAAAAAGTAAAGTAAGTATCAGCTTGGTAAGTCCCACTGACTTACAAAACTGATACTTACTTTTCTTTTTTTTTAAATCAGCAACTTTGTCCCACAAACAACACCACAAGCTTTAAAAAAACTATTTTATTTTTCAATACATTGTATGAAGATGTTCATTAGCAGGTAAACTTTTTAGATCTATTTAGAAAAAAAAACTAGTAATTATATTTTACCCCTATCCACAATGATTTCTAATCATATGGAATTTCACACAACAACCACAAGAGAATTTGAAATTATGACCCAAGGTCAACAAATGTAACGAATTCAATAACTTGTATGATCTTCTGTGTCGACCCTTTACTTATTAAGATAAGGCAAAAGTGATAAGTCAATCAGGAAAGCATTTGCAAGCGTACTTTCCTGATAACATAAGGAAAATAAACAACTCTAATGTTTAATTGCTATTGATATTATAAAAAAATATATATCCCGCTGAGTTTCTTTTGCCGGTTCGTCTCAGGTCCGAGGTGTTAAATTCCGAACCGGTGGTAGATTTTTGACTATCAATAAGCAAGTGTAAACACTTCTATATTGGATAAAGATTTTTGACTTTGACTTTGACTATTATAAAATAGCAATTATGTTTTAGATGTTTAAAAATAGAATAAATCTGTTGGTATATGTTTAAATAAATATACGGTTAAAGCATTTCACTGATTATAACAATACGCGTTGTTGACAACAAACAGTGTTGTTGAGTTCCGTTTTGAAGGGTGACTCGGTGTAACTAGGCAAAAGGGACATAAAATCTTAGTTTCCAAGGTTGTTGGCAAATTTGAGTTGTAGGAAATGGTTGATATTTCTTAAAGTACCAATGTCTCAGGGCCATGGTGACTACTAGCTACCTATTGTGCAAAAAATATTTTTGCTGAATTATTAGCACTGACTTTAGACTTTGTTCCATTTGTTTGCAAATACGTAATAGTGAGGCGATTTCATAGATATTTTCTTAAATATAGAAGTACGTATATGCATGGCACGGAAGATCCAGCACAAGATACGACTAAATCTTTAATGTAATATTGAAAACAGTGATGCGGCGAAGCTAGGGAAGCTGATGAAAAAGGACATAAACATAGCAAATCGATTTTGGACTTCTTATAATGGTGACTCATAACAGACGTGATCCCCAATACGGAGAGTCTGGCCTAATAAAACCCAGAGTACCCCAGGAATCCAGAATTCAACCTAGGATAAATTAAGAACAACACAAGAAAGGCAACTGATATACAGTAGACTAAAACGACCTGAAATTGTGATTGTGTCACTCTCACCCACTGTCTGGAAACAATAACATAACTGGCGTTCCAAACTACCAAAAACAAAATAATAGAAGTCTAAACGCACACGATTACATAACTATACATGTGTGACACAAACAGGCAAGTGTGCGCGTTCACAAAAAAGTTCCTTTTTTGAATATCGAGAATCTCCAGAGGATTTTTTGTACAAATATGTTTTGCCTTTATAATTTGGCAATAAAATAACAATTCTGAAATTCTTTCTAACATGGAAATTAGAAAGTATGTTTTTTCCGTTTTTATGAGTACGACAGAATAGCTGATTTATTATTGGTTATTAGAGATGGTAAAAGGTTACTCATACACGATAGTCACCACCAATATTATAGAATATTAACACTAAAAAAGTTAAACTTGTTTAAGTAGTCTCTTAAGTTTAAGCATTGCAAAACATGTTTTTACTAACCGGTTCTTGAGGGAACATGACCTCTGGATCCCAATTGATTAATTCTTTAATATTTTGTTGGTTAAAATCTTCGGAAAAGAGAAGTGCTCCTTGACAGACTTCTCTAAGGCCTTGCACAACAGTTTCAGAAATGTCACATTTCGGACGACTTGGCCCAGGGGTAGGAGCAGGAATAGGACCAGGACCAGGTCCAGGTCCAGGTCTTGGAGGTGGTGCTGGCGACGAACTCCCATCATCAGTGACAAATTCTGGAAATATTGTTTATATTGGTTAATATATATATATAAATAAATAAATACTACATTATTTAGGTACCAAGTGTATATTGCATACCACATATATTGTCATAACACTTGTGTGTGAAAGAATCATAAAATTCCCTCGTGTCCATAATTTAATACCTATTCGGAGATAATACCTTTAATTACTCAAGACGGATAGTTCAGTGTTCGTCCAAATAATCGGAACAACAGGTGAAATGCTCTCCTACTATTTTACTCCGTCATTATTTCTTATCATATTTATTATAATTTAATTTTATCTGTAGGTATATGTTATGACCCCTATGTTAATTATTTTTATGGTAGTAAATTATTACCAACATATCATATAAATTCAAATTGTATGTAATGATTTGTTTTGTTTTGTTTAACTCTGAATCTTGTATATATCGTTTCGTGAATTCTTATTTTGTTTACTATTTTTTTACTCTCATTAAAACACTGGGTCATACTTGAGTAATTATATAAGTTTCAAATTACATTAGCTTATCTTCAAAACGTTCCTCATGATGTAAACGGGACTTTTTGAGCGCGATAAATCGACATAAATTAAGAAACCACAAAACATTTTTTTATCAACAAAAATAACTGATTTTAATTAATAGCATATTTCATTTTATCATAAATTATAAGGAAATATTGTTTTAATTCTACAATTGCCTCTGTATCATTAAAAAAAACCGAATGTAACAAATGCAAAAGTGGCTCAGTCTGTCTATTTGTCTCCTCAACACGACAAAAGCACTAACGCAAAAGATCGTGATGGATATAGAGGTAACATTAGATCTTGATAAGAATTTAGTTCATACAAACGGAAAGAACAAAAAGTCTCAGATTATTTAAATTATGAATGTTTACTTGAGTTCAATTAATGTTGCCAAAATATTAATTAAGCAGATATATTTATATATCCTTTTTTGGGTCATTATGGGCGTGTACTGCCACAGATTCTGCCATTGAAACCTTTATATATAAGTTATATGTATTGGTCATTGTACAAGTGAACTGTAAGGTTCTTTATAAGTAAGAAAATTATTTAACTTGATTATTATTAAAAATGTACTTAAGCTGGCTACGTAATATTCTAGAGCCAGTGTTTATAATTTGCTAGATATGTACCACCAGCGACATGTGCAGCGTTTGGGAATAAATCCCAAAATTTCTTCAAAGAAGAGAAGAACTAACTCCAGCTGTGGGATTTTTACTAGCTGTTACTATTCACTTACCAGTCACAGTCCATTCTCCGTTATCCTGTCTGTAACCCAGGCCGTTTTTGATCACATAAGTCCAGAAGTAAATCTTGTCTCCGATTTTTAGTTCTGCATTACGATCTCTGAAGATCCATGTTCCATTCTTGGGCTTAGTGATATCACGTGCCCATTGGCCTGCTTCTAACCCTTCCATTTCTTGGTTCAGGTTCCCGTGGAAGGCGAACAGTGAAAAGCCATCATCTGTGAAATATTTTTAGTTGAGATTTAACAAGAATAGAATAGAATAATTCTTTATTTACAAGGAGTCACAACGTCGTGACTTGTTATTTGAATTCATTAAATAACCTAATAGAATTGTGGGTTCAAATCAGGGCAAGAATAACCGAACTTTGCATATTTAATTTTCAAATATAATTCATCAGAAACCTGTCTATATCGTGTGACCAGAAGTTACATCTACACTGCCTGATGGAAAAAAAACACTGGATTATTTGTTTAAACAGTGTGACATTGTAGCTACGGGCTTATGGAAATATACTTGGAGGAACTTATTATTTACTTGGTGGTAGGGCTTAGTTGATACCACCCACTCATCATATATTATAACGCCAAGCAGCAATACTTAGCATTACTATGTTATGGATAGTAAGGTGAGTGAGCCAGTGTAACTGCAGGCTCAAAGGAAATCTTACTCACCTTACATCTTAACTCTAAAGGTTGGTGGCGTAAGGTCTATGGACAGTGGTGACCAACTTCCCAACAGGTGGCCTATGTGCCCGTCCGCATACCAATATCATAAAAAAAAATATACTCAAATACTGAGATCCTGCTATTATTTGAAATATTAAATATATATATATTTTTAGTAACAAATAAGAACGACAAAACTCAAAGCAGCATCCTCATACCACGTCAGCAATCAAGCCAACCAGCCAGTTCATCGCTAATAGTATTCAAAATTGCAATATATCAAAAACAATTTTCAAACCGGGAATTATTCTAAATGATATCATATAATCCGACGATAAAATTAGATAAAATTAACATTTCCTTACAATAATAACTACAGTTCATTGTATATATGACTTAATTGGTTTTGAATAAATTAAATTATGTATCGTGAGGATTTTTTCTCTATATAACTATGTATATTTAGTTTTGTATCCAGCAATTACATATAATAATCATTTCCATGTTTTTATATAAGAACCAGTTTATAAGCAAAGGAACATTAACTCGCGGGTTAATGAACGTGACAGATGATAAAAAAGCTATGTCATCAACCTATGGTTGCTAAGTTACACTATTTCTTTTATAATCTGTGAAATTATAAACCTTTTCGGAGTTCCGTTCTATAGTATGGCAAAAACTCTTATGTGATCTTTTTTTTTTTCGGTCATTATTATTTCCAAAGATAATATTTTGTTTAAAATATATATTACGTAAAATTAATACAGATTTTTCTTGATTTGGGATATCGTTTTAAGTGTATGATTTTAACGAGTATAAATGATATGAATTATTTTATTAGAACAACGGAGATCTTGTCATCTGTACTTGTTTGTAAGTCTTCGTGTAAGCTCGTCTGGGTTACTTCGCATATTTTACAATTAATATTTGTTAATTTTGGGTAATGATGAATATAATTAATTTGTGAGTGAGCTACCGTGTACAGGCACGAAGGACATAATATCTTGGTTTTAAAAGTTGGTGGTGTATTGAAAGAATTGTTAATATGTCTTACAGTCCTTATCTACCTATTATAAATTGATTTTAAAAATTGTATTCCACGTTAATTTTATGAAATATTTACGTAAATTTTTTTTGTCATTCTGTCAAAACGTGTTCAGTAATTTCCATGTAGTGTACCCATTTAGTCACTGATACTCTTTTTAAAATTTACCACTGTACTTAGATCATAATTATCTCAAAAGCTTATTTATATTTTATCGCAAAGGGTTTACGATTATTAATACGTACTTGCTACTGACGTAGCTTAAAATATTACCTTTTTAATTCCTTCCGAAATTTTTATTTTATATGTTATGTTACGCCCTTTGCAACTCAATGTTCAACAATTATATCACGACTAACATCACAATCCTAGAGGTTTGTATTGTGGTGCTAGGAGGAAGCTAGAGCTTATAAAACTAGAACATTATGATTATATAACAAAAAAAAACGCTCAATTTAAGTAGGTTATTTCAGGCAAATTAGTTTCAATGAACAATACTAGATTAGATAATATGGTCCCAACGGTTCGTAACATGGATTTTATTGAAGCTTTTTATATTAACACACACACGGGTGAATTGACGGTCCTTTTTATTAAACAATGCGACTGTTTTTATTTTCTTAAATACAACTGTTGCTAATAAATACGTTTATTAAAAGAATATATATATATTTTAGGTTGCCAACTTCAGTACTAAAGACTATTTATATTCTTCTATAGAAATTGATATGTGTGAAAATATGGGTAAAATTCACCGATTAGTAGGCCAAAGCTTGTAAAATCTAAAACAAAAATCTTCATAGTAATTTCAAGTCTAATTATTTATTTTAAAAAAATCGTTTTCTCTTTAATTTAACCTAAGCTTATCGAGTGTATGAAATAATCAAAATATATTTTATTGAAGTAGACTCTTACAAGCACTGTTGAATCCTTATTTTACAAAGTTAATTTTAATATCAACGAATGATGGAGCAAAGTCAGCAGTTTGACATTGTTAAATACGATTAAATAATTGTATAAAACAAATTGGCAAGAATGCAATATTTCCTGGACATACTGCTTATAGAATGAAGCGCCAATTATATTGTTAAAATAATGTTACCAAAACCTACATGAATTTGCACAATTTTTAAACAAAATAAAAGACGATTTAATAAACTGCCATCCTGATATTAAAAATAGATTGTGTTTAATATGTAAGTTTGATTGAACAACAAAATTATTAAATGGAATTATCTTGATCTTGTTGCTTTAAATTGTCCAGGAACTCAACGAGTATTCGTTGAATACAAAAATGTACACTGCTGTAAAAAAATGGGAGTTCTACAGGGATAAACCCTAAGTCCTATTTTAATTGTGATATATATTTATGAATTACGTTTTATGTTAAAAGTATTTGTGATATTCTATTGTTTCATGTGATTACGTTTTAAAGTTGCCCAGACTTTGTCCATGCTTAAAACTAACAAATGTCATTTTGACTTTATATTTTTTAAATATTTATGTGATATTTAAAACCTATTATATAAATTTATGTATATTTTCTTATAATTCGAGCGATATTTGTTAGATTGTAATGATGCAAATTGTAATGGCAAAGTTCTGTGTTTTGAACAACCAAATGTTTTATAAAAATCTATATTTTAAATATGTCAATAGTCACGTGATTCAATTCATGATTTAATATGTATAGATGGTCAAATATAATCTAAAATACTCATAAAATTATTTTCCTTACTAATTACCATATCACGTGAATTAAACACTTATAAATTAACAATATATCATAGTAATAGCTCACAAATTATTTTAACCGAATAAGTGAAACAAAAACAAAATCATAGTAATAATATGAACATTTTTGGGGTTCACGTAAAACAAATATACATATTTTATCGTGAAGCTGGCAGTGCATTATGTATCTGTAACGGTGGTGATGGTGGTAGCTACCAACAACAGACCCATTTGGACGTTTACACAACCATATTTAATTTAAAAAAAAAAACACTCCAAACTCTACACCGGTTAGAACTACTTTTAACCGGTAACGCGGTTGAAAGTTCTCGTAATTTTGCTCGAGCATAAAATATTTTTTTTACACCCGTTTTACAAGAGCAGACATCTGCCTTAACTGAGAGTATATTATTATGAATCTATATAGTAGGGTTCATTAAAGCCTGTGTGATATAAAAGTCGCAAGTTCGATTTTGACCGTTGAGATGTGGAAAATGAGAATATTTATTTCAAGATATCCTGTTGAAACCAAGATGACCAATTAATGGAATGGCATCAATTATTGCGCGAAGTTGTGAATTCTTTTGAACAGTTGTTGATATATTGATCAGTTGGTTTTCCTCCGTACACGAAAAAACCAACGCACAAAATTATTTGTTTCGGTATAAAATATGATCGAGTCATCAAATGTCATTGATAATGAATTGACAAAATATTAAGCAAGTGTTAATGTATTTGAACACTGTATATAAGTGAAATATTATCCAAAGAGTAGCATATCGTCGTTACGCCTGCAAAAGTAGCTATGTGTTTTTTTTCTTATTTTTAGATTTTTATTTCGTTTTAATCGTAATTTCAATTTATGTCGCTTTCGATGTATGAACGTCACATAGCTAAATCTTAAAACTTTTAAATTATTATTGAAGTTATCACGAAACTGTTTTTACAGTACGTGCGTATTAAATAACGTTATTAAATAACGATTAAAACGGCATAACAATCTAAAAAAAAAAAAACACAGCTACTTTTGCAGGCGCAACGACGATATGTAAGATATATATTTAATAATGGCACCCACTTAGAATGCCAACATTATATAGGCGACTTGACATCAGGTGACACATTTGTCCTGCCTTCCTAATTTTATAAAAACGGGTCTCCCGTGCCTCTAAGAGCACTTTAAGTAGTTGTTTCTGCGCCTAAACTCAAATTTGCTGTTTGGACACGCACTTGTGTATTTAGAAATTTCCTGTGTAGTTGATTAGTTTCCTTTGGCTGTCGTGTGTGGAACTCATCATCATCATAATGAATATAAATGATGAATATTTCTTAGTTGTTATTTTTTTAAGAAAAAAAAATTATGATTGATGTTATCATGAATATATGTAACATATATATATTATATCTCTGTATCTAATATAAAATATTTAATAATGATTGTTGAAATTGTTTTTTTTTTAATTACTTTTTCTTATAAGATATTAAATTGTTTACAGCAATGACGTATAATGGTCATTTTTGCTTCTGGGAAGTTGCTTTAAGCGAAGTAAAAAAAACAGCGTAAGAAACATATTAGCACGTACTATGATATGCTAATATAATATATTTTTATTTGACTATACTTAATAGAAATCATTCTGAAGAAAAGTAGTTCTAACCGGTATAGCAACGTAACTACGTTATAGGATCCAGATGCATTATGGTTCTAATTAATTCAAAATAACCGTAAAGAAAACCAAATATATTAATAGTACTATTCTTTAAGGACTTCTTTCACAATCACAAACGTGAAATGTTGAAAACGTCAAAATATATGTCATTTTCGAATTCTTTTTTTGAATATATATATATTTTTTTATATAAATATTAGTGAAGCCGTTATAACATTATATAGGCAATGATTGCAGAAAATATATATGTATCAAATTCGTTCGTTTTTAATATCTAATTGTATAATACAAACACGTCGAAAAGAAACTAACAAAAAATAATATTTATCAAGACAAATACCGTCAAAACAAGTTTAACAAGAAGTAGTAAATAAAATATTTAAATAATGTGATTTTATTTTACTATAACTGAGTAATATGTATGAATAACATCTTGAAAATATTCATAAAAACAATTACGTAGGTACTCTAGCAATGTTATTGTTTTTAAATTTAAAATAAAATTATTGAATACATACCTGGGACTGAAACTTTGAGTCCTTTAGGATAAATTGCCTCTAGTTTAGCAGGTGGTACTGTATAAGCGCGAGCCTTTATAATGTATAACGCTGACAAAACTACGAATAAAGTAATCTTCGCCATCGCGACGTCCAATCTTCAACGCAGTCCGTCGCAGACTGTACACAATTGAATTGACTCGAGACGCTTGGCCGGCGCGTGGGCATCTGAGGAAAAACATGGCTGTTAATAGATTTAGAAGTGACATTGTATTTCTTTTTTTTTCGTACTTCAATTAATCTGTAATCGAACTTATATTTCAACGGGTTTTTTATTAGTTTTCACATTAGATTATTAATCCGTGCGATATAATTAACTAATTATTTTTTTTAAATAAAACATATTCACTTAACATTATAATGAGAATATGTAAATGTCTGTTCTTTCAATTCTGGTAAGTCGTTTGATTAATAATTGCACGGCTAATTATTATTATTTGAATTGTTTTTTTAATGATACTCTTAAGTCTATGGAAACTTCAGAATGATGTCCGCTGGTTTTACCGGTTGCTGTTTATGATATTATTTTCACACACACAAAGTTGATAGAATGACAAATGTTTTCCTCAACTTTATATGTTTTTTGTTTTTTAATAAAATACATTTAGGATATTAATTGATTTTTATTTTTTAAAATGTAAAGTGTATTGTTCACAAACTATTTATATTAATTCGTATATTAAAAATGGATACTCAAATAAATCTCAAATGAATATCTTATCCGAAGACGGTGAAATTAAACCCGAACAAGATCCTCTAAATTTTCATGTGATCAATTTGTGTTTACAATTCATCACATGCTCAATGACGAAGGAAAAGACAACATAATGAAACCTGCATATTTAAAAGTCACATGTATCCCAAACCCAAATTGGAGTAGTGTGGTGGAATAATCTCGAAACCTGCTGCTCAATAGAGAAAAAGGTAGGCAAGTAGTAGGGTATTAAAATTAAATTTCTTAGCTTATTCCACTGTTGGGTAGACTTCCTCTGACGTACACTATAACCATTGATATACCTGTGGTAGAATCCGGCTAATTTCTTCATGATGTTTTCCTTCACCAACAAGAACAAGATTAATATTTAACACATAAAGTGAACTGAAATCATCGAGTTTGCAACGTTGAAAGTTATGTATGTATGTATCCACTAGGCAATCTCAACAAATAATAATTATATATTTAGAAAATTCCAAAAAATCTACCACGGAACCTTATGTATTATTCGTTTAATTAATAGTGGTTTTATTAATTTGTGGTCCACAGACGGGTTTTGTTTTTAGAAATGATTATGCGTGTTATTTTTAAACGACCGAATCTTTTTACATAGAGGATAAAGTCTAGATCGACCGTGTCAATTATAAATGTTACATACCTAAAAGATATTTGTTAAAAACGATTTAATAGTCGGTGGCAGGTCTTTGTGTTTAGTATTGTTTTGTTTCGATTTAAAGGGTGAGTGAGCCTGTGTAACTACAGATGTTGAACTACAGAATATCGCAAGGATCTATAAGCGGTGACCACACACCGTCCGGTGAACTTTGCCCGTCTGCCTACCAATTTATTCATTATAAGAAAACAATAATAATATATATTGTATAATTAAACAAAAACGATTAACGTTAAAAACGAAAAAAATAATTTTCCTAAAGATCATAGAGATAGTAAATTTGAATTTGGAATAGATTTTAGCAATAGGCTTTGCAGCTGGATTACTGAGATCGAATGATTTGAAACGTCCAAAATGTTGGTTGCAATACAAATTACTGATTGGTGGAATCATAATTGGTGTTTTAGTTACACGCTCGGATACATAGACCGAGTATTACTAATGAATATATTATAAGTTCCTTACTTATGAAATCGCTGGTTTTAGAACTGACATTTGAAGTTTGTGAGTGAATTTTGTAAGCAAACAGTATAAGCAACATATTTACATAAAGTGAATATAATTATTTTGCATTCTTGTGACATTAAAATTCACGACTTTTAACATTATCAGTGGTTTTAATTTATCAAACTATCATCTTTACTCAATCGGGTTGACGAAAAACACTAGACACTTGACCGACGAAACTTTTATATGGTCGTGTCTGCGTTGTGTTTCGTACAAGCCCGCCTGGGTAGCACCCAATCATCCGACATTTTACCACAATACGGTAACAGCCTGTAAAGGTTGGAGCTTATTCCACCACGCTGCTTAGAATTTCGTTGAAATTAGACACGTCCATTCCTCACGATGTTTTTCTTCACCGCCGAGAACGAGATGAATTATAAACACAAATGAAGAACATGAAAATTCAGTGGTGCTTGCATGGGTTTGAACCCGCAATCATCGGTTAAGATGCACGCGTTCTAAGCACTGTACTCTAAGGCCATCTCGGCTCTAAGCTTATATCTAAACTATTCATGTTGAAAAAGAGTAACTACTGAGTTTCTTGCCGGTTGCTAAGCCTACTTGAATAAAATATATTTTGATTTGAGTTGATATCTCGCCGTAAAATAAGCTTATTTAAATATGGATTAAGTTCGTCCGCTATCTTCTTCTATCTATTGTTGAGCCATTCGTTCAAAAATTTGATTTATATAATTATAATAAGGTCTGCAGTATCGATGTGATTTTGAATCGAATATTTACATACTGTATTTATTTAGTGCTTGCCTGGGTTTGAAATCGAAATCATCGGTTAAGATGCACGCTTTCTAACCACTGGGCCATCTCGGCTCTACTGTGTATATTGTGGAATAAATCTGTCTTTGCGCGGGGTCAGATATCGTCTGCCAATTGAAGTATAAAGTTACTCCGCAACTCGATACGCATGCTTCAAATCAAACGAGTATCGAATAATAACAATTGATCCGATAACTCGATTATTATAAACATTCAACGATATATCGAAAAAGTGCAATTGCAATCGAATTGTTCGATTGATTTAGTAAAGAACGGACTTCAGGTGATTTGTTATCTTGAAGTTCCAGATAGTCAGGTGTTTTAACAAAATAGGAGTTGAAGACAGCGTGTCAATAAATTCATATGAATGTTACGTAAATGTAAATTGTAAATATAAACACCAAGTTCGACTCCGATAACTCAATTCATCCTTTATGTTGAGGATCGGGACATATTCGTTTTTATGATTCCGCAGATAAATGAATATTAATTAATTATTAAAAAAAATTGGATCATACTTATATATAATTATTAAAAGTTAATAGTTTAAAGTTTTTCATTACTTTTTATCGGTTCACACTAAAACTATTATTTCTATTATTGAAAATATAGTATTATTATAATACTTGTTTGTTTCAGGACGTCCACAGCCTATTTGATGTGTTTATGTTCAGAGCCGTCTCGAGCTATGCTGGGGCCCTTGGGCACTCATGAATTTGGGGCCCTTTTGGTAGATATTTACTACCATGTACAAATAATTTGCTTATAGCCAGGCTTATGTATAGTTTCAAATAAACGGTGCGGTAATTTTCGTAGTTTCGTGCGGTTTAATGCGTAGGAATCCAATTGGTTGTACAATGTTATGGCTATAGTATATCTTTTTCAATCATGAAGAGCACGTCTATTGCTTTCTACTTTTAATATCGACTATCGTCACTAGCCTTTGATATTTATAGCCTTTAGTTATGTCTTACAAATATGACAATTTTGAAAATATAATGTGTAGCAGTCAACGTGAGCATAAACGTATGAAACAAATTGTTGGTTCTTCGGGGCCCTCTCAAGATGGGGGCCCTGGGCACGTGCCCCGTATGCCCTATGGTAAAGACGGTAATGTTTATGTTAAGTTGAATGTTTTGCGATATACCTATATGTCAATGTAGTCTTAAATAAAACAGTCGACTATGATACTTTAGCTACTATAAGTTTTTTTTTTTATTTAGAGAATGAAAAGGAATTCTATCATACAGCCTTAGTAAATTTTTATATTTAATAATAAGCCCCAAACCTTTTATTGATACCTGTACAATTAAGGCTTTGAATTCAGTAGTAAATGGAATAATCACAAACTCCTTATGAGTCCTCCTAATGACAACCAGTCACCGCCATTCGATCTAACTAAAAAAAAAAATGTCGCAGGAATTTCTTTGAAGCGCTTAAAACGTAAATACGTCAAACGTATCAGAAGAGGCTACTTAAATTTATAAAAAAAAACCATAGCAAGCAAACTAATATCAAATAACCGTTTCTCTATGAATAAAGATAATGTTTTTATATAGTATAGACATTATTTTACGCTTGTAACACTAAATTACTCAAAATTAATCGATAGTGCATCGTTATAGTCATTGTGACTGTCATTGTCACGACTTCTCTGTCAAAATCTCCGGAAGCATCTGAACCTAAAGGGTTCTGAGGCACCAACCCACATCTGAATTGAAAGAAAGATTAAATAAAATCAAATCAAATCCAAATATACTTTATTCAAGTAGGCTTTTATAAGCACTTTTGAATCGTCATTTAACAAACTATATTAAGTGAAGCCACCACCGGAATATAGATTCTACCGAGAAGAACCGGCAAGAAACTCGGTAGTTACTCTTTTTCAACATCTAAAAATACAGTCATGTTAGTTAAATACAATGATATATGTCTGTTACACATCCTGCCTGGAAGTCAACAAGCATTAACTCCACGCTTTTTTATCATCTATATAATCTTGATCCGAATAATATGACTTCTTTACCAATGTATTTTTTACAAATGATTTGAATTTATGAAACGGCAAAGAAACATCTCGTTTTATAGTATAGATTGTACACTAAAAGTATCGCTTTGTAAAAACATATTCGTATTCGGATTTCAGCTGCGATTCGCGTGTCGTGTTTTCGTGATAATGACAGAAGTAACTTTGTCGAAACGTCGGGTTAAATAAAAAAGGAATGGTCGTGGTTATAGCCCCATATAATATTATGACGTATGATATGTTTTATTTTCTACATTAAAGTTAGTAGATATGTACGTATGTATGTATAACAGTTAATGTCCTGAGTATACTGAATTTATGTTAATTATTTTTTTTCTTAATCATATACAATTTTATAGATTAAGTTTTGTGAAATTATTAAATAAAGCAACAACCAAGTGAAAAATTTATATTTATTTTACTAAAAACTTTGGAAGTTTTACGCAAATAATAAAATTCGATTTTGTAAATTTACGACTCATTACAATACGAGTAGAATTACTGCATGAAGTTTGTAATATTACAAGTTACGCTTTTTTATCATCTATATAATCTGTATGTGATCTTCAAAGTCAATAGAAATCAATTAAAGAAGAAAGTCAACGATATCAATATCGTATAGAGGACGAATATACAAAGATGCCCTTCGCATGTATACATCGCAGAATAACTCACCAACGTATTATGAAAAGGAGATGGTTAAGGAACATACAGACAAACATAAAGACACTAATTTTTGTATATAACAAGATTAATATGATGAACTGTTTGTTTACCAGGAAGGATTTTTATTCAATGAATATATTACTAAGCGCCTGCGTATCACTAATAGCAATTGCAAAAAACGATTGACTGCTTATATACATCGTATCTCGATTCAACACCTGTGTTTATTTCCCGAAGAAAGAAAAAATATATGTTTGTTTACTGCCACGGTATAGAATTAAATAAAAAATGAAAATTTGTATTTTGGTTTTCAACGAGACTCTAGACCAGAACTCAACTAGACCTCGGAAATTGTGCAAAATTTAGACTATAGCAGTAGTCGCTCATTGGCCGAAATTTGACCGACATTCGTTAGTAACAAAAGTAAAAGATACATGAATACAAAATGTAGGCTTCAAAGCCTTGTCATTGTAACAATAAACCCCAAATGTCAAAAGAATCTTCATTGATTTTTATCTTTGAAATGACGTATGTCGCCATTAGCAGTGTGAATGTGAATTATTAATGTTTTATATTAAAGATGTATACTTACATGTATGAGTTATGTGAATCAAACGCATGGTAGGGTGTCAAAGTTTTTTGTCCAACTAATGCACGTTCTATAAACATATTGGATAAAGCAAGCATATTTGTAATACTTTTAAATAATAAAGAAAGAAAAACACGGAATTGGAGGAGGTAGGTAAGGGAAACCACTAACAAAAAAAGGAGTGGCGAAAAAAATAGTTTACTACTATAAAAAAAATTGAATATTTGATTTCGTGTGTGGTCACATTTCAAACCTAGCGTAACCTGAATGAATGAAAAAACTTGTAATAAAGTAACAACGTTTGAAACTCTGAAAATGTCGAGAACATTTTTTTTTTTTTTTTGGCTTTTATTTGTGCCGAGAGGGTACAGATTATTTCGCCAATGTCACGCGCGGTGTAGTAGACATTTGAAAACTACGCTGAAATGTTCACAGATGACAGATCATTCCATGGGTCAGACAATGGCGTTTTGTCAATAAAACTCTGTTGAATTGCTTTCTATATGTAGCTTCATATATTTTTAAGTCTAACAACTTTTTTAACACAAAGTTTTAATAAAACTATATTTCCAAAAGAATAATTATTTATATCAACATCATAATTTTAACGATAATTAATTATAGTATAAAATTTAATGCATATTCTGCCTAAATCAAGTCGTTAGAGCAGTGGCGGACTAACAGGGGAGGGGTGGCTCGCCCCGGGCCTCCAGTCTTGGATCATCCGCATTCCCCTGATCAAATCCTACACAAGACTTTAAAAATGTGCTTAGTACCCACATAATTTCATCAATATCAAAACACTACCCAACTGTTCCAGTATTCTTTTAACTTCGCTGAATGCGTCCAATACGCTGGGGGAATCTCCGTCTTTGTAACGGGTACTTCCCCAGGAATCCCATGTATGAATGAAGTGCAAATAATTCACTCTTGTACGCATGTACAATTTTATATACAATACATTGTATTTAGGTCGAAAAATAAACATTGACCTCATTTAAAATTTAATTTAAATTTAAATATCAACGTAATGAAATTTTATTTAAAAGTTTAAGTTTATTTGTATGTACTGATAGATTCGCGAACGTTCACGTGTTCTCGATGTTGTGGTACGAATTGTACATTCGTCGCGTAACTTTACAACCGTTGACCCTCGTATTAAAGCTATTTTTTTTACGCGCATGGAATCGATCTGACAATTAACTCTACCAAATTTTTGTTCGTAACGCTGATCACGAGATGAATTTTAAATACATGAAAACATCAGGCTTGATCTATTCATTTTTTTCTTAAATAGTCTTGTCCGTGTTTTTGTAATATCTTATTTATGTTATTTTAATATTATATGTGCATGTTTTTGGCATGGTTTTGCCTAAAATCACTTGTTCTAGTCACTAGGCCAACTTGGCTAAAACTGAACGTTAATATCATGCATCTACGAGTAAAAAGACTACATTATAAATATCACATGTGTTTAAAAAACATGTATATGTTTAATGGGTCAAATTTTTCAAGTCATCAGAGTCGGTAATTATAATGGCAGCTTCGGGTGAAATTATTTATGGCTGAGGACATCCTGGTGATCCATTAGAATTATAAAAATGAATCTAAAATTACATGAGAATATTTTGAATGATATATATCACACATCCTGTGTTACGATTAGAAATAAACCTAACGACATAATATGTTTAATATAAAATAATATAATAATTATTTATATTTAAGAAAAAATAAAACGATATTACATTTTTATTCTCAAAAAAAATTTAAAAGGTCTACAAAAAAGTGGGTAATTCCAAAAAAAAGTTTATATTATATAATATAAAAAAAACAACTGTAATGTATTAATTCATACCAAAACAAATATCATGTTCATTTTAAAGGTTTTATAAAAATAATATGAAATAAAATTGCAATTAAATAAAATGCATTTTACACTTTCCTATTCAATGTGATCGTTTTAGAAATATTACGAGATACATATATCAAATATATATCTCGTAATATTTCTAAAACGATCATTAACACTAACACGGGACTTGTTGTGAATTGTTGCGGAATTTTATATCAGCGGCGTGGCTTAAATTGCAAATGTTCTTGTATGTTGTATGTTTTGAAGAGAAATTACCTTGTGGGTGCAATCATCTCTCTGAGAGACTTGATGAGACTTCAAGGTCACTATTGAATGCAACGTTCGTTTATCACGTTTCTGACCATTATTTTCTCATTTTTAAGGGAAACTGCTTAAATTTGGTGAGTGTACTTCAAATTCAAATTTGATTACAACTTTTCTATGTAAATGTGAAAATTTTATTTCATCATGTGTCCCAAACTGTTAGTGTTAGAACGTGATTTCGAGGTCAGATTTGTGTGCAGCTTTCCAAGATATAACGTTTTAAAATGAAACGATTCTGAAACAAGGAGATCTCTGTCACGTGTACTGAGTTGCACGTTCTCTTTTTATTTGAAAAGTTTTATGTTACGAAATTTCCTGAAAATTGGTTTTTCTCGGATTCCATGATGAAGGCAAACAAATGAACGCAACTATTAAAAAACATTCATAGCATATTTGAAAAATATTTGGTTTCTTTTTTTCATTCCGGATACGAGTAAAATAAATATATGTAGATACATGTAGGTACAGAACCAATGCATGTGTCGAAAGGTACCCTAAAGTAAGACGGCATAAGAAATCCTTAAAGCTCTTTTGGCACGATATTCACGGATTGTTTGAGTTATATTCTGTCATCACTTGATATGATTGGCAATTTAAAAGACGTTGTAACACTTCGCTTTACATAATACAAGCTTCTTTAAAGAATTCATCATCAGGGCAACTGTTCAAAGTTTTAACTTCATCGGATAAACGAAGACGCAAAGAAAATGAAACGAAATGAAGCTCTTATATTTCTATATTACAGGATACAAAATATTATTGTTGGCGAATGTTTATATCTCATTGGCTAAAAAAAATAATATCCTTTATTTCAACATAGTCGGGCAGCTAGTCTATACGAATGTTATAAATGCGAAAATAACTACTAGTCTTACTCTAGGTTAGTTACTATTACAGGGACAAACCACTGTAACGAATGTGATAAAATTTTGTATGAAGCAGGCTTGAATCCCCATGAGGGCATAGGCTTTGACATAGGCTACTTTATCAAGCCACAAAATGACGACGAGCGACGCTCACGCGTTCATCAGCTCATGTAACTTTAACGTTTGGTAATTCGGTTTATTACTGCGAGAAATACATGTAATTCAGCACTCTATGCTGAATTGGTATATCATAATCAACTTGTAAATTTCCCACTGCTGGGCTAAAGCCTCCTCTCCCGTTGAGGAGAAGGTATGGAGCATATTCCACCACGCTGCTCCAATGCGGGTTGGTGGAATACACATGTGGCAGAATTTCGTTGAAATTAGACACATGCAGGTTTCCTCACGATGTTTTCCTTCACCGCCGAGCACGAGATGAATTATAAACACAAATTAAGCACATGAAAATTCAGTGGTGCCTGCCTGGGTTTGAACCCGAAATCATCGGTTAAGATGCACGCGTTCTAACCACTGGGCCATCTCGGCTCTTTTTTTTGGTATATCATTCAGTTTTATTATAAACTCCACGCGCAATATACGATCCAGTATCTACGAAGAATGTCGAGTATGATCATATGAATTTTCTCAGAACACTTTGCTTTTTAAACCTTTTAGAAAATTTAATCTTGTTTATTTTGTAAATTTATAAATAAATAAAATTTTTAACTGTGTCAACTATCGATCTTTATACTTTCTAATACATGTACCTAAGTACGTCTTTGCATAGTTAAAAGACATTTTATTAAAAAAAAAAACTTAACGCATTTGTCACTGACAGACATAAAAGTTACGATCTGATTGAAACTCATTATCGTACAAATATATTACAATCTTGTCTCGTAACTGCTAATAATTATACATATTCTACAATAGTTCGTTTAGAAATTTGTAGTATATAAACTATTTCAACAACAATGTCGTATAAAATGATGTACGATCGTACAAAAAAAATGATGTACCGATGTATCAACTATATACGCCGAAAGTATAATATATATGTATTTTAGCCACAAAACTTTTTCATTTAATATATTATATTTTGTCGTCAAATAGACTATAAGTATGCTTGAAATTCAAAGTATGTTTGTTTTAGTAATGGCATTAAATGGTTATTTCACAAATAGTTCGGAAGGAATGGTGATTTTCAAACTTTGAAATAGTTCAAAGTACACTCTCGAATCGCCTACCCTGGAATATTAATCAGAGAACGAAATTCTCTGATTCATTCTGATACGAATACAAAGTTTCGTCTTTAGGAACTTACAAAGATTTATTAAAACTATCAATTAATCCTACGGGTATAGCAGAAGTTCCAATAAGTTTCAATAGAAGAAGGTGCTAATTATGTTACAAACAAAAGCAAAAAAAAACTTTTACTAATAAATAAACAACTCAAATATTTCGCAATATGACCACAGACTTCAAATATATAAGATTATTAGTGTCTTAAATAATAATCACGGTCAGGATATAATATTTCACCTAAACGAATTAGGACGTACGTATTGAGTTTAATATAGTATATTAAAGGAACTGCCACAAAAATATACTCATCTCAAATTACACGTATTATAATTTTTAAACTATGTATGAAATCTTATGAAACTCTTAATAAAAAATAACTGAAAACACTTTAAATTGTGTAAATATAATAAATTATTTCATGCAAATAAACGGACGATATAATGTAAGCAATTGTATGAGTTAAACTTCCGCCCGCCCAAAACAAAAGCTAGTTGGAATTAGTGACATTTAAAAGTGCTCTAATCTTATAATCCCGATGCAACAAGTACCGCCCAAGCGGGAGGGGGCCGTGAGCAGTCAGTATCGTCGCGACCATGGCTACGGACGGACGTACGAAGCGTTCGCAATCGATATGCGCGCCCGCCTCCGCGAGTATGGAAGCCCTCGCCGCGCCGATGGAGACGACTCCGGCGCCTCGGCGCAGGCCGGCCACGCGTTCCCAATCTGCCAGGATTACGGGTGGTCGATCTGTGAGACACAGACGGCAACAACAACAGCAACAGTTGGATCGGGAAACGCGAGCTAGATATAGTTCCGAGCCGCGTTTAGCCGAAGCGGAAACTCCTCCTCAAGTCAGAAGGCAGGCGTCCGCTCGTCGACGTCCTCCCGCTGGGCAGCACAGCCAGCCTCGACGCTCGAATGCCTTCCTCGACGTGCCGCGGACCACACATCAGCAGCCCGAAGAGGAGCCCGACGAAGACTCTTATAGACTACGTACCTTCAACATCACACAGAAAGGAGGTCAGTGCTACGACGTTCATTAACCTCTCCTATATTTAAACGTGAGAGTTTTTCAATTCGAAATACAAAACTTGGCAGTCGTCCGCCTCTGATTTAATGTATTCAGTGCTGCCTTCTTGTTTTCATGAAAGAATATTCTGTTATGAAAGAGAATAAAGCAGACGTCTGTATTACCATTCGTGCTAAAAATGATCATTAAAAGTCTTGCTGTCGTGAATCACGCTGGAGCAGCGTTTACGAGGCCACTATAAATCAAGCAATACATGAACACACGTGTTTACTTTTGAGGTAAAAATAACTGGTATATTGGAAACGTAAAACTTTATGATGATGCCTTTAATGCCAGATTCTAAATGCAATTATATAAATGTTTTATCTGCAATTAAATTAACTTTTATATGTAATTGGCGCACATAGTTTCATTAAACATCCAATCTCTATAAATACTTTTCGATTTAAGGGTAACAACTCGTTTATAAGTATATACATATAAACGTATGTGATACATTTAGAAACTAAACAAAACGTTTAAAAGTAGTTCGACGTGTGCAAAACTTTTATCGATAAGGTAATATTTAAAGAATAAAATATGTTCAGATTGAATTCAAATCAAATTATTTTTTATTCAAGTAGACTCATTAAAGCAGTTAAAGATTTTGAAACGACTTGTATAGTATTTAATTAAATGTAACAATACTGGTTCAAAAAGTAGTTTCTACTAAGAAAAACCGGCAACAAACTTAGGAGTACTTTTCCACCACTTTAATTACGGAGTATATGTCTTTCGAAATACACAATCAAGTAAATAAATACCACAAAAACAAGAAATCTTCCGAAGAATCACTGATTATTGGTATAGTGTTTTATGATCAAATTATTTATGCTCAATGTATAAAATGCAATGCTTAAAGTACGATAATGAGGGTAGGTAGGGGAAAGTACTTATTAAAATAACAATTTAAACCGCTCTTTCGTATACAAATAATCTTTAAAGAAGCAAAAATAAATTAAAACAAATCTTCGGGAAAATTGATACAGTAAATATTAATTTGATATTAAAATTTATCGCAATATAATTTCAGTCGTCAATATTTGATGGCCATTCACCTATTCTCCGATTTCGTCGAAATTAAAAATAACATTCTGTTTGTTCAAACAAAAGCAGTACATACAATAGATAAACATATTAAATTTAATTGCGATATATTTTGATTTATAGCTGTTGCTAATTAACTTTTCAATGAATCGAATCTAAATATACTTTATTGAACGCGGCGCTTACGAGTATTTATGAATCGTTTTTGTTTAAGATTATTGTTATATCAGGGCTTTAGAAATATCAAATACGATTTGACATACTTTATCAGTGTCTTAGTTCATAAAGACTTATGTCGTATACAAATTATTCTGTAGTTTGTCATTTTATAAATATCATCAAACGCTTGTCTCTTCCTTGAGAGTCGGCAGAGTTTGTAAACATCATTAAAAATATTAGACAGTATTATAAAACTTGTGTAATGGCAATAATTATGTAAATTAATTAATTTGTAGGCTCTTGTAGATGAGGTAAGTCTTATCTACTCTACCTTAATCGAACATCTTAATTATGAACATTGATATGCTTTTTTTTTATTAAATATCGTATAACACACCATACTTGATCTAGTTATTAAATATTATTATTATTAATAAACATCGTATAGCACAAACAGACTTCCAGAAGGCTACCAGATAGTAAGTATAAACACCTATATAATAAACTATTTATCTACTTATTAAATAGATATTCTCATTTCGTTCTCCACTAATGCACCAACGAATATGTTATGTCCCTTGTGCCTGTAGTTTTACAAGCTAACGAACCCTTCAAACAAGAACGCCAAACAGCAATGCAAGGACCTTTTAGTCAACAATAATTGATTTAGGAGTGCCGATTCATGAATTCCAATAATTTGTAAAAAATGCATTAATAAATAAAGGATATTATTCAATACAAAATTAAATAAATTATAAAACAGCGTGGAGCGTATACTTGTTAACTTTTAGGCTTTTTAAATATATCTCAAGATAGAGAAGAAAAGAGAAAATGAGTTTTATGCCGGTTCTTCTCGGCAGAGTCTACATTTCGAACAGCTTCACTTAAAATAGTTTTGTAAAATGAAGATTCAAAAGTGCTTGTAAAAGCCTATTTAAATAAAGTATATTTTGATTTGATATGATACTTAACTAGATCAGCTTGGACTAAAATCACAGCATAATTAAATAAGCATTTCACAGGTATTCAAATTTAATATCTGTATAAATTTGTCGTGTATAATAAATACCACAAATATTGATATTCAAAAATATTGCCTCACAAAAAATATGGTATTCATTTCAACTTGTCTTTGATCCAAACATTTATCCATAGCAGTAATCAAACATTCAATGAACGCAATCACGAGGGAAAAATAGTTGCCATAAAAAAAAAACAGTTATAAATAAATTCACAATAGCCAAAACGTTTTCCTAGAACCGGTAATAGCGTTTTGTTAAAAAAAGAATCGCCGCTCGTGGAATGAAAAGCCATTTTATCTTTCAGAGTAATGAAAAAGAACGATAAGGCATCCCTGCGGATATTTAAATATTTGAATCGTTTGCTTTATAAATGGTTAAGTAGATAAATAAAGATAAAATACGTTTGACTAGAAAATATATTGACAATTTAAAATATCATTACACGCTACTTACTGGGCCATATTTGATAAATAATAAGGCTGACGGTACTCTTTCATTTGTCCATTGATAAGCATGGTTATTTAAAAAAAAAAAAAATATATTATTGCCAATAATTAGGTCACGTGATACTTGACCGATGATTGCAAGTTCAAACTCAGGAAAGAACGACTGATTATGATTTTCTTGATGGTCTAAGAAATATCAGAGAACTTACATGGGTCGGATAAAAATCACCAGCCCGCTTTAGAGCAGCGTCCACCACGCTTAGCCAATTTAATAATTGAAATTGTCCAATTGGTATTTGTTGCTCATGTAGGATAATCAAATTTTAATTAAAAACTATTTATTCTAGTTAAATCCAAAAATCTCGACGATGCTGCATTAAAATTTCTATTCCGAAACGATTACGAATACTAAAATAAAAAAAATATTCAGTAGGTTTATAATGTAGTACAAAACCGAAGATTTTTCAATATCAAAAATTACAAATATAAATAACGAAATATAATAAAAATGAGTTATTAATGAATAATAAGATTACCAAATAAATGAACGAACCTGGTATATAATGGTGCATAAAAAAGTTCAAACTTCAGGTCGAAGCCGCGACGGTTAGTGCTCAATATTATCACAAATCTTAAGAAAAACTTAGCTAGAGTTAATCTTTTACGACTTCTAAGATCTTAACACTGAAGTTATCGTAAGCTATAACTAATAACTGATCAAATCTTAGTCCCTTGTGTTTTAAATTGAAATATTTACAATAATTTACTCAAAAATAAAATAAAGACCCAGACCAGAGTAAGAAACAAGATAAGCATTTTCTAATTTATTTCCAAAAGTTGATCCAGCCTTACTTTTGTAAGAAAGAGTATTTATATCAAATGAGTAGACGGTTTAGAAAATAGCTCACCTGATGGTATGTGGTCACCATTGCCCATTAACATTGGTACTGTAAGAAATATTACTAATTCCTCATATCACCAATGCGCCACCAACCTTGGAAAATAATATGTTATGTCCCTTGTGACTGTAGTTTCACTGGATCATTCACCTTTCAAATCAGAACACAAGGATTTATACTAAGTATTGCTCAGCAGTAAAATTCGTGATTAGAGGGAGGTATCTACCTAGACGTTGCACAAAGCCCTACCAACATGTGAGACTTAAGCGAAGATTTCAGATTCAAGCCCGGTTAAGTATCGCTCGGTTTTGAAGTGCTTAATTTGTATTAAATTAGTTTTGGTGAAGACAAAAATCGTGACGAAACCTGCATGTGTCAGATGAAGATATTTTTAGGTGTATCAATCCGCATTGGACTAGCGTGTCAGGATAAGCTCCAAGCGTTATTGTTTTATTACTCATCTCCTATGTAAATGTAGTTTTAGCCACAATTTATCTTCTATATATATATATATATATTAGTCGATTTTTGTCCCAGTGATTATAGGACTATAGCTGCACATTTTTTTTTTTTTTTTTTAATGTTAGAGGTTGCAAACGAGCAGGAGGCTCATCTGATGGAAAGTGACTACCACCGCCCATGGACATCTGCAACACCGGGGGGCTTGCAGGTGCGTTGCCGGCCTTTCATAACATAAAAAATTTAAGATCTCCAGCCGTAGATGTGAAAATTAAAGAGGGTTCTTGATTGCAGTTTACTAAATTGGCACAATTTAACAAGTAATTAATTTTAGAGAGCGGAATTAAGTTACTGAGCGGTTAGAGAGCGGTGCAACGGCTGTATAAAAAAAATTAAAAACGTAAACCAAATTAAAATATTTTTTTATCGACAAACTCCAATAACCAATTGTAACTGAAGTAATGTATATTATTTGTCATTAAAAAGATTCATTTAAATAAGGTTACAAATAGAGATGATTGTCAGTTTACAATGAAATAAAATCAAAACAAAATCTGTGATCCAAAAATTCCTATAAAAACTTTTGGATGAATGCGAAGTATCACGGGCGACTCACTAGTTTAATTAAACTATAGTGCCTCTTCAGATGAACGATTAAAGCCTACATTGATATGAAAAAGGTTTTATTGTTATATCTGTTAAAAACATTCCATATTCATAGTTTTAAATGTACAATAAAAACAAAACTGTCGGTTCAGACTACCACTTGATTTTCAATGAACAACAAAATTTGTGTTCGAGTATTTAATTTCGAGAGACTGTTTATTAAACGTTTGAACCTCTTTGTATAAGCCGATTTATTGAGAGTCTAGAAAGAAAAATTTCAAAATCGTGTTATACAGTTATCACGATTTCAAATTGCAAACAGAAAATCGGGGATATAATATGTAATTTTGATTCATTTCACTTGGGTCAAATAAAAAAAAATATCATCCGCGGTTTCGTTCACGTTTTAAAGGCTATTCTTCTTGTGTTAGGCATAAAAAGTACCCTATATTTACCCCCTAGATTTTTCCCTGAAAGAGCAATAGACAGACAAACATATTATTATTAGTATACTATAAATAAACATACAGTCAAATTAATAAAAACGTAGTTTGTTAATGAAATACATATGTTAAATTTATTCTCTTATCTTATTACAATAGCAAATAGCAACGAAGTGATATACACACCCACACACGCTCAAACGCGCACACACACACACGCAAGTGTAGCGTGTGTGTACACACGCATACACACACTGGAGATGAGAGCGTCATGCCGTTTGCTCTCTTCTATTTTCTGTAACCCTTTCCTTATCTATTAGTTTCGGTGTTTCTCATCTTCTATTGGCCCCGCGATTGCAACGTTTTTTTTTTTTTTTATTAGATTAGTTAGCATGTTTAATGGTAGACATAAACATCAACCACACCTTCACCAAGTGAAACGGAAACG
The DNA here is from genome assembly GCF_037043105.1 of Vanessa tameamea. Classification (NCBI taxonomy): domain Eukaryota; kingdom Metazoa; phylum Arthropoda; class Insecta; order Lepidoptera; family Nymphalidae; genus Vanessa; species Vanessa tameamea. The sequence goes on from NC_087324.1 coordinate 10,531,885, forward strand.
GCCGAGATGCGGGATGCTCTGTAAAGTTACAGCCGCACCTGTGCTACTTAGTCACTGTGAAATATCTTATGTAATATATTTGTTACAGTTGTCATTATTAGCAGTCGCTTGGTTAAACATTAATTACCGTAGATTTAAGTATATATGACGACTATCAGATGTTCATTGCAGACCTAATCAATTTCTATATCTATATAATATATTAATTTAATGTATTGGCTTGGTAGTTTTTTTTTAACTAGACAAAAAAGTTTTTTCGTTAATTAATGTAGATTATAAAAAAAAATAATATACTTGTTGATAAAGTATTTTTTTTCCATCATCTAATGAAATAGATTGATCTATTTTTAATCATGATATAATTTATTTTATGGAAATTGTTCTTTGAATTACAACCTTTTTTTAGAGGCAAGGAACAGATGTGGACACTTTTTTTATGATAATGGTAATATGTTAATCAGCCTAAGTAGGCCAAAAAGCTATGAAAATTCTAATTATATATAAAATTTTGTTCAAAAACCGGAATGAGTGGTATAAAATTTTAGATTATTATTTATGAAATTGTCATAGTTTATCTGTTACTTAATTTTTATTCACTCGCTTTATAAATTCTCTTAAATGCCGTTCAGTTGTTTCGATATCTAAAAAAAAATCGTTCAAAAAGTTTTATTTAGGTTTGCGTTTTTTTTTTTACATTAGCAGCCTGTAAATTTCCCACTGCTGGGCTAAGGCCTCCTCTCGCTTTGAGGAGAAGGTTTTGGAGCATATTCCACCACGCTGCTCCAATGCGGGTTGGTGGAATACACATGTGGCAGAATTTCGTTAAAATTAGACACATGCAGGTCTCCTTCACCGCCGAGCACGAGATGAATTATAAACACAAATTAAGCACATGAAAATTCAGTGGTGCCTGCCTGGGTTTGAACCCGAAATCATCGGTTAAGATGCACGTGTTCCAACCAATGGGCCATCTCGGCTTAGATTTGCGTAAGTAATTTAAATAATCTTCTTAATTTATCTATTACAATTAATGTCCCGGTAAATAATTTAATCGGTCTGATTATACTAATATTATGTAAATAGCCAGCGATCGGAACAACACTAATTGTTAAAGCGATAAGGATTAAACTTAAAACTCCTTAATGAGAAAACAAATTCTGTTAATTGTTTGTTTCGTAATATCAAGTGTTTATACGAGTGACGATAGAATTGCTGCGGTTTTGATAGCTCAGAGCCGTAAATTTAATGACCTACTTCTAATAGAAACTTCGTCCCATAAACTTAAGATTTAAATGGATAAATTCTTTTGAAAACTACGATTATAGGATTTTCGTGGAAATTTCGTATAAAATAAACTTCGATGAAATACAAAGAGTTTAATCACCGTCTCAATAAATTTATATTCCCTTGAACTTGGATTTCAAGAGCCACTATGTTCGGCGGTCTAGGATTTAGAATTACAGCAGCTTTTGCAGAAATTCTAAAAGTGAGCGGCTTGGACGGTTTCTCAAAGCCAATACCTAAGCCACCACTGGATAGGATTAATTAAACGTAGCATAAACCCGCATTCGCTGTAGTAAAATACTTACATTCTTTTGACATCTGACAACTTATTTATTTGAGAATCCAATGATCGATTCGTGTTCCTGCAATTTTTTATATTATTTATAAATCCGTAATGGAACAGTTTTATGGAATAAATTCATCACCTTCTTACACAGTTAGATAAACATTTTGATTCTGTATCATTGTACGTCCTTTTATTTTTATATTGTGTATCTGATTTATTTGTCTAAAATATTTTTACCTTGTTATTTGTTGAAAGAGATCATCCCTTTTATTTTTAAGATCGCTTGTTATACGGAGTGGTTTGTACTTTTTCGGAGTACTATATCTATGCGCAATCTTTAATCTCCACAGACTAAACTCCCGTGCCTTTGTATAATTTAATTGCTATAGCTATTTCTTGATCATGATGAAAAAAAAAAGATAAAGTGGCAATCTTCAAATGACACGCTGCTGTCAAATGCGTATTGGTAGATTCACATCCGATAAATGCCGATTTCCTCACGATGTTTCCCTCACCGTCGAGCACGAGATGAATTAATAAATACAAATTAATCACATCAAAAATCAATGATGATTTCCCGAGCTTGAAGTTACTTATATATATATATATATTATATATTATATATTATATATTATAGTTGAATCACCAGTTAAAATTCACGCTATAACCACTTGGCCATCTCGGCTCTTTAACCATTATCTGTAATAAAAAGTATAAACAACGTATGTTGTTCGAAGATCACCTGTGTCGATGCAGTGCCCTTACTCGGGTCTTAACTAGCTTTAAACAATGAAACATATTTGAGGACACTTAGTGGTATTTACGGGTTACAACAAAACGTTCGATCATTCTAAATATATCTATTATTTTTTTTATATAAAAGCATTAAATAATTAAAATCAAAATAAAAAAATACTTTATTCAAGTAGGTTTTTACAAGCACTTTTGAATCGTCATTTAACAAACTATTTAAAGTAAAGCCACCACTGGTTCGGAATGTAGATTCTACCGAGAAGAACCGTCAAGAAACTCAGTGGTTACTCTTTTTCGACGTCTAAAAATACAGTCATGTTAGTTAAATACAATTATATATGTATGTTGTCTCCTGCCTGGAAGGCAATAATATAGGAAATAAACCGGTATTGCAGATTCAACACCGTTTCGCAGCGATTACCTTCAATCTATTTTACGTAAATTCAGTTAACCTTATAAATTTCAATAAGCTAATTGTTTAGATAAAAACCTAAAAATAAGATCAAAAGAATTTTATAAGCGAAATGTTCTGCTAAACGCTCGTTAATGATAACATGATTCATAGATCTTTATAAAAATCGTTTACTTATACCGAAGCATGATCGCTAAATATGGTGGGGCGGTGGAGCGGAATACCGTTCATCCGGGTTCGGATCAGAATCTAATATCTAAGATTGAAGGGAAACGAAATTTGTTAAAGGTCTTACGAAATTTATGGAGACCGATGTGAGCTGATGCGATTTGATGAGTTTGTGACGTAAAAAAAGGGATGAGAAAGATAATCAATGGGATCAAGTCTAATTTACGTTGTTCAGTCGGATACGTCAATTAATTCAGACTCTGTATAAATCTAATTTGTCTCGCGCCAAGTATTTTACTTACTATTTAATATCTTCCACTTAGATACATTAGCTTTTAGCATTCATTTTGTTTCTACTAATCGTACTAAATTAACTGCACTTGATTATAAAAGCGAAAGAGGATAATTCGTACATACGTAAGTATAAATAATTTACAATGACTTTTTACTTATTTTCAAAGATCTGTTTAAACATGAGTGCAATTCGTATCCGTGATGGTAAATTGCTGTCTGAACGATCTAGGTCACAGTGGCCACTCTCGTGGGAGAATAGGCAACTGCCCAGTCCCACTAAACGAACTGTGCACTATAATTCATACTGTCAAAGACGTTCTTACTCTTTATTCTCTCATAATCACCAATAACCAATGGTTTCCGAGGCATAGGAAGGTAATCATAACTAACTTTTACTCTTCGGGCTGCTGCTGAGAATTTGTTAACAGAAAAGCTTTTGTTAATTAACCAACACGGGATTTAAATCCAGAATCTTCCAGAATTTGTCTTATATGTCAGCCAGGTCATCTATATATACAAGTTATCTGTGGCCAGGTCAGGTATCACGGTAGCATGCTCAAGCGATCCCGTGATGCGTGATAAGACAATGTGTACCAATGTTTTTGTAATGGGTTCCGGTGTGCTGGGGCACTTCAGGTGTTCTAGGCACCGGCGAGTACCATCCCCCCATCCCCTTACTTGATGGGGAAAAACGGGTAAGACTTTGATTTATGAGATTTATCCAGCGAGAAAAAAATTATAGTAGCATAGATGAGGGTTGAAAAAAATAAACAGGATACCAAGTTTTGACTTATAGAAATTAAAGAATAGAAATATATTTTTTTAACAACATAGCTTTAGATTTAATAAAGTTTGAAAGGTATCATCATCAGACATTATAATATCTTCAAGTGTAAACAAATGAATGTCGTCTAGTCTCAATCAATGAGACCGAGCTCCGAAACAGCTCAAGCAATTATAAATTTGAACCATTTCAGAGAACAGAATCAAAGGATATTACGGAGTCGTTGATTGAAAACAAGGTTGTGTTATTTATACGAAAACGTAAAACGTGTAAAAGCCATTTGTAAATTCGCGAATATATTTCTGATAAAGAACACCTGACGTTTCCCATTTATAAAGCAATTTGCTTCTTCCGTCTCTTTTGTATTTAATAACGACATATGGGGATCAAACGCACTCGAGACGAAGTCTGCGGTATGTTAGTTAAATATGTTTTTGAAAGAACACAATCAAAATACGTCAATATAATAACATTTTATTATTCTTAACCGCCTTCAAAAAAGGAAGTTCTCAATTGTTTTTTTTTTTGTTATTTCGAAATTCAATTAATGAATTTTGATGATTAATTTTCTTTCTTGTTTGTTGTTGTTGTTGTTGTTGTTGATTCTTGAAAGTTTGTTTTTTTTTTAATTTGATTATATTTTTTAATTTGTTTTGAGCGATTTTGAGTATTGATTCGATATAAAACTAATATAATCAACTATTAACATAACAACTTAGTTCCCAAGGTTCTTGGCGTATTGGCGTATGTTCCTTACATGGTTCATATATTTTACAGCGCCATTGGGTGATGTTGACCACTTACTATCAGGTGGTCCATATGCTCGTCCACCAACCTATATCATAAAAAAAATAGTTATTAACATATATATAAACATCAAATCCAATATTGTACAATTTTTCTGACAGTAACATTTTTAACTTAACACTCTTAGAATAACTAGCATTTTTTTTTTTTTTTTTTGTGAAAATTCAAATCACTACTTTGTAAATACAATATATAATTCAATTCGAGTAATTTACAAAACGCGTAACTTGTAATATTACAAACTTCGTGCAGTAATTCTACTCGTATTCTAATGAGTCGTAAATTTACAAAATCGAATTTTATTATTTGCGTAAAATTTCCAAAGTTTTTAGTAAAATAAATATAAATTTTTCACTTGGTTGTTGCTTTATTTAATAATTTCACAAAACTTAATCTATAAAATTGTATATGATTAAGAAAAAAAATAATGAACATAAATTCAGTATACTCATGACATTAACTGTTATACATACATACGTACATATCTACTAACTTTAATGTAGAAAATTAAAACATCTCATACGTCATAATATTATATGGGGCTATAACCACGACCATACCTTTTTTATTTAACCTGACGTTTCGACAAAGTTACTTCTATCATTATCACGAAAACACGACACGCGAATCGCAGCTGAAATCCGAATACGAATATGTTTTTACAAAGCGATACTTTTTGTGTACAATATATACTATAAAACGAGATGTTTCTTTCCCGTTTCATAAATACAAATCATTTGTAAAAAATACATTGGTAAAGAAGTCATATTATTCGGATCAAGATTATATAGATGATAAAAAAGCGTGGAGTTAATGCTTGTTGACTTCCAGGCAGGAGACATAACATACATATATCATTGTATTTAACTAACATGACTGTATTTTTAGATGTTGAAAAAGAGTAACTACCGAGTTTCTTGCCGGCTCTTCTCGATATAATCTACATTCCGAACCGGTGGTAGCTTTACTTAATATAGTTTGTTAAATGACGATCCAAAAGTGCTTGTAAAAGCCTACTTGAATAAAGTATATTTTGATTTTGATTTTATAATGCCTAATTTAAAGAACTACTAAACCATTAAACTATACATAAAAGTTATATCAAAAGATATTTGAGTACTGGTGAAGGTTTTATTATATAATACTAATAAATAATTAGATGCGCTTCGCAGTATCACTCCCTTTAAATTTAGACTTTTGAAGTGTCAAGCTTGAATTTCATATTCTTGTGTGTCGTACTAGTCGCTCGACCTTTGCTTGCGATTTAGGGGTTGGTCGTCAGGTTTAAGGTATAAGAAATGGCCTATACCTTCCTTGGAGTTCAACCTTGCGTCATACCAAATTTCATCATTCGGCTCAGTGGTTTGGCCCTGAAAGAGGAACAGACAGAGTTACTTTCGCATTATTAAAATTAGTATAGATTCATATACATGTCATAAAATTTAATGGCGTTCAAAATTGGTCTAAATATTTTAATTGAGACTGAATGCATCAGTTATGTTTTTTGAAATAAAAAATTACAAACAGCATTCCTTTACCTGAAAATGCTGAAAGAAACGAAAAAGCCGAATTGAAAATGAAACATCATGAAATTGTACGAGGAAATATTCTCTCAAGTAGCACACGGGAATGGAGAATGGAAAAGTTTCACTTTTAATGTCATAATAAATTCCGGAAATTATTTTACTGAGACTTGGGTTCGAATTTCGGCCAGCATAATATTAAATTAATTTACTTCGGAGCCGATATGGCCCAGCGGTTCAAACGCGTAAGATGCACGTGTCCTAACCGATCATTGCGGGTTCAAATTCAAGCAAGTAGCACAGAGTTTTAATACGCCTAATTCGTGTCTATAATTCATTTCGTGCTCGGTGGAGAAGATAAACATCAAGAGGGAATCGACATGTGTCTAATTTCAATGAAATTCTGCCACATGTGTATCCACAACCTGAATTGGAGCCGCGTAGTGGAATAAGCTCCAAACCTTCTCCTCAAAGGGAGAAGAGGCATTAGCCTCGCTGTGGGTATTTACAGGCTGTAACTAATATTAAAAAAAAAAGCTCTGCTCGAATCTTTATATTTAGCATCTACAATCATTTCAAATGGAAGTATAGTTATGAACAAGAATGGTTGAACTCATTGAATCCATAGTTATAAGAAATGACGCGACGTCCTAACGAGACTTGCTGGAATTGCATTCCTATGCAGACTGTCTGTGTACAGCCAAAGCGAATAATTATATTGGCGAGATATAAAGTTGAGTTTGTATATTAGTACTCTGTGACTGTCTATGTTTGCTCACGTACTTGTTTTAATAGTTCGAAACTTGCTTAAATTTATGCATGTAATAAAATTGATAACGCATTTTTGTCTTTATATGAAATACTAGCAATATGGTATACATACATATTAATATTTATAATAGTATTTATTGTTTCAAGCTTCTCTTTAAACAATACAATCTGTATAACAACACCAATTCCAAAAAGCCCCGAAGGTCTAAATACAAAATGTAAGATATCATACTTAGGGCCGAAAAGTCAGTCAGTAAACTTTAACTTCAAGTGCTAGCTTTTGCCCGCGACTGTATTCTCGTAAAACTTGAAATAATGAAAGTTAATGTCCTATATGCTATAGGAAGACTGTTGTTCAGCCGTTGCAAAATAAAATAGAAAATAAAAAGATTAAAACATGTTTACACTAACAAATATTCACAATTATAAAATAAATACATTATAAGGTTTGCTATATGTATAATATATGCCTATATATATATATATATATAATGCTTACATAGATTGTCTGAAATATGACGAGGATTGTTGAAGACGTCGGGAAAAATCGTGTTGACTGGAAGCTTTATCGGCGTGCTCCTCGTAAACCAATATGAATTACGATACAAAGTGTTGAATGTATACCAGTGATTTCTTTTTTATCGTCTTCAGTTTGAGAGTCACTAACAAATTCATAGATTTTAATTGCTGAAATACTCGTAGGGTTACTAAGGATAGAATTAAAAAGACCAATATAAAACAAATTTAAATTTAGTTCATATTTTAGTGTTTCTCTCAAACTGTGGTTACGGACACATGCCAATAGGTGGTCCACGAGAAAAATAAGTTTGGGAACTACTGATGTAGACTATAGACCATTATTTTATGCGTGCGAAACTGGGTCAGGTTGCCAGCTATATATATAAATAAAAAAAATTGCAACTGTGATCATGAGGATGATATTTCCTGTCTTGTTTGTCTGGGTCTTCAATTTATTACATATCATACCTAAACATATATTTTTATAAATATATTGGACAACATCACATACATTACTCTGATCCCAATGTAAGTAGCTAAAGCACTTTTGTTATGGAAAATCAGAAGTAACGACGGTACCACAAACACCCAGACCCAAGACAACATAGAAAACTAATGAACTTTTTCTACATCGACTCGGCTAGGAATCGAACCTGGGATCTCGGAGCGGCGTACCCATGAAAACCGGTGTACACACTCGTCAAACTACACTATAATACAACTGAATTGATCCTTATTTTTATAAAGAAACGCTCGAGTTCAACTTCGTATAAATATTCACAGAGCTGAAACTTATTGAGTCGTTGCTGTACATAGAATTATTTTTACTAACGGAATTTATAGATTTAAGTGCATTTTCACAACTTAGTGAGCCGTGAATAACTGTTAGTATTTACTAACACTTTTATTCAAATCTCGGCTCGCGTTCTAACCACTGAGCCGAGATGGCCCAGTGGTTAGAACGCGTGCATCTTAACCGATGATTTCGGGTTCAAACCCAGGCAGGCACCACTGAATTTACATGTGCTTAATTTGTTTATAATTCATCTCGTGCTCGGCGGTGAAGAAAAACATCGTGAGGAAACCTGCAAGTGTCTAATTTCAACGAAATTCTGCCACATGTGTATTCCACCAACCCGCATTGGAGCAGCGTGGTGGAATATGCTCCATACCTTCTCCTCAACGGGAGAGAAGGCCTTAGCCCAGCAGTGGGAAACTTACAGGTTGATTATGTTATTCAAATAGTTGAGTTTTAGATTGTTTGGTAATTTTAAAGGATTTTTTTTAAATATATGACATCGGTAGGCGGACGAGCTAAACTTACCTGATGGTAAGTGGTCACCACCACAGACATTGGCGTTGTAAGAAATATTAACCATTCCTTACATCACTAATGCGCCACCAACCTTGGGACCTAAGGTGTTACGTCCCTTGTGCATGCATGTGTGAGTTGGATTTTTTGGCATTCAAGCAGTGTTTACTCTTTTGTATTGTTTACGGATTGTATTAACGCTATATTGTGTGTGTAAGTAAAATGTGTGTGTTTATTATCAATATAGGAAAACACACTTTAAAACTTTTTGACATTTCTTGACAAAATAATTCATCTGATATTTATTAATAGTAAAGTAAGTGACAGCCTATATATGTGCCATTTCTGGACAAAACGACCTCTCCCTTTGAAGAGATGGTTTAGAACTGAGGCCGTAATTCATCGAAATAAGACACGCAAGTTTCCTCACGATGTTTTCTTACATCGCCGAGCATAAAATGAAAGAAAATCACAAATTTGACGACCTCCGTGGTCGAGTAGTGTTTACACCGGTTTTCATGGGTACGCCACTCCCAGGTCCCGAGTTCGATTCCCGGCCGAGTCGATGTCGAAAAAGTTCATTAGTTTTCTATGTTGTCTTGGGTCTGGGTATTTGTGGTACTGCCGTTACTTATGATTTTCCATAACACAAGTGCTTTAGCTACTTACATTGGGATCAGAGTTATGTATGTGATGTTGTCCAATATTTATTTATTTACAAATTAGGCACATATAAATTGTGGTCTTTGCCTGGGTTTGAACTCACAATGTTCTCTAGTTAAACATAATTATTAAACTGTTTTATATATAGTCGCTATTATATTTCTGATGTTCCCAAACTAATAAGTATACGAGCACACAATGCTGTTTGTTTTATAACAAAAGCTTCAACATTCGTTACAAGTAATCACCATAAGTCCGCAAGTAATATTCGAAACATCTGTGCCATAAATTGTGATGCTTTCCATTATGTTCCGAATAAAGATCGGGTAAAATAACAGTTCATATTATATTATGTAATTAACTGTAACATATCCCCAAAATATCTCACTGGTAGGCGAAGTTGTTTCTGATTAGGAGAAGGTTAATTAAAACGTACTCCACCACGCTGCGCCAGTGCAATTAGGTACACATTTGGCAGATTTTCATCCAATTCGTGGAATTTTGTGGTTTGCGTAATCATCACGAAAATCTAATGAAAATATATACGTATATATTTTCAATATTATATTTCTTACTAAACTAGTACTTGTAGTTATATACGTATATAATGTTTGTTTTTTTTTAATGTGAAGCATCTATTAGCGCGCCTTGGGGTAAGATTGACTTGTTTGCGTAACGGGGAGTACTTACCTATGTTACTGTAATTCCTTTTAAATTTCAAGACTAAATTCTAAGATGGAGTCAGTGGAATACTAGAGGAACAGAACAAAATAACGGTTCTAAATACTATGCATACTTTTATTCTTCTTTGCCACTAAAATTTAAAATAAGTTTAGAAAAAAAAACAAATGTCCATTTAAATATGCAAGCAATCATTTTATAAACTATTCTTCGAAGTAATTGAAAATCTCTTACTCTAATTGTATGTTCACGTATTTTGAGTTCGAATTTATTTTGTATTTCGAATTCTTTATTTTGTTCGAATATCAAGTGTTGCCATAGCGGAAACTTTACCGACGTTTTCGATTTCTTGACGATTCCGGGAAGTGACCGAGTGTACGGATGTTGAGCAAAGTGGCAGTTCTACATTAAAATGCTGTTTGTAGATCGAACTAGATATCAAGTGTTGGTGATGTATGTATCCGTTAATATATATATTTATAACATTGGCAAGCAACACGGGCAAAGGTGCCACCTGATAGTTTTTGGTCACCAACGCCCATAGACATTGGCGTTTTAAAAACATTAACCATTCTTAACATCGCCAATGAACAACCTACCTTGGGAACTAAAACGTTTTTTTCCATTGATATAGATAATAGTAATGGTTTTGAGCCAAGATTGGAACTATTGGAACACGTGAACCTTATGTGTTAAAAGCTGTTAAGTATCGCTGACTTTTTATGAAAAAAAAGTTGTGGTTATAATTAGGTCTGTTGATGAAAACATTGTGAGTATCTCGACGATGGATGAAATTTTACCAGCTGTGTAACCAGTAAATCATTAAGGTTTGTTTAGTTTTTTCCAGATTTATTATTTCTACGTCTTAAATATTTAAAACAAAAATCTTTACTTCAAAATATAAGAACGCTGATGAGCTATAAATGGACATAATCTTATAAACCACTCGATCCACTATAATTTAGTATAAAACTTACCATTAGGAAAAAATCGCAACTCGTCTACGAATTCAAAGTCGAAATGTTATAAAATGACAATACATTCAACCAGCATTCTTTACCTGTAACGGACGCTTCATATGTCACGTCCACAAATTCCAATTCGAAATTCGAATTTATTGCAGCATCCTGTCGTTCGAATTTCGTATCGAATAAAAATCGACTGACGTAGCGTTTATCGATAGTTTATTAATAATGATTACGATTAAAATTTTAAATTACAGTTCGTTGTCATAGCTCATACCTATTGACAGTTCTAAATTGTTAATATTACACTATCGAACGTATACTTTCAAGCTTATCAGATAGGGAAGTGAGTGAGAAGGTCGAAGCATGGCTCATTGATTACTGATTTATTACGCTTGACAAAACAAAACTATATTGCGTCTGAACATTATCGACAACTTTAATCTGAAATGCTTTTAGTTGAAAGTAATTGGAAGCGAATATCGAGGGAGTTAACCATTGAACAGAAGTTAATCGATTCTAATAATAACATCGATTAAATGGAATGAATTGGCCAAAATTAATACGAAGTGTGTAACTGTAATCACAATACTGTAAAACTATAGAATTGGGAATAAGGAAAAAAAAAATACAATATATGTATTTTTAAATTGTTTTTTTTTTTTTAATTTCATAGACAATGGTTTTATATCGTTTTTAAAGGTAATTTCGTAAGGGCTGTTAAACATAAATGTATTTAAAAAACTTGCTTTTTTTTATTACTTTAGTGGATCATTGCAATTGCACCACGTTAGACTATCAAAAACTAATAAAAATTGTATAATCGGGGCTCAAACTTAAAGAAGTATGAACTGCATAGAATACATCGAAAAAGTTTAAAGTGTACAAGATATAACTTGAACACTGGAGACAATAAAACAGACATACGTGTGACGAATCTTTGTATGTAATTTATTGTTGTCTCAAAAATTTCTTTAAAAAAGTTTATAACACTGCCTTTAAAATATTATTTGTAACAGTACACAGATCAACACAATAACAATTTTAATAAAAAAATATATATATATTAAATTTCAATAAAGCAAACCCAAGATATGGCAAAATTCCTTAATGGTAGATTACCATCCATTATATAACACCAATATTAAGGATTCTTGAGTTCTGATATGAAGTAATATATAAGTAATGAGTTACCCAGTAATAAGGGATATAACATATTATGTCCCAAGCTTGGTGTTAGATTGACAATATAAGGAATAGTTATTCTATACTAATATTATAAATGCATAATTAACTCTGTCTGTCTAAACTGAATTGATGAAATTTGTTTTGAAACAAACTCGAGCTCCAAAGAAGGATATTGGCTTCTTATGACTAACACCTGACGACTAACCCCTAAAATGCGAGCGAAGCCGCATGCGACCCTATCATATCATACAAAGGCAAAGCAAATGTCTGTGGTATACCTACATAAAACATTATAAAAAATCTATTTTTTTTTTTCGTTGATGTTACGTTATGACTAAGGCTTAGGAAGTGTGGCCAGCATCACTACCAAAAATACCTTAAATTAAATAGGAATTATATCCACATTTAAATCAAAGGAATAATTATGTAATAATTATTTTTATTTAATAAAAGCCAATAATAAGGCAAAATAAAACTGTCATAACAAATTTCCGACATTTTTCAGCAAATACTAACCTGCATATTGGATGACGGCTAATAAATTAAACTGAAACGATGCGAAATGACTTCCAAACAAATACAACAAACGAATTAGATAATAAAATCTAATTGTAACAATTATTTCACTGCACGGATAAAATAAATGTAATTTATTTTATTATTTAAATTCAAAGAAAATGCCAAAATGATGTATTGGGCTAGCAATACCGGTATATGGGAAGTGGGAAATGGGTTAACGGCACGGATTTTAGTGAATTGACACTTTTGTGGCGTTTTATATAGTTTAAAAAAAAGTTAAAATTATAAAAATAATTTTTAATGTGACACATTATAAACATAAACTATAAATGTTTAACTGTATTTGTAACGCATATTATTATAAATAGTAATGGGGTACAGAACTACAGCAACGAATGACGTCACAATATTAAATGACTATTAAAAAGGTGTCTTTCAAAAATAATTATTTTAACCTCAAATTGTAATATTATATTCCCGTTGTGCATGCAGGTTTTTTAAACGTTTCTTAATTAAATTCAAATAGTTTAATTTCAAATATTCTCGCAATAAGTTAACCTATTTCAATATTGGCCGGGCACCAAGTTTTCGTAACGACTGTAGGCTAGATTCTGGCCAAGCTTTTATACCTATTGTTTCTCAATTGTATAAATTTGCGGCTTAGGTATCGGTTACTTCTTACACGTTAAATCATTGAATTGTTTTAATTTGTTGTTATTACTGCATAGAGAAACATTGTATTAACAAAGGCAGAAAAGGCAGAGTTAAAGGGCGGCAACGCACCTGCAACCCCCCTGGTTTTGCAGATGTCCATGGGCGGTGGTAATCACTTTCCATCAGGTGAGCCTCCTGCTTGTTTGCCCCCTATAACATAAAAAAAAATCTTAGTTCCTAGTTTTCTACTCTGCTAAGTCAATACATCCTGCTTGGAGCCTTTCTAGGGATTCCGCAGATATTTTTAACTTTGCCTATTGACGGGTTCCCTATCCAAAAAGCCGACATAAGATAATATACGTAGAGGATAATACATATAAACTTCCAGGAAGGATATATTATATAGATTTAATTATATTTAATTGACTAAACTATGTATTTCAAAATATTTTCTTACAATAATAGGATGAGTTTTAATAAACACGAAGAAACACATATTGATCACTAGTGCTTGTTTGGATTTGAATTGAACCTACAATGTTCGGTTAAGATTAACGTATTCTAACTCTTAGGCCGTTTCAGCTTTTACCTTTGCCTAATTGATAGTATTTAATAAATAAAAAAAAAAGTATGTCATCAGAAAAAGTTTTATCAAGTTATTTGAAATAATTATCAGACAACAACTGTTATTACTGTAAATAAGACGAACCAAAATCGGAAACATAAGTTTTGTTTGACCTACATCTTACATTCAAAGATTGTCGCAAACTTCAGACAATATTACCATACAAAATTATTATTTAGGTAAGACTGGGACTGTCAAACAAAACTATAGATTGATAGGCACGTTTCGGACCCTCGTACAACCTACCCTCTACGTGTCCAATACGTGCTTAGAATATACCACAACCCTGTTCTCTTAAACTGTTGTAGCTTTCGGCTATAGACGAATAAAATGTTGTTCGACGACCCTAATGAACTTGCCTACCTAATATAATTTACTGAAATACTCTTATTACTTAGTTATTCGGAATCCGCAAAATTATAATCCGACTAAAATTAATATTCATATTTCAATACCTTCGTTTGTAGTTGAGCTTTAAGTCTTAGGCACTTTTTAAATACGTAAGATGATGATTTATTTTAACATTGTATTTTATAAATTAATTTAAATATAAATAAAGAGTATATTTGTTCACCAATGTTGGTACACGTTGTGTACAATTTTTAAGCCAACTTGTAATCACCTGTATGATGTAAGTATCTAATAAATGATATTGACTGATTGATTGTTGTTTATTTGGCTACCAGTAATTTATAGGTATTTATAGGATGGCTATTTTAGATAGTCTCCATACGTTTAACTTGTTTTTATAATTTGTCTCGTTCTCGGCGGTGAGGCTACACAACTTTGGATTACCTGTAAATATTGGATAAAATTCTGCCACACCAATCCATCACCAACATTGGAGCAGAATTGAATTGGCTCCAAAGCATCTCCTCGAGAGAAGAGACCTTTATCCAACTCGATGTTTACAGATTGTAAATTATGTTGCACCTGTACTGATAGTAGTCACGATAACTATGATGACGATTCCAGGAGACCGAAGGTTTTATTGGATGAGATAAATTAATATGATATTATATGCTCTATATGGGTAGTTTAAAGTAAATCAATTAAATTGTGAATGATTAACACCTAAATGAATTGTATCAACAGACACAAGGGACATAACATCTTCGCTCCCAAGGTTGGTGGCGCCTTAGTGTAATCTCTATGGGCGGTGGTGACCACTTACCATAAGGTGGTCCATTTACCCGTCCGCAAAAAAAAAGTTAAATCAAAAGATCTGATGAAGCGATTAACACATCTCTGAATAACTCTTGACACCGTTTCTAATTCAAATAAAAACAATGAATTCTTGAATGAGATTATTACTATACGAGAATGTGAAATTCACGCTTGTCAAGTCAATAGTGTATGTTGGACAAAAGTTGATGACTTGTAAAAATTATATTATACACTTAAATATCTCAAACACGCAGCATATTTTGGTATACGTTTTATGTATATTTATTTATAATTTTTGTTTATATTTTAAGATAAACTTAAAAAAACCTTTATTTATTAGGATAGAGTTTAATAATTATGCTTTCGTAGATATAATGATTACAAAAAATCTAAATCGAAATGACGCGATGACTTCCAAAGCTAAATAGTAAATCTACTAAAATTTACTAAAATACACGTCTGCCAGAACCAGCTTAACGCTCAGAATGTTTTTTTTCATTCAGAAAGCCAACAACAACAACAAACACCTTGCGCTCAATATTTGAAATTACGTACTAAACTGAAATCAAAATAAATTGGAATATCTTCATCAGGTAATTTTGATCAAGCAATGACTTAATACACCAGTCATCACCATCATTTGCTTGCGCTTGTCCTATTTAGCGTGTTCAGCTCAGTATAAAATTGCTTAGAAATAATTGTGTAGACATTATGGCCACCTGCCTATACGATAAACGCCCAATCACCCCTGGCCAGGTAGTTATGGCGCTCAGGTGATAATTTACTGCTTATTTGTGTCGGAAAAGATCAATATCGTCTGTTCACTATTTTATTTAAAACGACATTTGTGTATTATGTATGTACATATTAATTACTAAATTATAATTTGGGTTAAACCTCAGATACAATTTAACATAACAATCGAATTAATCGTTAATTAAATAATCGTTACAAAAACCACTCATTAGCTTGCATTTGAACAAATATTAATATCTTTATTAATATAATTCTTGTACATGTAACCGAACGCTTCCTAAATGACTGAAACAATGCTGACAATTTTTTCCGGTGTACTTAAATAAGAGATAAAGTTTAAAGAATTTAAAAAATACGTGTGATTTAAACTAATCGCGGCCGTATGCGTCACTATATCACGGCGTCACTTTGAGTGTTTTTAAGCAATATGATGCTGATATTTGCCCTGGGATAGATATTTCAGACGTATTTATTGTCAAGTTGATTATTCATTTTGTAAATTAGGTAAACGATCTTATATACATCACCGTAGAATTGAAAATATTTTTAGATTGTAATTTATCTCGCGAGATTGTAAACTGCCGATATATTGCTATATAATTATAACTGCTGCCTGAAGAAAAAGAAAGCCTATGGCTTTATCCACGCGAACTTAAAACTATTTTTCCATTTCCCCCCTCGAGGCATTAATTTAAAAAAAGTAGCCCATTTACGTCCCCGGGACTATAGCCAAATCAAATTTCAGATATATCGGTTCAGCGGTTTCAGTGTGAAGATTTTTGCATTTATTAATTTAGTATATAAGTATAATATACGTTTTAATAATTCAAATATAAAATACACGCACACACAACATATATGCAGTCAGGACATAAAAATTCATGTAATGATTAATATTATTTTCTTAGTAATAGTAAGTAGTCACCTTTTGTAATAGATCATAGGAATGGTGGGTATTTGGCACGTCTCTGGAATTGTCAAGTCTGCCAAATTTGCGAGTTCAGATCATAAAACTTGAGGCAAGTGCGATTGGAACTCACATGCCTAACATTTCATACCTATTTCCGACTGTTAAAATATTTTTCTATTATTGTTTGAATATAAAGTTGAAATATAAAATTTAAATAAATATTATATTTTATGATAATCACTGAAAAGTAGCTTTTGCTTTTGCTAATTGATCGAAAATGATATAAAATCAAAATTATTTAAATTTATTCCGGTTTATGTTTTCGTACTTCAAAAAATTTTATTCACATTAAATTTTACTATGGGATTGATAAATGTATTCAAAATTATTAAGTCAATATTCCAAATTAAAAATATGCACAAATTATACATATACGAATACGTATAATTTGTGCATAATCTCCATTTTATTTATGTGAATATATATGTAGTTTTATCGGTTATATAATATAGTTTTAATTAAAAATATAAAAAACTCAAACACCTTTGGTGGCCCAACTCAGGAATCAAACCTGAGGATTAGAAGCATTACAGTCAAGCTACTAGATAAATAAGTATAAGGAATAATTTATATCGCAAATAAAACTAACAGATACAGACAGTGGTACCAGACGGACAAAGGCCCCAGTGCGGCATTGCATTCGGAAAAAAATTGGACAGCTGTTTTACTGCGCATAAAAAAAAAGTTTTTTACGCGTCAGCTATTGAAGATTTTTTACTTTTAAAGTCTAGTTTTTAGTCATTCTTTTGGTACTATTGGTGTTATCTAATGCCGACCTGTTCCGGCTTCATACCGTGTAGTTTATTAATAATGAAAATTTTATGATATAAATATAATTTATACCTTATAGCACTCAGGAATAATGTAGCTTTCTCCCTTTAAAAATATATTTTTAATACGATCATTAGTTCCCGAAATCCCTTACATACAAACAAACATATTTTACTTGTTTGTAATATTAGTATAGATATTCATAGCTTTTACTTTTTGGCTACCTTACCTTAGGAGGCTGGAAGCACTGGAGCATTGGATTACCTTTTTTTTTTTTTTTTTCTCGCTCGAAAAACGCGTTACGCGCTTCCCCCATGTGATGGAAGGTGGGGGGGACTCCCCGGAGCCCTGGACGCCGAGTGCGCCCAGGTACGCCGGGTTTACCCACTAAAAAACCAGCGGTACCCTCTCCGTCTGTCGGCGGTCGCCACGGGATCGCTTGCGCATGCTATCGTGACGACCTGTGCATTGGACTGCCTAGCCAAGTGTAGCTTATCATAGTTACGTTACTAGATAGATAAGGTAAATATGACTATACTTGAGCTCCATCTTCACAGATAAGGCATAATTTATTGTTTAAAAAAAAATGTTACTTGACTGTAAACGCTGTCATTCGCAGCTAAGTGAAGACTAATAGAGACAGGCGCTTGTAATTACATCTAACGAAGCTGTAATTACTATCGCCGTGTCTATTAACTCTTGTTAGTCTGCTTTTAATTAGTTTTAAGATTTCATACCTAATTGAATTCTGAAATCTAAAATCATATCCAAATAGTTTTGCTTGTGTTTGCTTACAGTAAAACCGCATTCTATGAATGTCTCCCTGATGGTTAAAGTCTCTCTTATTTTCTCTTAAGGAAAAGGATTGTAGCTTATTCCACCACGCTTTTACTTAGTGGCAGGACTTTGTTCAAACCTAATGGTAAGTTATCAATACCGCCCATAGACATTAGTGCTGTAAGAAAAATTAAACATACCTTACATCGCTAATGCGACATTAACCTTGGGAACTAAGATGTTATGTCCCTTGTGCTTGGGACATAACATTTTAGTTCCACTGTTTTTCTAACCCTTCAAACCGGAACACAACAATAATAATGATTGCTGTTTGACGATAGAATATTTGTTTAGTGGATGGTACTTACCCAGGCGCAGTTTTAATCCCTACTACCAAGTAAAGTCTTCAAATTGTCTCATTTCACTGACTGACGTCAATATTGTCAAACTTCACTTAAACTTTAATAAACAGCGATCCATATTACATAGGAAACATTCAATACAAACAAACAGACAGCCGACTAGTTGTGTTGTCGATATTCGCATCTCAATAACCGAATACGCGTCAGTTCCAAACGTTGGAGAATGCAAATAGAAACAGAGTCAATTTTTATCAGCGCTTGCCTTAGATGAAACATAAAAAAACTATCTTGATTTTATTTTACTAGGACAATCAACAGTAGACATTAGAATTAAAAAACGAAATTATATTTCGAAATTATCATGGCATATGCTCTACAAATTACATGAATATAGAAATATTTAAAAAAAAAATTACTTCTGGTCATTATTGATCTAGATCAACGGATACTACGCAAGAGATATTTGAAAGCACGAATGTTCGCAAATAGTTGATCACCCATAATCCGATACCCGGAAGGAGTTCAAGTGCGGGAACTCCAGTTTTACTTGAACTTCGGTAAGCGAGAGTGTTAACTTCCAAGTTCGAAACTCCGAGGTACTTTAGAGAATACTTAACAGAGAAACCCAATAACCTTATAGGTTCGATCGCAAGCCTGTAAATTTTTATTCTTGCCATTAAACGAACGAGGCAATTAATCCAATATAAGTAACATTCTCCAAAACTTCGATTCTTACGCAAAAGCCTCGAATCCCATTAACGAGTAATTATGAAGTTTATTCCTATACACCGCTAGTGTGAGATGAGTCATTGAACAGAATTTTCTCTAATTTTTAAGGGTTCACAATATATTACATAAACACTGAGCACAAAACAAAAACATGGCCCATCTCCACAATAGATGTAGTAATATGCATGTATACTCAAGACTATATTTTTGTACATTTTTAAATATAAACTAAACTCATAAATGTAATTTACTCAATAAAAATCTACATAATATTAGTATATCACGGGTATAAAAAGTTGATAAAAGTTCAATCGCTGTTCTTGACGTTTATAATTAAAAAAAAACAAATAAAATGAACAAAATCGAGATGAAAATTGTATGTAAAATTGCAACTCACCTGTCACTTTCTTATACACGATAAATTAACACGCTAAAAAGAGACAGCAGTTTTAAATAAGACACTCTTTCAATTTTTAGCATTACTCAAATAAGATTTTCGTAAATATCTCCAAAAGCGATTGACCTCTGTGCTAATGTTATTGCCACCACAATCAGCACTTCCTGATTCAATCTTGAATTCGTTGTTCCTAAATATAAATCAGAGAATTTATTTTGGAATAGGGTCAAGTATCTTGTGCGATCAAGATGTGTATCCTCAAGTTCTTAGCATACATCGATATATGATTTGAAATATTTTTCTTGGGTTTTTATTAATTTGGATAACAAACTGGAAGGCAGACTAGCGAATAGGCCACTGATTTAAAATGACCTTTTCGTATAGACATTGTCCTAAAATGAAAATTAATTAAAAACACTTGAATATCATTAAATTATGTCATATGATTTTCTAGATCATAGAACATTTAAGGCAAGAATGAATAGACATATACTCGTAGTGCCCAAGAGTAAGTGGGCTCCTTGGTATGGTTATGCATCTTAGGTATAGATATTTAAGCGTTCGTGTACATAAAAAATATCCCTTTATTATTCGTTCGTACATCGTAATAACCAAATGTTTTCTAATGGGATATTCAAATCACACCAATATCCGGAAAAAAACGTATTTTCAGCATTTATGAAGATGACAAATAACTGAAGCATAAAATCGCCTATTCGTTGCAGGCTATGTGATCGTAGCAAGAAGTATGAGCTATCATCCGCAGCTATCCGTGTACACGCTGCATACAAACGTCATCTGTTTTATTTATGACTTACAAATGTAAGGGTAGTAGTAAGTAGAATCCCATCAAAAACATAAATGTAAAAATGAGAGCCAAGTCCAATATATACCTATATATACCTTGGTTGTTGACTTCAACGACAAAAGAAGTGAGATCTAAATGGGTGCCAAGTTCAATGGTCCTTCCTGAAATTCCTGAAATTTATAACTACATAAAATATCATTTCTTCTTATAACTTAGGATAATATATTGTTGCCTAAGGTCTGTCTTGGTTTAAAATTTGACACGTTTATGTCAAATAGTTTTTGAGTTATGAGGAGGTCAAAAGTGGCTCCAAGTGGTTCGTATAATATTACACACGGTGCTGCTCGCCAGTTCTGTTACTTGAACTTGGCTGACACGCTACCGCGTCTCTAGATATATTTTGTGTCTGAGCGGACCTGGGTTTAGATAAGTGGCATAAAATCGGAAGTACTTTAAAGAGGATTATTCCTTTTTAAAATACGTTAATAATTAAGATAGTACTTAATTTATATTTGAATATTTAATCATTCCTTTTTCGATAAATGCGTGACTAGATTTTTATATTATAATAAAAACCAACATTCTTGAACCTTATGCAATATTTAAATATTGCATAAGGTTCAAGATGGCGGTTAACTATTTTGACTCAATATTATAAGCGTATGTCATTTGTTTTTAGTATTAGGATTTTGTGCACGCCTCTTTAGATCATAATATATTCCAAACCGCAATACTTGAGTATCGCTGTGTTCTGGTTTGAAAGGTAAGTGAGCCAATCTAACTACAGGCACAAGGGACATAGCTTTTAGTTCCCAACATTGGTTGCACGTTGGTGATATAAGCGATCGTTAAATTTCTCATAGTGCCAATATATATGTGCAAGTATCAATTGCAAATGCTATACCAATTACCATCAGCTCATTTGCAAGTCAACCATAACTTTGAATAAAATAAAAATGTATTTTTGCGAAATTACTATTCTGTAATATTTTTCGTTTGTTTTCTTTAATGCATAATTCATTTTGCTTTGTCACGTTTACTCAATATACTTAGATAAGGGTACGTACACACAAACGGTTATGAGAGTAATAACCCTTTAGGATGTTCTAGCAACACCCTATTATTCTTTAGAAAAAAAAAATCTCTATTGACAGTTCATTTTATGTAGTGCATATAAATTACCACATCATTATTGATTGCATTCTTATTTATTGCGGATAGACTATTTAAAAATGGAACTATGTTCTTGTTGAATGTGTTTGCGTAATTTGATATATTAAACCAATTCGTTTTTGATTATATTATAAAATATCCTCACTTCGCCTGCATGGAATTCAGTTTCTGACTGTAAAGCCACATACATACGTATGTACTCGTATGTGAGCTCACTTAGATTTATCAGTTCGGTAGTATTTTTTCTTATTTTAAATAACGTACTTTCACATTGAAATCTTATTATAACTGATAAGGCCCATGTTACTCCTTATTAGTAAAATATTAAAATAAAATTGTTAAAATCGATTTAGTTGACAGAGTTTATCGATTACGAACATTTTTTTTTTATAGTATAAACTATATATAGTATGAAAAAAAAATACGCGTCTGTCATATAATCGATCGTAAAAATACTACAATACAAATATTGATTATATTGCAAAGTAATCAATCACCTCCCCAGCTCGTGTAATCATCATTCTTCCAAATAAAGCGATGTGTAATATACGATTAAATATTTTATCTGTAACGCGATCGACATTTTGTGTCTGTGACAGCTATCGGATTGCTGCGTTACCGCCAATAAAGGCTATTACTACGAATGAATGCCGCCATTTTGGGCAGCTGCTTTGTGTATTAAATGCATTTATTAAATGATAGTTTTTTTTTTTTTATTTAGATTTACACCATTCAAATCAGACCAAATGAAAATATTCTTCATTTCAGTATTTTATACAATCGTTTTTGAATCGTCATGATACATCATTAAATTAAATGTATCTCAATTTAAGTGAGAATGTTTTAGTTAAATATAGCATAATCCATAATACGATTAGAAATAAACTATACGACACTTTTAATATAAAATACTATAAAAAATACTATAAAGGTTTGTTTTTAATATACACAATATCGTGAATAGTTCTACGAGTTCATTTTTAAACATTACTATAATAGCAAGCTAATATTTTACCTACCTACATTTGTATCGTAAAGCCACGCTTATTCTATTTTCAATACTGTTGAACTAGCTGCTTCGTGCAGTTTCCCTCGTGTTAAACGTTATTGCTCAGGTCCTGTGAGCCGTGTTGATGAATAGTCTAACTTTCCTTAAGATTTTTTCAAATCATTATATTAGCGCGTTCAAAAAAGAAAAAAAGGATAATCCTTCAACTTAATTTTAGTACGAGTAGGACGGATTTATACGAGAAACGTCAAATTCGGCTTAATCCTTAGACATCTTATGTTCTTACATATTTCAAATCTGACATTAATTTAAAATATTTATTAAAATATAATCTGTTTTTGACATCAAAAAGATGTTAATGTAAAGCCATGTTAAAATAATTATCTTTAAACGATCCTGAAAACAAAACATCATGAATAATGATATTAAATATATTGAATTCAACTATAATATTTATTTAAAAAAATACAGTAAAATAATACTTTATACAAGCATGACATATTTTGGATCCTTTGATCTACTGAATTACGTGAAATGCGATTGAAGGATCGAATTTCATTGAATGAAAGAGAGTTTTATTTCTGTTCGTCTAATTGTTTTACCTCACTGGCCTTTACAGCGTCACCGAGCGGCGAGTGCAGGACTCCACCTTGAAATGTGAGCCGGCTCGGGGTACGAATGACGTCATTTTTAAAATCGCACATAGAACATAGACATAGAACGTAAAACAGATACAATCGCTGTATCTTACATCATATAAATTTAAATATTTAACGGCTCAAGTAGTATAGTTGATATGTGTGTATGTGTAATGTAATTTAATGATAAAAACTAAATATAATTGTAGTATGGCCATATAACTTTTCGTATGATATATTAGTTTCATAGCTTTTGTTTCGTTGATACTTAGCATAGACGTACAACCCTAGGGATTATTTTTAACCTTGACAATTCACTTCACATCTCACTCGTGAAATTATGTGAAGCGACTTACGATGATACGCCATTTTGATACGTGTATTCTATCATTTGTTTTATTATAATATTTAATGTATATATCACGTCCTGAAATTTCACGCTCGTGTTCTTCGGTGAGTTTCGAGTTCCTTATATAATAGATCTACTGTATTCGAATGTATCGTTTCAATTCTCAAAATGATAACCGATTTGAGAGATTTTTTTTGTGTTGGTTAAAAGAACTACATTTTAGATACAATACGTGAAGGAAAAATTAAAAAAAAAACTTTTTAATCTTTAATACAATCTTGCATTGAGTAAAATTCCTCATTAATCAATGTATTTTTGACATGAGTTTTAAATTATTTAATGGGCCCAGTTTAAAATAACCGTGAAATCTTATTATAGAAACGAATACTGTGGCTCAGGAAGCATGTATTAACTTTGTGAAGTCGAAAACGAGGTGTTTCTAGTTTACCTTTCCTCCTCGTGTCTATAAAATGACGTATATTATTATGAATATACAAAATATTGTTGAAAATATATTGTGTTACAACTGTAAGTATACACACTCTATTAGAAAGATCCCGACGACAACGAACGGAAAATGCCTTAAAATATTTACTCTCTTCTGAAACACTACTAAAAGGTACTGATAAAATGTTTATGATATTTAAAAACATCGTCAAACGGTTCCGTGATATAAATAACCTCCAACTTTAGCCAAGTACATTTTGTATACAACATTATTTTACGTTTTTTTAACTCAAATGTTATAATAATTAAAAATAAAATATTTATGACTTTGGATCTGAAGTTTGACAAGCACTTCAAAGTTTATTCAAGCAATGAATGAACTCGTTCTCTGTGGAAAGGGAATCTTGGGATATAAGTTATATTGTATATAAGTTTAGATAAACTTAGATAGATTTATCTAAACTTATATACAATATAACTTTTCATTTTTGAAAAATCAAAAGTCTGATTTCAACGACATTCTGCCACATGTGTATCCAACAACCTGCATTGGAGCAGCGTGGTGGAATATGCTCCAAAACCTTCTCCTTATAGGCAGAGAAGGCCCAGCAGTGGTAAATTTACAGGCTGTTAATGTGTGCTGTTTTGCAATAGAATATCTGATGACTGTGTGGTTGTTACCCAGCTGGGTTTAAAAAGCGAATATATACAATTGAATAGTTAATAATTATGAAAGATAGCAATAATAATAATTATTATTCTTTATGAAAAACACATTATTTAATTGTATTAAGCACTTGTTAAACACAATAATGAGATTAATATTAAAACGATCCAAATTAAAATGTCTAACTACGAACAAAGTTCCAAGTTTTTATGATCGCATGGAGCATCTATTTAAATGAAATACTTGGTGGTAGATCCTCGTCCCTTATTCTACTGCCCCCCAATTACAGCTTCTTTGAGACAACATTTTGTGTGCCAATTTAATTTACCTACGTAACATTCCAGTCCCACAGTTTGAATTGACATTGACTGCCTTAATTTCGCCTGCAACGTATTTTGTGAACAATCTGCGCCTGACATTTCATGTATTCGTATCATACGAGTATATCCGACTTGAATTCAATTGTGTGATTCCCTTCACGCAAATACCACCGACGAATCGAATCTCATCTTTTCTGAACTTTAATATTACAAAAGGTCTTTATCAAAATTGAATTCAAGTTACAAAGATATTTCATAGCTTACTTCAAACTATAATAACATCAGACACAATTCATATTTAAATATCATAAACGTGAAAGTACTTTGTCTGTCCTTTGCGATTTATCAGATGAACCGATGAACAGATTTAGGATGAATTTGATTTAAGCATCAATATCAAAGTATACTTTATTCAAAATTATGAGCCGAGATAACCCAGTGGTTAGAACGCAAGATTTTAATATCCTCGGCGTTGAAGGAAAAAATTGTGATGTAACTTTGTCTGATTTCAATAAAACTCCTAGAACACGTTTATCCACCAAACCGCTTTGAAACAGCATTTTGAAATGAACTTCAAACCTTCTCCTTAAAAGGAGACCTTAGCCCAGCAGTGGGCTTTTTTGTACGTACGATACCGCTTTTTAGTCTACCGATAATAACCGACTGGAAAATTTAAATACATATGATAATTAATTTTTCTTTATTTATATTCTGCCTGAATATCAAAAAATACGAACTCCATGTTATTCTAATGTTTAATATAACCTTATGTTGAGTAATTATTAAAATTTTCTCAATAAGCAAATACCAGTAGTATTATATTACTAACCGTGTGATTTTTACTTTACCGATATTTCCAATGTCAGAAGCTTCAATGGAATTATAAGCTTACATCCCCTATTTAACCCCCTTAGGAGATTTATTATGAAAAAGTCATTTCTGAGTGTTCATCTACGTTCACTTACGCATACCAGTCAGCCATTTTAATTTAAGTAAGTAGGAGTTAATTATAGAGAAATAATTACACGACCGAATGGAGTTCAGATGCAGGACCAACGTATTTTACGTGCTTACCGAGACACGGGAGTGTACATACTTCCAAAATGCAGACTATTAAGACTAAGGCCATTACTAACAATTATTAGATAGAAAAACCCAAAAAAAAATTCGGTCCGACTTGGGGACATCTCCAACACATCTTTACTGAATCCGATGACGCTGAAACGTAAACACTCGTACACGTCGTATATAAAGGAACCAGTCAGAGATCTGCATTTATATTCTGTAAAACGTCGTGAAATATTGAAAACAAACTCATAGTGATGCTCCATTTTGATGCGTGGTCCCATCGAATGTTATAACTATTATTATAGTAAATGTCATTAAATATCACTTTCTGACATTTCACAATCGTGTTCGTAAAGCTTCGAGTTTATTCTTTCCGAATAGCTTTGTTATTGTCTTGATTTTTTGTATAATTTTTAATATCATTATATGTAATGTGCTAAAATAAATGTTATACATAAGGTATTATACGTAACATGTATTTAATTACAGTCTACATTAATTTTGACATGAGAATAATTTAAAATTAGAATACAAACCAAAATTAAAAAAGCAGGTTTATTGTTTGCTAGTTTTCGATGACGTTTTTAACAGTATAGTTAAGGGGTTAATATGTTAAAAAAGTCATACTATACTATGTCATTCAGTGTCAGTCATTCTACATTATAACTGGTTATAATTGAAACATGCTACTTTTAAAAGCAAAAAGAACAAGATGTATGTTCTCTTAAACAAGCTATCCAGTTTTAAATTAATTTAAAAAAAAAATGATCACAAAGAGATCTATTGAATAAAAGTTCAAAGGGAATTTTATCTAAATACGCTCAAGATTAAAACGAAATACGCTTCGAATTCAAAGAACTGTCACAACTACATATAATTTTCACTAGAAATGATAATATTGATAAACAAAACGACGTAAAACGTTCCTGAAACTCTATTTTTACGCCTGTTTTTCAATTGATAACTAGTTCTTTAAACTAGTTCTTAGAAGATATTCTGTATTACTGACGGCGTATCTATTTTACTTTCATAATATTATGACTGAAACCTTCACTTACGTGCCAACAACTGTACAAAGTTTTGACTCCGATCGGACAAACGATCCATGAACACATCAAATACAAACAAACATATTCACGTCTTATATTTGTATGGAAAAAAATGTTTGCTCATTTGTTTGATTAATACACTGTTCCTGATAACACTTCCCAGTTCAAAATTACTAGTACTTGACTAGGTAAAACTCTATTTAAATTTATCATATTTTATAGCATCTATAGACGGATGGGAAAATGAACTACCTGATGGGAGGTAGTCACTACTTCAAGGCATTAGTGCCGTAATTCTTAATCATTCCTCACATCGCTAACGCACCACCAACTTTTGGAACTAAGATGTTAGGTCCCTTGTGCCTGTAGTTGGGTTTAACTACCTACTTATTTCTGAATGGTCAGTGAAAAATAAGACGAAGAAGATGAAACAATAAAACAATAAAATTAAAATGAGTTTAAAATTATTTTGAACATATTTCGTAGCAAAATACATTATATATAGTATATTTGTCATTTTATGAGGGAAATATATTAATTTATAATGAGTAGTTAGTAGCTTTTGATGTACGAAAATACTGCGAAAATTAATATGGAAATTGTAGAAGGTACGTCACCGGTGCCTAATTATTTTAATTAAGGTAGAGAATATGTCAACACGTTTCATGTTACCATTCGAAGAATATTGTCATATTTGTTAATTCCGTTGGTTCATGGTTTCTAATTCAGAAGACTATTTATTAATAACACAGATTTCAATTTAAAAAAAATATAAACATATTATTGTTTTTCGAGTTTTAAGTGTAGTGAGCACATCTCGAACGCAAAATTGCTTTTTTTTGTCTTGCTCGAAAAGTGGTCTCATTTCTCCCATAAAAAGCGGAGGACGTGTAGTACACACCAGTGCCTAGAAGGTCTAGCGCCTGGAATACGCATTAAAAAGCCAGCGACACAAACTCCGTCTCTTCAGAGAGCGTCACGGGTTCCCCTCGGGAGAACCGCCTAGTCTGACATTGTACAGTGGTACTTATACAGCTAAAAACAAAAATCGCTATTTTCTCGCAAAAAAAGAACCCAATCATAGAATATTAATGATGACACTAAACTCTACAAATCTACCGAATTTAAATTCTTCTCGTCCTTTTGTAATTCAGAACCTACCCAGCGCCTGGAAAATAAGCCTTAACTTTATAGAAGTTTATCAATTAGTATAAATGACCATATATTTTTATATTATGGATCTTACTATGTATTCACTTGGCGGTAGGGCTTTGTGCAAGCCCGTCTGGGTAGGTACCACTAATCATTTGTTCTTTCGCCGAGCAGCAATACTTCGTACTGTACTGTTCAAATTTAAAGGGTTTGTGAGCCTGTGTAACTACAGGTACATAATATATTAGCTCCCTAAGTTTGTGGCATATTGACGATATAAGGAATGGTTACATTTTTAAAGCGCCAATGTCAACTTACCTTACCTTACCTTACCTTACCTTCCTATGGCCTATTTTACCGGCCGCCTACGTATGTTTTAAATTAAGTATATATTATATCAGATAAGATATCGAGCCGAGATGGCCCAGTGGTTCGAACGCGTGCATCTTAACCGATGATTTCGGGTTCAAACCCAGGCAGGCACCACTGAATTTACATGTGCTTAATTTGTTTATAATTCATCTCGTGCTCGGCGGTGAAGGAAAACATCGTGAGGAAACCTGCATGTGTCTAATTTCAACGAAATTCTGCCACATGTGTATTCCACCAACCCGCATTGGAGCAGCGTGGTGGAATATGCTCCATACCTTCTCCTCAACGGGAGAGGAGGCCTTAGCCCAGCAGTGGGAAATTTACAGGCTGATTATGTTATGTTTATGTTATATCAGATGTATAACCGAGCTTTGCTTCGTACAGCTTTATTGTTTAAATAAAATTATTTTAATTACCATAAAATGTGCTGACTTGTACTAGACTTACTTAAGTTTATTTAAAATATAGCTGAATGGTTAATCTACTGACAATGCCTGATACTTAAAAAATGTAATACGATCTTAGAAATTCCAAGTTTTACAGAATAAATTATTTATATAAAATTTCATAATATTAAGTTACCTGAAAACCTTAGAGTAGCTATGTAATTAATATCATGACATTGGAATCAGATGTTATATACAGATAAAGAGCCGAGATCGCTCAGTGATTAAAACGCGTACAGTCGTACATCTTAACCGATGATTACTGATTCAGAACCAGGCAAGCACCGCTGAATTTTCATGTGCTTGTTGCATGTAGGATCAGATAATCTTAAAATTGTGCTTAAAAATAATATTCTTTAAAAACATTATTTAGGTAGTTGTAACCACTTGTCATCAGAAAAGCCGTTTGCTTGTCTGCCTTCTTAGAAACAATAAAACACTGCTAATATATTAGACTTTTTTTTTCAAAATTTTTAAGGAATTAAAAGAGAAGGCTTATCGTGGAGAAAGTGGGAATCAATCCACCACATTGCTACAAGGTGGTTTGGCGGAATTTCATCTGATATCTTAATCAATGTATGTATGTTATCTGATTATAACATATAGATATATATACTATACTTATAAGTCATATTATATATATATATATATATATATATTACATTACGTACCCTCAATGTCATAGCCGACAGGGTGGATTTGTTTTGTTTTCCAATTCTTACTAATCTAATGTATACTATTTGACATTAAAAAAATCATTTAAAAAAGGTTTCATCATTTTGACGCCAAATGTAGATGAGTGGCTTGCAGTTTACAATGAAATGAAATAAAAAAAAAAAAACCTGTCATAGATTTCTAAATTCCTAAATAATCTTTTGAATAAACGCGAAGTTTCGCGGGGACCCACTAGTTTCGAATAATGTACTCCAGTCATGTCGTTTTCCTCTCAGGTATGTAATGGTCAATTTTATTGCGGAACGGCAATAAAATAAAGTTGACCAACGTCGTTTACTTGAAAATATAAAATCTTCAAACATTGCTCGCCCTTGATATTATAATAGGATACTTTACAAGAGAACGGTTGGACGGTTTAAATCATATAAGCTTCTGATTCTATCGAAACAAAGATACGTTTTGGCTTATCAGATAATTGGGAAAATCTACATTCGTCTGATAATCTCTGCTTTCTGTTTTAAGAAATAAAAAAATAGCTACATTTGAAAATTTTTAATTAAAGTTTTCAAATGTACCTATACAATTGATTGTATTCGGTACCGAATTTCGAACTCCTTTGCGACAATTTTAATAGCATACGGCAAACGGGTTATCTGATAGTAAAAGGCCATCAGTGCCAATATACCTGAGCGCTCTAAGAAATATTAGCGATTCCAATGCGCCACCACTTGGGAACTGAGATGTTATGTCCCTTGTGGCTGTAGTTTCACTGGCTCACATACATAAACAT
The DNA here is from genome assembly GCF_037043105.1 of Vanessa tameamea. Taxonomy (NCBI): domain Eukaryota; kingdom Metazoa; phylum Arthropoda; class Insecta; order Lepidoptera; family Nymphalidae; genus Vanessa; species Vanessa tameamea. The sequence goes on from NC_087324.1 coordinate 10,562,985, forward strand.
AATAACATAATCAGCCTGTAAATTTCCCACTGCTGGGCTAAGGCCTCCTCTCCCGTTGAGGAGAAGGTATGGAGCATATTCCACCACGCTGCTCCATGCGGTTTGGTGGCAATACACATGTGGCAGAATTTCGTTGAAATTAGACACATGCAGGTTTCCTCACGATGTTTTCCTTCACCGCCGAGCACGAGATGAATTATAAACAAATTAAGCACATGTAAATTCAGTGGTGCCTGCCTGGGTTAGAACCCGAAATCATCGGTTAAGATGCACGCGTTCTAACCACTGGGCCATCTCGGCTGGCACTGGCTCACACATCCTTCAAAACAAAACACCACAATCTTATTGCTAATTTGGCGATAATACGAGTATATGATGAGTGGATGGTGCCTGCCAAGACAGGCTTGCACAAAGCCCTACCACCATAGTCCAGTGAATAAAGACATTGCACTTAGGAAAAATTAGGGATATTAAATTTTCTTGAAAACGGTTTGTTTCCCGAGAAAATGTGATATAATCTTTTTTATTGGAAATTTTATGAGCTTCAAATTTAATAACTACAATTTTTTTTGCATAATTATGACCGTTTAAGATATAATCGCGAAAAACTGTTTGTCGCGACCTTTGACTCTGGATAACTTTCTTTGCGGCACATGGATCAATGGGGACTTTTGGGATTTTGTTTAGAACCACAAAAGGAACGTTCATCCAAAACTCTAGCTTTCCCCTAATTTTGCCATAGTTCGGTCTTTATTTTGTCTTTATTCACTGGACTACAAGTATAATAATAAAAAACATAATTTGTAAGGAAAGTCCTTAATATTAATAAACTATGTATTTTGTACAATAATTAACGAAAAAATAAATGTACTAAACCAATGTACATAAGATATGCTGCGCAAATCGGAAGTTTTGAGAATATTGTTGATGTGACAAGCTTTAATTCCATGCTGCTATAATTATATTCGTTATTAGTAAATAAACATATTTACATCATGTAAAATATGCCTAACGCATATTTATGCTATGTGAAGCGTCAAACATTAATTAGGCTTGAAAAACTTTATATAATTTTTAGTGCATATAAAATCTTAATTTTTTTTATAAACATTGCCCGTCGTTCGTACTCTTTGTTTCCGGATCCACAACATCGCACTGGGAACCGTTAAGTTTGGCACGTATTTATTACAAATATTTGTATAGTCAGCTTGAACCGGGACAAATATTTGTTTAGACCACACGGAGGGTTGTGGTATTTTCATTTCTATTATATATCTCGGTATTTGTATCGTGAGTGTGTGGATAGTGTACCAGTGAAAATCTTTAAGTGTAACACGTATTTTTCAAGTACTAGTTTTCGACCGCGGTTCTACGCACGTGTTGGGAGAGAAAGGTTCCGTATAAGTTTTTCTGTACCCTTTATTGATGATAGGTTGAGTAGTTAAGCGTAACAAACAAACTCACTTTCATATTATATTATATTAGTTTATTGTATCACTTATCTGAACGTGAACTCGTCAATAGATTATATTGTTCAAATAAAGTCATTTGACATTCTGTTTAAATAAAAGACGATATACATAAACTACTATTAATTTGTTTTTTGAGTTTACTTCTCATTAGTACGGAAATATTGTTTAAGAATGATTGAGAATTTATTTATAATACACGTTTACTGTATTCACTCGAATATGACCGAAATTAGCTTAGTTCGTTTTTTTTTTTACAAAATTATCAAAATCGAAAATACTTTAGATTATTTACATATCGAAAGAAACGAGTTCACTTTATTATCTTGGCGCGCGTTTCAGCTACACTTGACATACATACGTCAAACGTCATATAACCTTACTAATCAAGGGTTTGTGTGTTGGTTCTTCCTGCTTGTCCTAGGCCAAGCGGGGTACGGGCCTCGAGGCATACCTCCTTGCCCGGACATGTCCTCAACGGTAGCGGTGTCAATGTATTTTGACCCGGACGGTCCCTATAGGCCTAGTGTAATCAAGGCTAACAGCTGGCCACTATTTTTTTTCGAAGCGTTCTCAGCTGTGACGTTTAAAGAATGACAGTAATTGTAATAAGTTTTTTTTTAATAATATTATGACGGTAAATGATTTGCGAAAGGCACGTGGGGTGTCACGAAAACTAATTATTTACAAATCAATCAAGATTTTATTATGTAAATTGTGTATTATATATTAAATAAATGCTTTTGTTAGTCAATAATTAAAATCAGCTATAATTTTTATTATATCCTTTTTTAAATCCACAAGGAAAATTGTATTCGCAATTTAAAATACCTAAGCTTTTATATTTCCTGATGTTATCAAAAAAGGTTTTCATTATTTGGAATAATTAAAACCTCTTTGAAAACATCTTCTCGTAAAATTCAATTTATCGATTAATGTTATCAGCAACTCTAACGGATCTGGATTTTGAAGGAGTAATAAGGATTTATTTGAAGGGTTTTAACAGATTCGGCTTTTGTTACCTGTCCGATTCAATATTTTGTTTCTATACTTTGTCGCATTTGTTTGATTTCATTTCAAACGAGGTCATTAACCTCAATACGGAGCTAATGTTAAAAACATCAATTTTCTTCGTTGATTTTAATTTTATGACGATCAAAAAAACCTTTTCATAGCGCTAATGAGTAATTATAAGTTTTCACCGAATGTATGAAAACTATAGAATAAGATTTTATTCAATGAAACTAAGTGATAACATGAACAAAATACACATGTGCTCCAATGCTGGTTGATGGAATACACATGTGACAGAATTTCGTTAAAATTAGACACATGCAGGTTTCCTCACGATGTTTTCCTTCACCGCCGATCACGAGTTGAATTATAAGCACAAATTAAGCACATGAAAATTCAGTGGTGCTTGTCTGGGTTTGAACCCGAAAACATCGGTTAAGATGCACGCGTTCTAACCACTGGGCCTTCTCGGCTCATAACGTGTAAATAAATTTAAAATAAAATTTTTATAATCAGTTATAATATATTAATAATAATCGTTATATTGATTAAATAGACAATTTAGAAAATGATATCTCCGCACGCATCTGTTATATTTTGTATTGATCTGATGCAGTTTGAGGGGTCAGTGAACTAGTGTAATTACGGGCACGAGAAAGCCAGTAGGTATATCATATTTTAGATAATATGGTACCCATACAACGCACCAACGGTATAGAGTGGTGTATTAAGGAACAGGAGTTAATTAAAAATTAAATTTAAGATGAAGTAGCCGATTTGCTCGTTTTATTTCCTAATATTACATAAATCTATCCATATAATAATATTAAAGTAAAACTATAACAAAAATAGAGTGACGTTACGGTATCTGAAGGATCAAAGGACATAACACCTTAACACCCAAGATTGGTGGCATTAATAATAATAATAAATAAATATTGGACAACATCACATACATTACTCTGATCCCAATGTAAGTAGCTAAAGCACTTGTGTTATGGAAAATCAGAAGTAACGACGGTACCACAAATACCCAGACCCAAGACAACATAGAAAACTAATAAACTTTTTCTACATCGACCCGGCTGGGAATCGAACCCGAGACCTCGGTGTGGCGTACCCATGAAAACCGGTGTACACACTACTCGACCACGGTGGTAGTCGGCAGTAGTTTGATGTAAGAAATTATTAATATTTCTTGCAGCGGATTGTCCATGGACCATTACTTATGGACAGTGTTTTCACTGAATACATTATTGCATTTATTAATGCCTCATCCCTATTGATATAATAGGTTAACTTTTATCACGAAAAACTTATCTTATAAAATGGGGTGTCAAGATTATATATATAAAAAAAATTATATTTATATATTATTTTTAATGAGTAATTTTCACTTCTGCCCCGTATGAATATACTCGTATATACAGCAAGGTTGGCATAGCTATTTTGTTATGTTCTTTAGTGCAGTATAATAAGTTTGGACGTGTTATAAATCTCTTTATTGCGGTAAATATCCGGTCACTAGCACTCTCGTCGAATACCTATATAACACTTTACTTGCAGTAATTAATTTGTCGCATGCAGCTAATTGTTTCATGTAACTCGAACGCCAACACGAAATTGCCTTTCGAAGGGTATTTGTAACTGTCAAAATTAAAAATGGTGATCATCTTTCATTAATGTATAGGTATCAATGAATGATTGATTCTATGAAAACCAAATTAATAAATACTTGATTTATTTTAACATGCACAAAGATAAAATTAAATTAAGTTCAGCGAGGTATTAGTATTCAAATAATAAAATATATGTGTGGCTGAAATTAAGTTTCGGTTACGTACATATATAGATACTATTATTTAATATCTGTACCAAATATTATGACATAATTCGGTTGTCGGTTTCGGAAGTTTATCCAAACTTGTTGCTAGGTAAGTATCATGGTTATCGATCTAACTTCTAACAGTTAGAAGTCTATTAATTTTTTTGGATGATTTTATTTTTTTACACTACTGACTAAAACGGTGTAATGTTTTCAAGGTTCATATATGTATGCGAGTTTCTTTTTTCCATCGTAACTTTTAATTGCACAAATTTAAATGTACGGTATCGGTAGAATCCTTACATCATTCCGAGTGACACTGGTCGTAAATTAAATCATTCTTTTTTTCAGGGAATTCATGTATTTCATTTAGATATACCTATATTAGTGAAAAAAAGAAAAACATATCCACGATCTAATTACAGGTTTACTTTATAACGAACATTTAATATAAAAAAGACATTAATTTATTAATTTCTTCGTTCAACATTATAAAATGACACACACATTGAAATATTTACGGGAAGTGTACGTTGAACTCACTAAGTGATGCAAGCTTCTTCCTTGGCTGCAATCACGCTAATTTAACCCTTCGATTTATATTATAAAGACTATTTTAGCATAACTTAATAGGAATGCTTGATCGATATTCCATTCAAGAGCCATCTTCATACATTAAGTCACGTCAGTGTCAGGTTGACCCGGATCACAAATAAATGATTGGCAAATCGATTCCTTTGTGCTAGTATCTACACAAATCCTCAATTTGATTATTTTATCTCCCAAGTTAAGCATCGCCATAACATTTTCGATTTTTAAAATTTCAATTGTGTTTTTTTTTTTTTTTAATTATTTTGCACACATTTATTATAATGACTGAAGTTGGTGATTTTAGAGCTACAACTTTAAATAGCTGTGTCTAATATTATAATATGATTATCTGTATTTATTAAATTGTCCGTCACGATACGTCTGGCAGATATAGCATAAAATTGACGTAAAGAAAACCAATAAATAAGCGTAGAGTAACATAAATAAATACAAAGACGATAGTCCATTACGAAATATATTTTGCAATATGTCAACAATATTAAAACACAGTATCTTTTTATGTACAAAATTGAAATTTGACTAATTTTATCTAACATTATGTACCCCTCTCTCTCTATCCCTCTCTCTCTCTCTATCTCTCCCTCTCTATATCTCTATCTCTCTCTCTCTCTCTCTCTCTCTATCTCTCTCTATCTCTCCCTATCAATCTATAAGCAATTTTATAAAATTGTCTATAAGTAATTTCGGTGTTTATCATATATATCGGTATTACATGACAAATATAGTACTAATTCTTTAATTAATTTTACATTCTTATTATATATTTGTCATTATCAATGTATCGTTTGAATAAATAAAAACGTTGTATTTCACACAAAACAATAATTTATTTGTCAAAAATATCTCAGCACCTCAAAGAGAATTTAGAGATAACTAAAACTTAACGCATTTTATGTTTCATGAAATAATCTTTCGTTCTCATAAAGTAAGTATTCACGGCGGAGGGGAATGAATATTTCCCGAGAAATATAGCAATTTCCATTTGCCTTTAAACAATACGCTTCTTAAATTGTAATTGTACGGCCAAAAAACGTCTGTTCATACTTGGCCTTGGACTTTTTAATAAAAGCTTCAAGTTCTTTTAAGGAATTTATACCGATATGATACGAATTGATATTTATATCTGTATACCTAGGACTTTCACTATTGTTTTTAAAACATTATTTATAGAGAATTAAAGTATGTACACAATTTATTTAATTAGTTATTGAACTTAACGCGGGATTCGCACGGATACAAATTCTAAATTAAAAACATACGAATTGCGCTTCGCAAGAAAATATTAAAGAAAACAACATAAAAATAGTTTTGACAGTAAAATAATATTGTAATTATTTACACAATGAAATTAAGACATTTTTTCCGAAAAATACATTAATTAAAAATTATCCTTAAAATTATTCATCTAATATTTCCTCTTTACAATATTAATGTAGATACATTGTTATACGCCACACAATATAATTATAAAATAATTTCCACGACACAATGCAGCGTTCTCCAAATTTTTTTTACAAGAAATCATTACCACACATAACTTGACAAATGAATCAAAAGTATATTGAAAACTTTGACAGTGACTCTAGAAATTATCTCTCCTGAAAACGTAGCTTTGTAGTTTCGCAGAATGCATGTGTGAAGTGAAATTTATCGCAAGAATTATTTTAATAAATAAATGTAAATTAAATCTGTGACAATTGACTCAGATTTGTATGATGAGCTATTGTATGATATTTGATGATATATATAATTATTATAAATACAACAATGAAATCACATGTTTTATTTGAAGTTTGTCATAAATATTTACAATATCAAATCAAAAAGAAGGCTTTTATTTTTGAATTTTTATTTAACACGACTGTATTAAAAGTAAATCTACCTAGCGAGAAGAACCGACAAGAAACTCAAATAGAAACAATAATATTTTTTGAGATAAATGTTTATTTTTGTATTTGTATAATTATTTAAATACCATATAATAGGTATATATATCTCTGTATAATTGTTGTATCTATAAACAGTAATAGCTTCATTGATAGATCAGAATTCTAAAGACATTGAAATTTTAAGGAGATTGTCTGTTTCCATGCTATGCGGAAAGGATGAATTTAGCGAATATTTGAATTTTTTGGGACGCTGCATTCTTTCAATCTTCAACTTCATTCAAACGACGCATTTATTATTATTTTTAGCACGTACGGTAATTTATATATATGTGATTCTTCAAAAAAACAACGCATGTTATATCTGTAACATATATTAAACGAAAGCGTCGACTTATACTAAAACATGAAAAGTATCGACCTTGAAATAATGGCGTTGTGTAAACTTCATTTTAGCGCAATTTGGCTTCAAACCAAGCGCAAACGCATCGGAAATATCGTTCTATTTATAAACGGACACGCCTCCCGAACTGATTATTATACACTGCGAGGTGGAAATAAAATTTACGAAATGAGATTTTACTATAGGCAGTAATGTTTTTATGTGAAACATTCATCGACGCGAATTGGTACGGGACTGACCGACTCGTATGACGTGACGGCAGACGGCGTGACACTCTTATGCCGTCGTGTCTCGCCGACACAGCCATGTGCACTCTTATGTGTGCGTGATCTTATACCATTCATTTGTTGTAACTCGCTCAATACCGATCAAGCACTCGCCAAGACTATTGACTATTATTGACTATTATACACAGACAGGACGTCTGCTGCGTCTGTAGTCACATATACGTATATACTTCTGTTCTTTTGTTTGTGTGTGGGTAATGTATTAGTTTTATAAAAATATTATTTCAAACGTTCTTTCCAGCAATTCTTAAGGCTGATAAAGAATTTTTAAAGCGTTAAGCATATATTTGTTGTAAAATAGGGTATGATTTAAATAAACAATTCTTGCGTTATTTATAAAAATAAAAACACTTTCTAGGTACATGTTCTGTTGTGTATTAAATAAACACATACTTCACGTAGGAAATTATTCCAACCGTGAATTCTTCTCATCGTCGTTAAACGTTTTATTATAAGAAACATTTTCTTCTCCGACCAATCCTTGATCTATAATCATCATATTATGATGGCCATGACTGAGAAGTGTGAATCTCGTACTTACAAAAATATGTAAATTATTTATCTAGAAAATAAGAATAGTTTTTTTTTTATTAAACAATTTAAATATATTTTTAATTTGTGTTCAAAACACAGACATTCTGTTACGCTTCATTATTTATACAGACATGACAGGCATGATACCCCCTTTGACTTAACATTTGAATTATATGTCTGAATGTTTATAACGTATGTTAAATAGCCGTGTATTGCCTTTGATGATACTGTGAAATACGTTAGGAAATTCAACGTGAAACTTTGAGAAATTATTGAATAATCTATTTAATAATAATATAACTATATTTGATTGTATGCAAAATTACACTCAGAGATAACCTTACAACCACGTAACCTTGAGGTACGAAAAAAGAGGAAGGTAGTAACTATAACATATGATATTCATGATCGATACACGCACTGCTGTACAATAGTGAATACATTACAAAATAGCATATCCAGGATTTTAGTTTGGGAGGGACTTGAGGCCGGTAAGGGTAAGTTTGAGCAAAATGAACGTAACATTTTAATATATTTAAGAGAATTTAATGGCTTGTAAAAGTATAATTACATTTTTAAATATCAAGTACACTTTAAAATTTTGCCATGAAAGAACTCAAAGCTTTTGGTCAGCCTTAAACACACACTCCCACACTGATTATACGTGTATAAATATATTTATATAATGCTTATATAAAAATTAAATAGTATCATACGTTGTAATCTTATTTTAATTGGGTTTAGCTATAGTTATATATATTATATAGCTTTTAGTTCAATTTGATGCAAATGATATATTAAAAGGCTTCATGAGTTTTAAGATAAATTTTTAAGCTTAATAGAATAGCCATCACGTATGTACTTAAAAAACTTGCCGTGTCCACGGGACTTTGTAATCGACCTCATTCATGTGGCTGATGGAATTCTAAATAGCTATAGACGTATGCTCGAACATGTATATAGAGCAAGTCGAGATGGCCCCTTGGTAAAGATGATTAACTTAACCTTAGATTGAGGGTTGAAACCAGGGCATGCAGTACTGAATTTTCATGTATTTAATTTATGTTAAAATACACCTGATTGTTGACTGAAGAAACCTTATGTGCCAGATGAACTTATTTTAAATAGAAAGGCAGACTCTCAATTTGTCCATCTGATGGTAAATGGTCACCACAAGCCATTAACATCGGTACTGTAAGAAATATTAACCATAATATATTTGTGTGTGCATATGTGAATATGTGAGTGCATGGTGCCTAATCAAACGGGCTTGAACAAAGCTCTACCACCAATCTGCCGCATGCGTACCTACCGACCACGTGGTGGGACTAGTTCCAATTCTATTAAGGACGAGCAATATGTAAATTGAGTGAAATATACAAGCTAACAGCCTATATAATGCATATTAGTTATAATCACAACTTGTGAACTTAAACTACCTAACCGACCCAACTTCGTACGGGTTAATACCATAGAACTGTAGTACTCCAATTTTCTCCCTTAAAGTTTAAATATGTATACAATAAAGGTTCACAAAACCCTCTTCTAGTAGACGTCTACGTCACAAAAGGAGTAAATTTCAATTTCAAAATTTCAAACTTTCAGTTCGGAAATCTCGTGATGAGTCCGTTTTTTATCTTACATATATGGAGATAGAACATTCCATTGTGTTTAATTTAGTAGACAATGTTATTTTAACAAAGCAGGAATACTTGCGGTGACGTCATAATATTATCTATGTCCACAATATTGTTAATTATGTTTTGATAGAAATAGTGAATATCGTTGGATAAACACAAGTATTAATATTCTGGTAGACAACCAGTGATCGCACTTTGCCATCGCCAACTGGGTTCGTACTATTGTTGTATTCTGGGTAAGCAATACACGAACGTTGATTGTTTAATTCAATCACAAGTTAATAAAATCTTAGTAACTGTTTATTGTGATGATTTATACGGCAGCTTCTACTTATCGTATTTTATATACTCATTGAAGTTCGTGAGGTACATTTCCTTACGTAAATATATATCGAAGCGGCAATAGTCATTAAAATTTATTAAATGTAATTAAAAATAGGTCGAGCTTGTTCAGTATTACAAACAATATTATATTGATTTTCGACTCAGTCTTAATAAATTGCGCACGGGTTACTTATATTTTGTACAAAAAAATCGTGATGATACATTCTAACAATTTCACATATTTCCAACTGTCAACCGTGTGAAAACTTTTTATTTTGATAAAGGTTTAAGGACCGGGTGTACTTAAACCTTTATCAAAATAAAAAACAGTTCAACAGTTCGGACTTTTTTTCGTGTAACCGTCAGTTTCAGTGTGTTAGAAAAATATGAGATACATACAACACCCTTTTAACGTGTTATGTTAATGTCAAGTGGTTTGCTTAGAATATGACGTTGTCTTATAATCAAAATTTATAATCAGTATAAGCAAGCAAAGTTATAAATGTAATTATGAATTTAAAAAAAAAATAGATTTTCAAAAATAGAATGAGAGAAAGTTGACCGCAACGTTTCGAATTCGTAATATCCGATTTGCCATTAATTGATGAATAATTAAAATATCTTACCGTATTCATTTTTAAGACAAAACCCAGTGATATGTCTACTGATGGTCAGTACAGTCACCACTACCCTCAATTATTGGCGCTGTATGAAGTTATAATTATGACAAAAAATAAGCTGGTGTATGCTGTGTGTGTCCGTAGTATTACTTTTCAAACGGAAACACAACCATACTAAATATTGCTGTTTGACGGTAAAATATGTGGTACTACCATGCAAATAAATGTCATTTTATCATATTCCTCATAATATAGATCTGTTTATATTCCTATGATAAATTAAAATATATTTTAAAACGTTTATTCTCCTAACCTATGGCATGTTATACGTTGAACCTCGTAATCAACACTGGCTACCCGCGTAATTACATAGTGCCTAAACACACCACAGATTATTAAACCAAATACGCATACATAATTAAACCAAATATCATTACTGGGCTAATAACATAGCATAATTAAGGCTAGATACTAATTAGTATACAAAAGGAGATAATCGATTCGTTAAATCCACTTTTATATTTTAATATCGACTTTGATTGAGGAAAATGTTAAATTAAAAACGCAATTTTTTTATATATTTCCATAAAATTGATTTTTTTTTAATGATAATTTTTTATTGGAGCGTCTTAGGGTGGCAAGCGGCTACGGCATGACGCTCTTTTATGCCGCCATGACACTTCTCCAATTACGCTTTTCGTCCTGGGGATAATATACAATATACTATGTAATCTTCGATCGACAATTTTCAATTAACTGCCTAATGAAATATTGAACAGATTTACATACAAAATGCCTTACTAATAATTATTGTCGTATATCGCTTGTAAAGACAGGGTTAACAGAAAACTTCTTTCGAATATCACATTACTGAGATGAAAATAAAAAGATAAAACGATCGCCATATATCTGATAAAAATTGTTTCTTAAACATATTATAATTCTGGGTTCCTTTCGAGTGTAGGTAGAATTTTATAAACAAATATATTTTTACCGCCTAATTCATTAATACCTTGTAGCGGAATACATTAAAAAAAAGAAGAGCGCGCGATCGCCTGTCACAACGGCTTGGGATTACTTTTTGGCGCGAAGTTTGGATGCTTTGGACACACAATTTCAGAGTCATGGATTTTTTTTTCGTTTTAATTGGTTTTTGTTTTTAGTTATTATTCATTTAAAGTAATAAATGTAGTTATTATAAATAGTTATTTGTCTATTATTTTTAAAAAGTAGTTTTCACTTATGTAAGAATCGGTATGGATATACAAAATGATTATAGTATGTTATTAATAAATATCTATTTACATATAATTGGCAAAGGTAAACCACTTTACACGAAAATTACCAACAATATGTATTTTTTATAGAGAAGTTTTTACACTCATATACCAACTTTATTGTTGGTTTAAATTCAAACAATTCATGTTAAGAACCATTGATAAATAAGATATATTACTCAATACAAGATTATATTCATGATAAAAAGCGTGAACTTAGTATTTGTTGATTTCTAGGCAGGATATTTAAATTTAATTGTACTTTATTTACATGCCCTTTATTTAAAACGGTGGAAAGGAACTACTGAGTTTCTTGCCGGTTCTTCTCGGTAGAATCTACTTTCCGAATCGGTGGTAGCATTACATTAAATTCAATACTGTTACATGATGATCTAAAAGTGCTTTTATAGATAAATATGAAATATAAAAATAAAGAATATTTTAATTATATTATTGTCAGCTATAGTTTTCACGACAAAACATTCAGGACAACGTGTGCTTAATTTTAAATATTTAAGATTTGATTTTGACTAATTCTTAATTTATTTATTTTTAATTTCAAATATATTAAAAGATTAATAATTGTTTTTATTGTATATTAAAATATTAATATAATTTATCATGAATTGTTATTCTAACTCGATTCTTTATTGTAATTCAACTTCATATTTAATATTATTCAAAATAACGAATAACTTCCAATTTCTTTATTTATTAATAATACTTTTTTAAACTTAACTTTTAGTCAGTTTGATTAAAGGCGTAGTTTCAATATATCTTAACTATAGCAAATTTTTTTTTTTTGGTGACTTTTTAATTGAACTAGGATAGCTCAGTGTTTAGAAGACGAATACTAAAGACGATACTGAGTTAAAAAGAAAATTAATAAATTAATTTCACGTAGATATTTTCATTAATTCATAAACTGACAAATCTTTAAATGCTTTTGGCTGTTCACTATTTGAACTTTATTAAGTTTTAGTCGTCACGTAGTCACTTCGCCATCGGCTATACTTTACAAATTTCTTCGATAACAGGAAACCCGTACAAAGGAGGTCTAACAAAAAGTTTGTACACATTTTTAATAGAAAATAAAAACTTTTCAAAAGAACCTTTCGAAATATCGGGATCTTTGTCTGTTTACATTCTCGTTGGTTAAATATTTTTTCTTGATTTCAGACAAGAATTACTGAACTAAATTGAAGATGATTTATCGTAAAGAAAAAAAGTTATTATAACGATTGAAAATATGACTATGAATGATAAAATATTGTATGTATGCAATAAAGATTATTATTAATGTAGGTAAACGTATTCATAAGATATATTTAATAATTTGCAATAGAATATTCTAAGTTTATAAGCACCAAATTATATTTTTGCTATTAAATTGTTGAATTGAATAGCGGTTTCTAACGAAGTGCATAGTACAAAAAAACATGTATCTGTGTGCTAACTTTAATTGCAACCGAATAGTTGTTGTTGCTGACAATTATTTGCAAATGTATGAACATGTATTTTTATATATAGAGATGTGCAAATCGTTTATCATGTAACCCTGGTTTTAAGTTTATATCTAAAATTAATGTTTGTATGTATGTCCTCTGTGTGTTTCTAAACCATTCATTGTATTGTGATGAAACTTTATTGGTAAAGTCTGAGACAATCGGTGAGGCGAATGTCTTTTTGGGAGGAAAAACATTTTTTGGGAGGAAAATAATACTACTCGCGCTTGCAAAACGAAGCTGATAGAAAAACAGACATAATCAATTTACACTGTTGAATTAAATTTAAAGCTACCACCGGTTCGGAAAGTAAATACTACAGAGTATAACCGGCAAGAAACTCAGTGGTTTTACCTTTTTAAAATGTTTGTCCTTCATATAAAAATTCTACATAAACCTTTATTCTACCCGTGCGAAACCGGAACGATTATCTAGTAAAAATATTATATAATCTTTGTAAAAGTTCAACAAGTTCAACAATTCTTGTAATGAATTATTCAGTAATTCAACTTGTTTCGGTGACACTAATCAATTTGGTTCTGACGTCGATTAAACTGTTTCAAACAGTTTATATTTTGTTTAAGGTAATTAGAAGATACAAAATTGTTTTGACTAATTGATTAAAATTTATTGACTTATATTTCGGTCAAATTAAACCGAAAAATAGGAGTAAAGTTATATAAATTTACAACAAGCTGAAAATGCTTTCACTTATTAAAAACATAATTAAAAATAATATTCAGAAGTTCCGAATCATTACGGTACCGGGAGGTCAAAGGTCGATAATTCCGAAAAAAATGTTTTTACGCGATTTTCAAGAAAACTGTAAGTTTTACCGCAAAATTACCTCAGACAAAAATTGAATCTTATAAGATTCTATATAAAAAACATTTATACTTTTTTTTCTTAAAGCAACAGTTTCTGAGATATAGCGCGTTAAAAATTGTAAGTAAGGGCTATATAACTAGAAGTAGAAAATTGAAACGTCAAAAATATAAAGTTAAATTATTACAACCTATAAATGTTCTAGAGTTGGACCTGTCTCTCCTGTTTAATAGAAAGTTAGTAGCATAATTCACCATGATCCAATGCGGGTTGGTGGACATACATGTGGGAGCATTTAATTAAACACATTCAAGTCTCCGCGTGATTTATATAAGTGATGTTTTTCACCTTGAAATATAATCGTCGATTAAGATACACGTGCCATAACTCCTTTGTATCGACTCCAGTTTTTTTTTATATATGACAATTCAAACCTTAGATGTCATAAAAATTGAAAAAAGAACGATTTCATGGCATATGTCACCCTAAAATTATAAATACCGTTAGTTAATCTCACTCGATTGTCAGCAGTCGAAAGATTGTGAACGGTGATTCAACTACAATAAAATGTATGTAAATGTTCATAGTTTATAACATTTTCGGTTAAGTTTAGAGGTATATAATTTAACTTGGTGGTAGGGCTTTGTGCAAGCCCGTCTGTGTAGGTACCACCCACTCATCAGATATTCTACTGCCAAATAACAGTACTCTGTATTGTTGTGTTCCGGTTAGAAGGGTGAGTGAGCCAGTTTAATCACAGGCACAAGGGACATAACATATTAGTTCCCAAGGTTGGTGGCACATAGGTGATGTAAGCAATGGTTAATATGGGCGGTGGTGACCACTTATCATCAGGTGGCCTATATGCTCGTCCGCCAACCAATGCCATAAAAATAAAAACTTCACTTCGATAAATTATTATCTACCGAAAAATTACGCGATGCGCGTAACCGTGTCTTCCGGTTCACCTTTCAACAATTTACAATCTCGATGATAAATAATTTAACGACATTCACAATTTTTCGATAACACATACAAGAAGTCGGAAACTCGGAGTCGAAAGAACCGAAACTCGACATTGTAAAATGAGGCTCAACGTCAAGTTAATAAAAGTCATTACCAAAGAGTATCACTTAGGCGTTTTAGCGTTTCTTCCTTTTAAATAACAATGTATTTTGCAATCCTAACTTTATATTATAAATGCTAAAGTGAGTTTGTTTGTTACGCTTTAACCTCGCAACTTCTCAACCGATCGTGAAATTTTGCATACATATCATAATTACCTACGGAAAAGGTCTTAATCTAACACCTTCCCCTGCTACAAGTGGACGAGCCCGTCGCTGAAAAATAGTCAAGCAAAAGCAAATATCTACGTTCATTTTTAAATATTTATATAAAATTTTATTAAAAATACAAAGCGCGTGCCCTCTGGTTTAAATTACGCTGTTCGTATGCCTAGGGGCTACATGATTCTACTTCAAGCGCACAAAAAATATTATTGGTAATTTTGTTTATATTGTTGCCTTTAATTTTATTAACTCCTAGTTCGTACGTAGTGTAATGCTATATAGTTTATATCGCTACAGTGCAAATGTGCTATTTAAATTGCTAGATGTTATTCAGTATATAGCTGACCAAAATTCCAGTCAAAGAATTCGTTTTTGTGTGGTATATTATCAATCATTTATTCATTCATTTGAACTACATCTATCAGGCTTCCTGTGATGGCCTCATTATTTTTTTTAAATCGAACTGAAATTTTCGATGGAAATAATTATATTTAATAAAAACTTATTAATAATCTTCACTGAAGTTATCTTTAGAAATGAAGACGATTTTCATTTTAGTCACAGGTGTTCTCTATGCCGCATGGTTTATTACCCATTTCAGTTTACTTCTCATTCCCATTCCTCTAAAAGCCATTACACCGATCTAATGGATGATTTGACGCACACTAAATTAAGCTTTATGTGTATAGAAGTAAATAATATTCTCCTATAGTTATGATTCGTATACAAATCAGATTCTCCGTACAATAGCGAGTTTCATTGTTCAATGGACCGACAATGCTCTGTTCTGAGTGGACTGAAAAATGTATTTTACGTAGTACGAAACAGTTTTATATACAGCGTTCTTTTTTCAAATAGTATCTGGTCTAATAGGTAAAAGTCCCTTTCAATTATTCTCCAATCAATTTATGATCGCCTGGTACATAAAACTGTGAAATTTGACTTGTATGGTAACGCTATTACGTCATTGTATATTCATTTAACTTTCGATAGTGGTTAATTTTAAATACTGTGATGTATTATGTTCGTTATTATTAAATTAAGTTAAAGATGTATTTTTTCTCAATGTATTACTTTAGGTTTTTTCTTTGTGCCTGTCCGTTCGGGTACCACCTACACGTTACATATTCTACAAACCAAACAACAATACTTTATATTGTTGTGTTCCGATTTGATTGAGCCAGTCTTAAGACAGGCACAGACACAAACAATTAATTTCATAAATTTCCAATATCAATGAGCAGTTGCACCGTTCACCATCAGTTGACTTGTTTTAAATAATAATAATCAATATTGATATTTCATTATATTAAGTTTAATTAATATTTTTTGTATATTTGAATTTAACAAAATAGCTGTTGTTGTAGCCTAAGTTACTCCTTATTACATTAGCTATGCCAGTGAAAGTCTCGTCAAAATCGGTCCAGCCGTTCCAGATATTAGCCGGAACAAACAGATAGACAGACAAAAATCGTAAAAAAAATAATGTTATTTTGGTATAGGTACCATATTTACATACATATGCATTTAGAAAAAAGCGGGTTTTTTAATATTGCAAACAGACAATCCAATTTTATTATATGTATAGATTTCTGTGAAATTGCTTACCTTTGCTTCAATTAGTAATAAAGCTATTCAAAGTGCAACATCCCTTGAAAGCCGTCATCTACAGTGCAAATCTCTCGTTTCGCGTCGAGTGACGTGGCGTTTGATCGTAAACAACAAATACGTTTCGAATGTACCGCGTTGCAGTTGTAGTTCGAATTTGTCATAGAATAATTATATGTATATGTTTTCGTAAAATATGTGAAAACAGAGCCTACATTATAAAAATATGCAAATAAACTTTTAGTAGTGCATCGGAGCGTTAACTTAACTAATTATTTTATTTTAACACACAATGAACTAATAAGGAATTTATTTCATAAATGTTTTGTGAGTCTTTCATTAAACATTTATTAATGCTTTAATTTGCGTTATTTGATCTTTAATTAATTTAATGTATTCATAATTGAAAAAGAGTATATAAAAAGTATAGAATAATTAAATTTGAGGTTATAAATAACACTCTCCTATATTGTTATAAGTATTTAACAGCTTACCGTTAAACCAGAACCCTGCTCCGTTTGTTGGTTAAGTACCACCCACTCACAAATTCTCCCGTCGAATATCAGCACTGTGTGATGTTTATTGGAGAAGGCTAGCACATATCTAAAATGGTGGCCCGTCGTTTACCAGTGTTATTAAAGATAACAAACAACCAACAAACCTGTAAATTTCATAGATATTTTTGGCTATGAAGAGTTTTGTGTTTTTTTCTTTTATTTTTAATAAATCTAGGCGGAAGGCAAATTAAACCACCTGCCACCTTAGGTAAGCAGTCATCACTGTCCATAGACATTGGCGCTGTAATGAATATTAAACTTTCCTTACAAGGTCCAACTTAGATGCTATGTCACTTGGGCCTGAAGTTAACCCAAGTGACACTGGCAAACCAATATATATATATATGTATGTTATACCAGTAGATGTTGCTCGTGTTCAAAAATGTTGTAATATATTACATTATTATAAGCTGTTACGCTTTCTCTCGCTTTAAATTAAGATTCGCTTTATATTAACGTCACAAGTGTAAATTTAATTTTCTTGTATAATATGTACATAAATATATGTATATATTTATGGGTTGCGTGTTCCTATTATTTCTCAACAAAATTAACAAGCGTATAATATGACCTTAGATCGTCCATGCGAACTTTAAACGTCACTTCCATCAAATAACATTAATTAACAACGTATTTAGTTAAAACTCGTTACGAACTTGCAATAACTAAATTCAGAAACAATTAAATTTCATTTTAGTATTTCAGTTCAGCAATTTTGTACAACAAAACCATTATATTCTGATTTATGCAAACTTAATTAATATTGACGTTTAACCGAAGCTGTTTTATATTACGTAGAGCCCTTTAGGCAAAGCGATTCTCGGGAATGCCCCGAGTTCTTAGGTAAGTACATAAGTAGTATAAAAATCGTGTATAAAATTCTACTACTTTCTCTTAAATAAATTAACCAATGTAACTTCAGTTTTATAAAATTACTTATATTTTATAGGAAAAAATGAAAATACCTGGATGTTGCCTACATCTAAACTAATTACATAAACAGGAAAATTTTGTTTGTTCGTATGTATGGAATAATATCGGGAACTAAGAATCCAATCCAAAGTTTTTTTCACTGGTGGAAAGCAACATCATTTCTGAGTTCTATAGGGTATAAAATAAATTATATTTACATCATATCATTTTCTTTGTAATATAGACAGACGGACGGGCAAATTACCACCTTATGGTAAGTGATCACCACCGCCAATAAATATTGGCGCTGTACGAAATATGCTGTACCTGTGACCAACCTTGGAAACTAAGATATTACTTGTGTCTATAGTAACACTGGCTCAATCACCCTTCATACCGGAATACAGTAATACTAAGTACTGCTGCTTAGTGGTAGAATAAAACCAAATAACAAACACACCACCAAGTAATATTACAACAAGCTGTATAGCATACTTACAAATATATACTTACCGTCTTCAATAAAGAATGAATTATTACTTTAAACATTAGTTTAACCCAATTTATCTATAACCCGAATTAATATAATTGATTTAAACTTTAACGACATCGTTCCAAGACCGGAGAGCGAGTTGGGATCCAGACAAGCACAACTAAATTCATCTCGTGCTAAACGGTGAAGAAAGTCAGCGCGAAGAAATCTAAATTTTGTAATGATGTATCGATTTGCATTTGAGTATTGTGTCTGTTTGTAAAAGAATCAATATCGATGAGTATTCAATTCTATATAGTTAGGGAGCTCGCGATCAATATTTCTGTTTGATTTTATGTAATAAATAATAAATAAATATTGGACAACATCACATACATTACTCTGATCCCAATGTAAGTAGCTAAAGCACTTGTGTTATGGAAAATCAGATGTAACGACGGTACCACAAATACCCAGACCCAAGACAACATAGAAAACTAATGAACTTTTTCTACATCGAACCCGGGACCTCGGAGTGGCATACCCATGAGAACCGGTTTACACACTACTCGACCACGGATGTGGTAGACATTTAATAATATAATTTTGCCATAGCAAATATTAAAGCCTATGTCTGGCACAATAGCAGTGCTGCCTTGATCGTTGCCAGAGCTTGAAAAATATTTAATCTGTTTGTCTGCTATATTCTTGACCTTTTCTAGTTATTATTGAAATTGAAAATATAATAGTTTAAAGTTTATAAGCTCAATTTAAAGAGTGAACAAAATACAGTTGTAAATCAGTAAGCAAATATATCAAAAAAATATCGTTATACGGGAAGTCAACATGAATATTAATGACTTCCTGAATACGTATCCACTTGACTAAACCGATTCGTTTTAATCCGAATTTTATGCTATCGATATAAAACATGACCAAATCATGTACTGAAATGTTCGCCAACATCCTATCGATTATGACAAGTCTTTCAAGGGATTAAAAGGGATGAAAAAGTTACATATAGTATATTTTTATGATATATTCTGTATAGCGTACCAAATCTTAAACTTAATATATGAATTATACATGAATACTATTATACATGATAAGGTTTTATCACGGATAAAACAGTGACCTCGTTCAGGCAACCATTGAGCACAGGACTAATTATAAAATAAGTAGAGATTATACAATATTTTAAAATAAACAAATTATATGTTTAACCTACTCGATAAACACATGTAAAAAATAAATAAATACATGCATAACTAGATACATAAAAGTATGTAACACTAGCTGAACCTGCGGCTTTACCTGCGCGAAATTTGTAAAACTACCTATAGCACACAAACCGTCAAACCCCGTTTTACAGAATTAAAAACAGTATCCTATAGCCATTCTCAGGTGTCAAACGATTTATTTTTCTATTATCATCTAAATAGGTTAAGCGGTTTGAGCGTGAAGAGGTAACAGATAGTTATTTTCGAATTTATAATATTAGTATAGATAGATAGATAGATAGATAGATAGATAGATAGATAGATAGATAGATAGATAGATAGGTAGATAGATAGATAGGTAGATAGATAGATAGATAGATAGATAGATATAGATAGATAGATAAAGAATAGATACAAGATAAATATAGGTTATCGAAAAATAAAGTGTTATATAATATGTACCGTTCGTAAGACTCTTTATATTTTATGAAGCAATTACAAAACGATAATTTTAAATTAAGGCTAGCGTTCATTTCTGCTTAAATTCCTGCTTAACCTACCTTCAGATACCTACAAACATCAAACACTAACCATTTTAATATTAGGCTATACATTATAGAACCTCTTAAATTATAGTTAAAACCATAAACCGCTTCACTATAATACTAATAAACTAAAATGGCCTGCATTAAGAGTACTCATTTCGTACGCACTTTGACATTAATTATTATCCATTAGTGTCCCAAATTGGATTAATTAATATCAAATGCTTTTAGTAATAGTCCGAATTTTGGCGATAAAATGTGCATCATCCGAAAGGGAATTCCTTTCAAGTCACATTACAATGTAGGAAGTTAAAAGGCAAGCGGAGGAGTTTCAAAAGGTCAACCAACTCTAGATGACCTAAAAGATATTAGCATTTCACTTATATCGCAGGTCTATGTTCGACACACCTTTTTTTATAATTAAAACAGTAAGTGATCGCGATCACTACTTGTGACGTAAATGTGTTTTTTTTTTAAATTATTATTCTAAAAAACAATACTTCAATATCAAGTTTTATTAGAAGAAACCAACTTCAAAATACCAAAGATTTCGCATATAACCGTACGACTACAATTAAATTGGCGTTTGGTTGTTACATTTTAACTATCAAGTACCTTTGCAGAAGTCGATCAAACAAGCAAGTATTAAAGTATGTCAAAAGTTTTCACGCTCTGCGTATTTATAATACATATAATAAATAAAAAAACATTTACGCGGTTGTATTAATGAAACGGACTTGTACCAAATTAAAAAAATGCTAGATTGTTATTAAGTATTTATTATATTATTAATATCGTATGTTTTCATCATATTTAGTTAAAATATAAATGACAATTTACTTTATATGTTTTGCGTTCACGAAAATGCTACAAGAAATCATGATCAGAATTCTCGCGAACGGTAGCTAGGTGCTAGTGTTGAATGAAGAGATAAATTTACGTCACAAAATAGCTAACATGCATGATATTACGTTAAAGGAACAATATTCCACAGTGGCACAATAACGTGTCATGTCCAATGACATTAAGCCTTTAAAGGTTATTCAGCGTGATAGTTCGTAGCATCGTAGCGCTGGCGTAGTCGCTACGTCTCTCGTAGGCGATAACTTTGTAAGCTACGTCATGTTGAGCGTCAGACAGTCGCTTTTAAATGATAAAATTAGCAACAACACTTCTTTAGTATATTAAATTTTTTTTTATATATAATTAAATATTAAATAAAACTTATTTTTAGTTAGTGTTTATATTTTATAATGCAGTTTATTACATTAGATTAATATAATTAATTATTTGTTATTCTATTCATAACATATATATAATTTAATTATACACATACAACTTCAAATTGACAAAATATGATAAAATAATAACATGGTCCTTTAACTGTAGGCGTTAATATTTCATTAAAATTCCGAGAACAGATCTTCATAATCAACTTAAACAATTTCTAAGCTTTTAAACGCCGACGTAAATTTTATAGTCCCTTAATTAATTTGTTGAGTGTCTTAATGCGGAGGCCATTAAAGTTTTATTTACTTCGATAACTTTGTAGAGAAAAACTTTTAATGTGAGTATCTTATTGAACTTGGTATCTTACAATATTTATCCATAATTAAACATTACACACAACAAAACTTTGCGTGATCTTATTCTTGTTAAATCTTACCTCTATCTATTATATTTTTAAAATTAAATTCGCCAAACTTACTCTTAACATAGAAAGTTTTGCCTCGAAAGTCTACATGTTAAATAAACATAGTCGACAGTTCGTCAACTGTTTTCAGTATTCTATTTTGGCTCAACGTAGTTCTTTTGTCATAATTTTATCTATATAAATCTAGATCTTTTCAAATATAGAATATTCAAATCTGCTTATTGATTGTCAAAGTTTAAATAACCACCAGGTCGAAAAAATACATGAATATCATTTTATCGAATTATTACACTGAACTATATACTTTAAAGCCTTAATTATATACAAATAATATACAAGTAACAATTAAAAAATAGTTACTGTTGAAATCACGACCGCGTGGATTGATGGCAAGAATTCCACCAGCGTTTTCCTGTTGGTGCTATTCGTATTCTGTCGGCAAAACTGTCACCAGTGGAGACAATGAGGCGAGGTGAGGTGAGTTTTAATAAAAGGATTCGGACTATTAAGACAGGCATATTTGCATTGTTAGTAAACGCTTAATAATTATTTTACATTAATTCTTGATTTATTATGTAATAGGTTGGGAACTAAGATGGTATGTATGTAGTATGTTCTTTGTGCGTGTAATTACACACACTCACACTTCAAACTCAAACGCAACAATACTTAGTATTATCCAAAATCAAAATATACTTTATTCGAGTAGGCTTTTACAAGCACTTTTGAATCGTCATTTAACAAACTATTTAAAGTAAAGCTACCACCGGTTCGGAATGTAGATACTACCGAGAAGAATCGGCAAGAAACTCAGTAGTTAGTCTTTTTCAACATCTAATGATACAGTCATGTTAGTTAAATACAATTATATATGTATGTTATGTCTCCTGCCTGGAAGTCAACAAGCATTAACTCCACGCTTTTTTTATCATCAATATAATCTTGTATCGAATAATATGCCTTCTTTACCAATTTCTTTACAATTGACTTGAATCTATGAAACGGCAAAGTTAAAAATGTCTGCGGAATTTTTTGTTTGACCCAAACAGGCTTTGTGGAATCCCAAATTCCTAGTATAATCATTTTTACTTCAAGATTGATAGGTGTTAGTATCTTAATCGTGGCATCGAATTTTTATCACGCTAATCCGTCGCGATTATGCCTCCTTAGCTAAATTTTCCTGATAATAATCTCACGAAATACCCTCATATATAATATTATGAGAATTTCTTAAAGGAGTATAACTTGAGTGATCAACAAGTGTTTGTTCATTTCACTTAGGGCTGCTTTCTACTAAAAACGAAATACATAAAAAGTACACCGGTTTTAGCAGAAATAAACCTTCAAATTCCCTTACCTAATAATCTACGTACTTTTTTTACTACGTACGTTTTGGAACGTTTTTTTTTTCAGTTTTTATCTTAATTTTATTTAAATGATTATTTAGGGCATGCTGTGGTCTTCTATAATTGAAGAAACACACAACTTGTAACCCTTATATTGTTTAATTTTAAGAATATGTATTTAATGTGTATCTTTTGTTGGAGACTTGAGAAATAAATAAATAAAATAAACTTACGAATTAAGCACGTTAATTAATTAATCCATTAAGTTAATCAGAATTGTTTTGATTGGAATAAATATGTTTAAATTTTATTTTATATCAATAATGAATACTAGAATGGTACTGCGTCCTAGTGCAATGTGTTTTATTTATTCTTTGATATTTTTTCGAAAATTAAAACATAAAAGCCTGTTCGAAATTAAGAGCAATTCAAAGAAAATTTGGTTGAATGGCAACCCTCGCTGCTCTTCACTGAATACGTTGGTGACAGGCTTCACGTTACTAAAATCGATTCATTGAACCGAACACAAAGTGCGGGCTTAATGTCACGAACTCTTTAAATTAGTAAAACCTCTTAAAGTGATAAATTCTATGTAACATCTTTTAGCTTGAACTTAAATTTAAATAAACGTTTTGCGTAGTATTTTTTAAAGATTATTATTAATTATTTTTTATATGAACTAGTCTCAATGATCTTACGCCGTGCAATAAAAAAATTACTAAAAATGCGACAGAGCCGTGTGTGAGCATCACGAAGCAATATGGCTAAGTTTTTATAATTTTTCGTGTACTGATAAGTAGAACATATACGGGAAATACAAACAAACATGAAGGTACATTAAACAAACAAATACACCAAAGGCACTGGCAATATTTAAAAACAGAAGATTTTGCTTTCATTTTATCTCTAGTTAAAGGACAATGGCTCAGGAGAGACTATCCATACACACAGCATTCATTTTGTAGCTAAAATTTGTGCGCAAACAAAATTGTGTTCTCTTTTCCCTCTCTCAAAATCAGATGGATTATCATATCCACGACCAGAATCTTTAGGCGCATGACCAACTTTTTTACCTACTTCCCGAGACACGGGATTGTAAGCATTGCCATCTTCGACTCTGGTCAATTACTGAGATTTTTTGTGACAATAGGAATAAAACTGTCACATATCCTGTGTCCACCCACATTGGGTAAGAATGGTGGAATATGCTACAAACTATCCAAAAGCAGAGCAGGCTGTTATAGATATTTATATATACTAATATTATAAATTCGAAAGCAAATCTGTCTGTCTATTGCTCTTTCATGGCTAAACCACAAAAAACAAATTTGGTATGAAACAAGAGTCAACTCCAAATAAGGATACAAGCTACTCTTAACGATCAACCCATAAAACGCAAGCGAAGCCGCAGGTAACAACTACTTAATAAAATAATACTAAACTTAAAAATACAACTAAACAAATCTAACCCTTCAGTGCCACTGTATCTTTATAAACATTTGACAAAACCTAAACTTCTATGAATCTATGAAATTCATCATTAAACATAAAAACCCTTTTCTATACTCTATGGTCGTTGGATATGAATGTTCCGAACACGTAAGCGGCACCTTGCTCGTTAATTATTCGGCCTAATGAGCCTCGCTCGATTCTGTCGGGAACTGACATCTGTCTACTTTCATCTCGCCGCTCAACGACCGATCTGTATTCAGACTATCACTTGTAGAGCTTTATAGTTATAAAGACCTATTTCAAAGGTTAATCAAAAATGAATAGTTTCATCGTACTGATCTGTTAGAACCGTGTTAAATTATAAAAGTTTTATAGGGGTGTGTCTACATATAAAGTATAGATATTTGCTATAAGCAAACTATAGACTTATACATTTCATACAATTTGCTAATGCCTCTGCTGTATCTTAAAAATACAACACTAGATTTCCAAAGTTTCACTTTTCACTTTCAAAGTTCCGATAACAACACCTTCGACGTTAATAATGCCATTATTTCGCAAATTCTTATCAAAATGATTTTTGAATAGCATATTTAATTATTAATAGGAATGTAACGGAGCAAATATTAATAAATAATTCAAAAGTTAAATTTAAAATTCTGTGTAATTAGAATGTATTTATAATTAATTTTGTAACAAAAAGTTATTTCAAAGGTCAGATCGTTATTTGTTCTTATATAAGCGTCAATAGTGCGGTTTTAGGCCGCTTAGCGATGTAAAAAGTTGCAAGTTCGACCCTGACCCATAGGCTAAGCTTAAGCTTTAAGCTTAATTGGAGGGTAAATAGGAATATCTAACTCCATAAGTTGGGCCATTTCCTTTAAAAAATACTAGTTTAACATACATAATGTTTACACATGGGCAGATGAGAGGCCACGGTCACAGGTTCAATCCTGGCCCATGGGTATGATATAGCATCCACTCTTTAAAAACTTTACCCTCTATTAAAATGAAAAAATAGGTGTATATCTTTAAAAATATTGCTAATTTTATCTGAAAGTTTCCAATTAAATTGGACGACATTTTAAATTTGATATTAATCTTCAATCGTAGACTATTTATATACATATATACATAACATATTATTCAGGTCAATCTTCTTGAAATATCGTAATGAAAAAATCTTGATTCGGCAGTTGAAGCCACATGATCGAGAGGCGGACGGTTAATTAAAACAAGAGTTAATTTACTTGAAGCTCAAGCGTAACAGAAAAAAAAATGACGTACAATACGTTTTTAATGTCGAAGGATTTTATTATAGTTATTTATAGGAGAAAAAAATTCAAGATTCAATTTAAAAGTCGTATTATTGTGCCCGTATGAGGCAGATACGGGAAGCTAGTTTATTATAAACTAATCACGAATATACACGTTTCAATAACCGAACAAAAATATCATCGCTGTAAAAGATAATTATTATACTTCGAAATGATAAGCCATCCTTCTGGTTTGATGTTAACAGAATTTCCTCTGTGTTTCAGAATTACTTAACATTGATGCTTATTCTAAATTATTTTTTAAATTATATAATCAGCATCACTATTCTGTGAGAACTCACTTCATTTCTTAATCGTGAAATGTTGAAATACGACTTACGGTGAAACGCTACTTTGGTTTCTGTATCATTTATGACATTCGCCAATCGTCTTCTGCGGTGAATTTCGAGTTTGTTCTTACGGAATAATTAGACTGATCTTCTGGCGATTGAGATAAAAGGCTGTTAAAGATGTGACGTTCCCAAATATGAGATGAATATGTAAAAAGTTTTGATTCATGATGTTAAATCTACTATATAGATCACTTGTCAATCGCGGTTTCACTCCCGTTTCAGGGATTGGTCGCATATATCCTTCCAGGGAGTTCAAAATTGCTTCATAACAAATTTCATCGAATTCGGTTGAGTAGTTTGGTATACGGTAGAGTTACTTTCGCATTTAAAATATTTGTATAGATAAATTTATATTGAGTAAGTATTCGTTGATCTTAATACAGGTTAACCTATAAAATATTATATAATTTTATTTATTTAACATAACTCTTTGTCGGTATTTCTCGGTAGAATCGACTTCATTCAAAACGAATGGTAATTTATATATACTATAACAATGACGATTCGAAAGTGTTTTATGAACCCACTCGAATAAAGATGACTTCGACTTTATTTTGACAGTTTTATCTTTTTGATTTTGTCAACAATTTGTTTTAAATACATAATATAAAAAGAGTACAGTCTACTGCTGGACTCAGACCATCAACCATTGCGATGTCTAATACGGTAAAGCAGACACGTATGTGCCGGATCTTCTTCCAACGCATGTGTATTGTGTAGTAGAATACACATTTGGTACAATATATCGAATGCATGCAGCCCGCTTACTAAGCACTGGACCGTCGTGGTCATAAATAATATTTTTTGTGTATTCGCACATTTATTTATTAAAAATATCCTGAGAACACAATTAATAAGTCTACGTAAGCTATAAATTGTTATCGGTGTCGAAATATTAAATTTCATATTCATGATCGAACATGCTATGCCGATATAACTCATTTTTCGTTCTACTAATTAACAACACAAGGATATAAGATCTTCTAATAATTAATATCATTCCAAAGTATTGCAAATATTATTACTTAAGTGCTTTCATTTGATCAGCTTTTAACATTGTTCTCGTGTATATATTTAAAATCGATGGCGTGGCTGATTAATTCATCGACGCGATATAAACGTTCACTATTCGAAAAGATAAGCACATTAATTCGATTCACTTCGCACCTCAGAGCTCACGTGTATGAAAACCGCTGTAATCGCGTTATTTTTCCCATCCATTGTTACTGAATCATATATTATGTGATCATGTTGTGGTTTTAATCATTCGAGTTGATAAAAAAAGAGTTTGTTATGGAACACTCGGTTGGAAAAAGATGCTTTCGTTATACAATATCTATTAAATAATAAATAAATATTGGACAACATCACATGCATTACTCTGATCCCAATGTAAGTAGCTAAAGCACTTGTGTTACTTTTCGATGCCATATAAACTATATATATATTTATAACCCTCACCAATTTAGGAAGTCATATATCGCACACAGACCGCTTACATTCCGTTTTGTGACTGATAACGCTCTTAACTGTCGCCTGTGTATCCCCAGTTCATCAGTATAATACATTCTATTAGAGTGATAGGAGTTGAATGTGTGTGAATGAGATAGACATACAAACGCAACAGATTGCTAAGCTTCTGTGGTTGACAGTGTCAATATGCGGAAGTGAAAACTATCATATGGCCTATTTGCGTGTGTTTTCATGTTATAAATATACGAATAAAATCTTATATTATAATATGTTAATTCAAATTATAAATTAATTACAACAAATATGATAAGTTAAATTTTAGTTACTCACACACTTACTTTAAAAAACGTTTAGTGTGATTATTAATTTCTTTGCCAAATTCTTATATACGTGGATCGGTTCCATAATGAATTTATGTATCAATTTTGTCTCATTTTAAGGATTCCGTACATATAAAAGATATATGAACCCTTATAAGATCTCTTCGTCGTTTAACTGTCCGTCCATCAAAATTATTTTTCTCAAGCAGGTATGATGGTATCAAATTCACATTGATATCAAATACTCAATTCTGCAGTCCCTTGGATTAGTGAACGGATGAAATCTTTAAGTCGACGCAATCAAACGATACGGCTATTTGGCGATGTCACCATATCTCTCTCAAAGGCAAGGGAATCAAAATCTATATGGAACTCCCGAATAGGTTCCGGATGGGTGACCTACAATAGTGAATCGTAAATGTCTTATAACATAAGTAAAGTTTTAGTTACATCACAAAAGACTTTGTCTGAGTGAAAATAAATTAAAAATATAACTTTTTTCAACTAATTAATTAAAATTCTAAATTTCACCCGCATCACCTAGATGTCCGAAAATCCACAACAGCGCGATTTTTAAGAAAATTTCTGCCTCGCACAACCACTCTGTGGAACCAGCTTTCGCCGGCGGTTTTTCCGAACTGATACGACTTGGGAACCGTCAAGGTGAGCCTCCTGCTCGTTTGCCCCCTATAACATAAATAAAAAAAAAGCTTAAAATAACCTGGTAAATATCTCAGTATTGTGTGGTGGTACGATACCCTCATTGTACTAGTCTAACTAAAACTTGTCCGGTTTTGTTTTTGTTTAAACATGTTACTTTGAGTTATAAATTACGTCTTGCGAGGGTTGCGATCATAATGTAAACAATATACTGTGACTGTAACAGAAATTACACAATCGAAACACTTTTTTTATTGAATACAATATTAATACATTTACACAAAAAATCACTGACGACATCGGCACTACATAAAAATTAAGTTAGAGGCTAATATTTGCTTCGAGCAGCTTAACGTGCTAGCCTCAAATTTCGTTCATGGACCTTTTTAGGCAACTTTATTTTAACTGTAAAACTGTGAGCACATCGTATTTTCTTACAGACTGAAATAACAAAATGAATGATAAAAGAACGTCTGATTCCACATTTATCGAATGTCCATTCTCGATGGACACTTGCAATTGTGCAGGAAATGTTTTATTCTACGAGAGTTTGTCTTTCACAGTAATGGGTGCGTTAGTGTGAAATTGTCGAATTCCTAACTTTGCTGAGAATTTCTTGGTAAAACTCAAATTACTTGTATTATACTAATTATATAATCGTTTGTTTCAGGTAAGCTGAACTGAATGGTTCGAAGACTGAAGGTAACAGAAGATTATTTAATATATAAAGTGTTATGAATAAAATTTGTTCACTAAAATTGAAGTGCACTACTCTTGTATTAAAAGTTTCAAATACACACATGCAATCGTAAGGATGAAAAAAAAATTGGTACATGCCCAACATCTTGCTGTAGACCAGAATGGTGATAAATCTTGGTGGCGCATTGGCGATGTAAAGAATAATTAATATTTGCCATTGTCTATAGGCAGTAGTGACCACATACCATCAGGTGGAACATTTGCCCATCCACCTACATCCTACAAAAAAACTATTCTTATAGCATTCAATATCCATACTAATCTAACTGCATCTACTTAACCAACTTTTTGACTATTGAAATAACAAGCTTGAATTTAATATCCAAGCAAATTTGACGACAACCCATCGCGAAGCACGAAGAAATTGTAAACACAAGAAACCTTATTGAACTCGAGTTTGAACTTCGATTGATTAAGATTCACGTGTTCCATATATTAAATATTTGGACATTTTATTCATCCAATTACATCATTATATTTAACCTATTTTATTTGCTCTTGAGTAATATGTACAGTGACTCAATATGTATTGTACGATCAGGTTAATTTGTTTGTGTCTCCATTTGTATAGTAGCGACTATTAGATTGTTTAAACAGCTTTGCGGCGGTGAAATGGACAGCCACTGTAATTGGTTCAAAATCCAAATCTAACCAGTAAAAATACAAAAGTAAGTTTGTTTATTTATTACGATTTCACGTCTTAACTACTCAACCGATTTTCATGAAATTTAGCATACATGTTGGTAGGTATACTTACTATTACCTCTAGAAGCTGTAGTATAAGCATTTTTGAAACTCGGTGGTGGGGTTTTGGGAAAGCCCACCTGCGTACCATCTATTTGTAAGATATTATACCAAAAACAGAAATACTTGGTATTGTTGTTAAAGGCTGAATGAGTTAGTTGTACTATAAGCACAAAGGACATAACATCTTAATTCCAGAGATCGGTGGCGTTTGCGATGTAAGGAGTTATTAATATTTCTTACAGCTCCAAAGGTTATGGATGCCACCTTACCATCAGGTAGCCCATTTTCCCGCACCCCTACATCTGTCATAAAAATATTATTTCACAAGATTAAACTTAAATTTACTATTGTTGCGGAATGTAGATTACGTCAAGAAAAATTGAGAAGAATCTCGGTCGTTTGTCATTTCATAAGGAACCGAGATGGCTTAGCGGTTCGAACACGTGAATCTTACGAATGATTGCGAGTTCAAGCTCGGACAAACACCAATGAATTTCCTGCCTAATCAGTGCTTATAACTCGTCTCGAATACAGCGGTATGGCAAAACGTTGCGAAAAATTGCAATTGCAAATTGCAGATACTTATTTAAGCGTTTCTGGATATTCTACCCTAACGTGAAATACCAATATAGTTTACAAAGAGGTCTTAAATTAACGTAATATTTTAAGTTAATCTATAAATATATTCAAGCCACGCGAGCAAAGCCGCGGGCAACTGCAAGTCAATTATATATCGAGAGTAATATTTAATCAATATCACAAATCAGGAAAAGTTAATAAATGTAAGTATTGAACACGATTGTTTACTTTGGAAAAATAAGGACAGAATAAAACAGGCTACGAACGAAACCCGTTGAAAGGAAACGGAAGTTTGTTTTACAAGCACTCTAAGAATTGTATCTATCTATGCAATATACCTATCTGTTAATAACGTTCGCGTGACAGTCCAACCCTACAAAGCCAATGAAACCCATCAATTTTAAGGTTCAACAAACTTGCGCGACCTAATGTTTGTGGTGTTCGTTCGTAAAGATAAGTACAATTTTAAAATGAAATGAAGTTACTATTGAAAATACACATAGCAATTGCATTGCTGCCGCTCTCTTTTTGAGTACGTGGCTTGGAGCATATTCCACCACGCTACTCTAATGCGAATTGGAGAGTTGGATACACGTGTGGTAGATTTTGTGTCATGCAGGTCACCTCACCTCATGATGTTTTCTTTCACCGCCGAGCACGAAATTCATTACAAACATAAATCAAGCTCGTGAAAATTCAGAGGTGCTTGCCCGACTTTGAATTTAAAATGCGCGTGTTCTAACTCCTGGACTTCACGGCTATTTGGCCCTTCTTATATGCAGTCATTATTAAATCTTCAGATCGATACAAGATTATATAGATGATGAAAAAGCGTGGAGTTAATACTTGTTGACTTCCAGGCAGGAGACATAACATACATATTGTTTCTTGCCGGTTCTTCTCGGTAGAATCTACATTCCGAACCGGTGATAGCTTCACTTAAAATAGTTTGTTAAATGACGATTCAAAAGTGCATGTAGAAGCCTACTTGAATAAAGTATATTTTGATTTATTTTTTTTGTTTGAATAGGAATTTATATTTTTACTTACAAGTGCAAGGCCGTATTAAGCGTATCTTACAATTGGTCAGACGTGTCACATTGTCTTTAACCGTAGTAAAAAACAGTTCACCACCACCATTTTTGTGTGTGTGTTGCCACTTTTTAACGAAATATATATATGTATGTGAAAAAAAACATTCATTCAGTTCAAAATCGATCCATATTAAACACATTAACTCTATTAATTTTTTTTGCAAATAGGTTTACGTAGTAAACTTTTACTAATGAACTGAAAAAAAAAGAGAATTAGATGTAGTAGAATTCTTTATATCTTAGAAAAACGAAATTTATTATTTCGCCCAACCACTCTTTGGAAACAGCTTTTGCCGACAGTTTTCCCGGACCGACTTGGGAACATTTAAGAAGAGCCTACACATACCTGAAAGACCTGCAATACAAATGCAAGCCCCCTGGTGTTGGGTCGCATGGCCGTTTGTAGTTACTTACTGATGAGCCTCCAGCTCGTTGCCAACTATTCTAAAATTTATCTTATCTATATAAATAATATTTGATTGATTTTTGACGAAATTAAAATTGGTCTATTTCGAATATCCTTGTCTTAAACGATGTTTCAATAAATTTTTAGATACATCACCATTCCATAAAGTGTGATAACATTATTTTACAATATGACAATAGGAACTGTAACTTTATTGTTGCTAATTTTAACATATTTCGCACGTGACATTGGCAAAATAATCTGTGCCATTTCGGCACAAAGAAAAGCCTTATAAGCCTTAAAAGCGAGTCGTTACATTTATTTAGATTTTATTCTTGAATTTAAGACACCCTATATTTTTAAAATGTATGGTTAAATATATTTATAACTCAAAAGAGAATTTATATTTCACTCATTTGAGCACTGACATAATATAAGATTTTTTTCATAACTTCCAACATTCAACATAACTAATTTACGGCTTTTAAATATTTTTTTCTGACTATTAAAAGAGAGTTGTTACACAGTTCAATTTCAATATAAAGAATCTAGCCTCAAATTAGCGACAATTTATATTGAACTCAAATCAAATTTTATCTTAATAATATTCTATTATTTTATTTTTTTATTAGAAAAAAAAACGTTGTATGACTTTCCATTATTTATTTCATTATCATAGATATGAAAAGATTTAATGCACATTTTTGGTATTTTATTGTTATTGTATACGTAGGCGTTCGTCCAAATGTTACCTGATACTACCCAAATACATTAGATCTGTAAGAAATATTAAGTATTCCTTATACTGCCAAAGCGCCACCAAGCTTGGGAACTAAAATGTTATGTCCCTTGTGCCTGTAGTTACACTGGCTCACTCACTCTTCAAACCGGAACACAACAATACCAAGTATTACAGTTTAGCGGTAGAGTATCCGATGAGTAGGTCTTGCAGAAAATCATCAAGGTTTTGATGCGTTTCCTTCAAATCATTTAATAATTATGTATAATTATTAAGCGTCAATACCGCGATGGTTTTCGAGCCGACTAGCGATGTAAAAAGTCGCAGAATCGATCCTGACTTCTTGAGCTATTGTCGTTCCCACTCCTAACACAAGTGATAGGCTTAAAAAGAGGGGTAAATAGCAATATTAGTAATTCCTTAATTCATTTGGGGCATTGTTAGTATTCTTTGTTAAAATATATATAAATGTCGCTATCTGTGTCTGCCATTTGACGATCAAATTCTTCGATAAGTTTCAAGATTGTTCTTACAGTTTAGCAATACAGTACAGATAGTTCGCTAATCGATTCAAGTGAACCCGCAATCTATCACATCTCTTTCAACTGCCGTATATTATTCAAAATTAAATAAATGGTCATTAGAGGTAACAAGCCGGAAGAAAGAGACCACAAGTGAACCGATAATCTAAATACGGTTGCGGAACCTAATTAAATACGGAAGGCGGAGAACCAGAAGCTTTAAGCCACCCTCAAAGAGCCACATTCATGGGACATAACCTCTTAGTTACCAAAGTTGGTGGTGCATTGGCTGTATAAGGAATACTTAATATTTCTTATAGATCTAATGTATGTTTAGTAGTTGACAGTGATTGCCCAAAGTGTGAAATAAAAATAAAATATAGATATTGAACATACATATGTAAAAACATATTCAAAACATAATTTAACATTCTAACAAATATCGAAATAGTTCAAATATTTGCAAGTTTCATATTTCTAGTTCGTTGGTCAGATCGTAGCCAAATGAAGTGTGAACCCAGTCGTGGATCACACTTGACTGATCACGTGACATGGTTGGGAAGTTCATAAAGAGTCCAAAGGTTTGGCTTAAGCTTTAACCCTTTTTCTACAAATCGATCTTCAATATTATTGATTTCAAATCAGTTTAAATTCGTCGATATATAAATAGTTTCAACGATTTAAAAGTTACGATATATTTATTGATTAATAAGTTTAAATGTTACAAGTTCATACAGCCTTAATAGCAAGTCTAACATCAATTTTGTGGAAAAACTGTTCGTTTCATTTCTATATATATAATTTATTACATATATAAATTGCTAAAGTTACACTTATTTTTTTATTTTTAAATTGTTTAGCAATTAGTTGGTAATTTGTAATTGTCTTGTGTTTTGTAATTTTCATTTTGATATTGTATTATAACAGTAGAAAAAAAGTTATGTAAGGTTAATAGATAAAACTGTCCTTTTCCATGCCGTGATAACTTTTAATTGAAACAACACTCAGCTAAAAATATAATTACCTTTATTTTAAAACCTATAAATGGTGTATGTTTTGTAAATTATCCCTAATGTCCCTAATTATCAAATGCTAGTACATTTTAACAATAACAAGTTGCTACACGAGAAACAATTTGGATTTACAAGGAGTCGCTCGACAACTGCCGCTGGTGTTGAGCTCGTTAAAAATATTTACAAGGGCTGTGAGGAGGCACAGGATGCCTTAGGGATATTTTGTGATTTATCTAAGGCCTTTGATACTGTGCAACACGAAACTTTGGTCAGGAAGCTACGTCATTATGGAATTAGGAAGACTGCACTCAGTCTTCTGATTTCGTATTACTAAGCAATCGGATTCAGAGGGTTGATGTAAATGGAAAGAGATCTCCCGGGTCTCCAGTTACTGTGGGGGTCCCTCAAGGATCAATTCTTGGACCATTTCTCTTCCTTGTTTATATAATTTACCTGCCACATCTCCTAAGTGATAAACTCGAGATAGTATTGTTTTCTGATGATACTTCTTTAATTTTTAAAATAAAAAGACGTCTTTCAATATATGACGATGTGAACAATGCTCTCTTTGAAATAGTAAATTGGTTTAGTGTTAATAATTTAATGTTAAATAGTAAAAAGACAAAATGTATTAAATTCACTACTCCCAATCTAAGATGTGTCAAAACGAGTGTACTTTTAAACGGGGAAGCATTAGATGTTTTAGAATCAACAGAGTTTCTTGGTATGACAATAGACTCTAAGCTCCAATAGGGCCCCCATATAAATAAATTGGCGAATAGACTCAGCTCTGCAGCCTATGCGGTAAAAAAAATTAGACTTTTGACTGATGTGGATACGGCTCGACTTGTGTACTTCAGTTATTTCCACAATAATACACAATAATAATATAATTCCACAATATAATGTCGTATGACATTAATACCCTTTTTTGTACTGCAGAAGAGGGCTATTCGTTCAATTTATAACCTGGGTTCAAAAGATTCGTTAAGAGGTAAATTTAAAGAAATTAAAAAATGACTGTCGCTTCTCAATTTGTTTTTGATAATGTTATGTATGTACGCAAAAACATAAATGATTTTCCCAGAAATTGTGACGTCATTCTATTAACACTAGGAACAAGAATAAACTTGTTACTCCGAGTACCCGATTACACAGGGTTAGTAACTCTTTTTTGGGGCAATGTATACGTTCTTACAACAGGATCCCAGAAAACGTTCAAAATTATTCAATTATAAAATTCAAAAGAATCGTTAAAGAGCGTTTGTGTGCTAAAGGATATTACAAAACTAATAACTTTTTAGTTGGCTGCACACCTTGGGAATGAAATGATCGCCTCCAGGCTGTTTCAAATAGCTAAAATATAATTATTATTGTACATGCAAAATGGAAAAAAAAAATATCCCGCTGAGTTTCTTTCGCCGGTTCTTCCGAGGTGTTAAATTCCGAACCGGTGGTAGATATTTGATTATCAATAAAATAAAATATAAAAATTATATATAGCATATATAATATTTTCTAAATGTTAGATTTCATCACACATAAAGGCGATGCCATTTCTGACTCTATTATGAGATGTAACGTCATTACGTACAACATTTGTTTCACATCAAAGGCGAAACTAAGTGTTTTCCAATTTTAAACCGACCAACCCGAACTGGAGACGCGTCCGAAAATAGCCGAACTGAACCGAAAGGTTCCGAAAATAAACGAACGCACGCTACCGCACCGCCGACGTAATTCTTGACCCTATTTCAAAAATGTCTTAATATCTGTAGTTAGAAAGTGTTGACCACGAATTAATTATATTACAGTTCAAAACATATTTTATTAATTACAGTTTAATGAATCTATATATCGAATAGTATTAAATCAATTATTTATTGCCTGGTCATTTATAGTGATTACGGTTCAATTATTTGCAAAAATTCAAAATTGAATTAATTAAAATAAAAAATTTATTATGAATTTACTGGGAACACTTTGCCCTACAGTTGCGTTGAATTTAAGAAAAATATACAAAATGTTGTGTGGCATAATATTTTTTCCATTTTCAAAAGGAAGGAAAAAAATGCACAACATTTTTTTCTCCGTTTCGCACGTACATCTTGCTAGATGAGCGCAATATAGAATAAATGCGCCAGTGTGACTTGTAAAAGAGATGAGATCCGAGATTAATCAGATTCAAATTAGAAGTGTACCTACATATCGTCTTAACATTTGACAAATGTGTCATGTAATACAAACTTGAGCTGACGTAAATGTTTAAATGTGTATAACGAAAACCAACGCTAATTTAATTTCCAAGCAATATTTGCCGTTTGTTCTTGAGGAAACGAAGTCTGCCATTCGTACTGCCTGTTACCCTCTCATTAATATTAATGATTCGGTTTCGTAACGAGAGAGGTTTTCTGAGGCAATAACTATATGTTATACAAAATGGAACATAATTGCTTGTTAATTATTCAAAAATGTTAGCTTTTATTTTAAATTTATTTCCGGTATATTAAATTAGTAAAATTTTTAAGGTTTTTCGAAGACGTAGCAGCCCCTTAATAAAGCAAAGCAAAATCCTCGCGCCTTTTAAAAAAGTAGCGGCTTGTTCAGCCACGCTGCTTCAGTGGGACTCAGATTATAAAACTTATAATTTATGCACTGGACTTTGTTAGCATACGGTGTCAGGAATGGTTTATTTATCTAAGAGAGCTAATATTTATGGACGAAAGTAACTACTTATTAAAATATGGAAAATAATTTTTAGTCTCTTATTTCAAATGATATATTTGTCCCATTTGCAGTAGAAACACTTGGACCTTGAAGGAATAGTTCAAAAACCTTTATTAAAAGTATAAACTCGTTCTTTTGCCCCCACTGACGACAGAAGCGCTGGTTCAATTGTTGCTCATAGAATTGGAATTGCAATTCAAAGGCATATAAATTATTTTTTCAGTATTTTTTTTCTTGTATACAATTAAGGCCTCTAACTGTACAATTCACGTTAATAATACTGATGTAAATAAATGCTTAAATTATGTCCCTTTCTAAAATTAAAAATAAATAAATAAAAACACGATATTTTTAAATAAAATCCTAAATATAAAAGAAATAATTGTTATCCTACACCATTGGTAAGAGTGACGCGTGTGTGCGCGTGCGCCGCGAAAACGCACAAATATTTCAAAGTAACACCGTGTAGACACACGTCTTATCAAAATAAATCGTTCTAATTTACTGCTGTTTATATGCAATGATTGTAATGACCATTTCGTCTCGAACTATTAAAT
The DNA here is from genome assembly GCF_037043105.1 of Vanessa tameamea. Classification (NCBI taxonomy): domain Eukaryota; kingdom Metazoa; phylum Arthropoda; class Insecta; order Lepidoptera; family Nymphalidae; genus Vanessa; species Vanessa tameamea. The sequence continues at coordinate 10,601,525 of NC_087324.1, forward strand.
ATATCTTTAAAACTTTACACTTTTTATTTCAACACAATCAACAGTCATTTCCGTTTGGTTCTTGTAATAGTTTATTTTAAAATTTTATTCGTATTAACAATTTAGCATTATCCGCGATGAATGAATACTAATAATATACACATCGTTATATCGATTCGCCTGGCTTGAGACGAAATAACTTTGCTTACAAATAAAGTTTCTTATAGACTTTTCTTTTTTAAATGTATGTAAACAGTATGCGTGCCAACTCTTGCAGTTTTTTTTTAACAACGTCGTCTAAGCTGTAATTTTGCACACACTTTTGTTTCCGAAATACATGGTGTACTTAATTTCATTCGTTTAAATAAAACTTCCTCTATATAAATGTTCCATTTTAACTTATTATTAAAGTATAATTTTAAAGGAACGATAGTTGACAATACATTTAGTGATTCATTAGGTGTTAACATATACTGTAACGGGAACTCACATCGCGTTCTCTATTTTTTTATTTTTTTTTATTTACTTTACAACATCCACGGGCTCACTGTTGCCCGTGCCTTTTTTTACATTTTATTTTTTATAAATTGTGGCGTTATTTTATATTTTCACTGAACATCAGCAGATCTTCGCTGGACTTCGACCTTGTCGTCTTCTTGGAAGACGTGGCCCACACTGACATTTTTTTTTTCTTTTTTCAATTTAAAATAATATATAAATAGTCCATAATAAATAATATATGATAATATATAATATATAAAAATACTGTATATGATGTTTTTTTTTTTAATTTTATTTTTTAATCCTAATTACTGCAATCCAGCGGGCCCTGCTCCGTGCTCGATCAGAGAGAGCGCGTTCTCTATTATTATTTAATTGTAACAATAAATTTAATGTATCATGATTAAAATCGATTCGAGCACTAATCGTCTTATCCATTTCGTACGGGTAAAATTCACACAATGTTCCCACTTTCCCCCCTTGAAACCCTTTCTTAATGAGCGCCTATGTCTCGAAAGTATTAACTATGCTCAAGTCAATCGTACCTATATATATACATATATTTGTATATGTGTTGTGCATACATTACACTGCTTAACAAAACCACTACAGAGATTACCAAAGAGTTTGTATATTTGGACTAAAATTAAATTGCAACGAGCAACGTTACTTTAAAGTCACTAACATATATTCTATGACAGAAATATTAAAAACATATAAAATATTTAATAAACATCTACGTCTGAATCTGTTCAAAACGAGCTATTTTTCTAATTAATATGCAAATTGTTCGCTCCGTCTGTGTTTTCTTTCGCATACATTAACACGACGAGCGAGGATAATCGAGTTTCTCTCGAAGTAAGTTTAATTTATATTGTAATAGATTAAATCCATGTAAAAACGTTATGAATTTTATTTTAAATTCAAGGATTACATTTATCTTCTTCCGCCAAGCGTTCGGTATCGTTTGAGAGTTTTTTTTATGTCTAAGTGCGACCATTTAAATGCTTCGTCGAGCTAGAGACAAGCTTCTAGGCGTGTAGATTCCGAATTCGAATTTCAAATTTGCATGTCTGATTTTGTTTTATATACATATTTTAATTATTATCATACAATGAATACTATTAAAAATTTGTATTACGTAAATATACCTATATATTTTTTGTATTTTAACGTTGATTAATTTTTAATTTTAACTTTATAAACTATAAACTGGTTAATCTATTTTATTAAAATTAAATGAATAATTATGTTACTTTCAATAAGTTAAAATGCAATATTGTTACAATTTTTTTTTTTTAAATATTTTATGATGTAACCTTTGTAAAAAAACTATATTTCATGGAAATAAATGATGATGGGCGATGGTCGCTTCCCATCAGGTGGCCCATTTACAAAGTACAAAGAAATATGAATTAATGGTCTTTACTAACCGACAAAATGTACAATAACATATTATAAATCAATCAAACTAACGTCCGATGTTACAAGACTCACGACAAACATCCGAACGTTCCAATTCCGTTAACACAGTAAATGTAACATTTGTGATTTAATTTATGTCTCTCATTTATTTCCAATGATTAAATTCTGAACAATTCGATTTATCTCAGTGTCCCATGCCGACACATCTGGGTTGGTTAAACTCGTATATCATTCTATAGCCATACGACAGTGCTCAATAGTCTTGTATTATTGAGATAAGAAGTTATATCATACGATTACAGTTGTAAAGGATATCGTAGTCTAGGGATGGACACGCATTATTAAAATTATAATACAGATCATATTATACAATATATATAAATTCAAACCAAACAGTTTTAGGTATTCATACTTAAAATGACTCTTATTTTTATTTAAATTAAGAATTATTAACATTAAGTTATAACTCTGTACCCTTTCTTATGATAACCATTTAAGTATATTTATCAATGTTAATTTGATTAAAACAACCTTCTAATATTTTTTAATAGATTAATCAGTTTATAATAATGTATCCATAATAGTTCATTTGTTAGGTAAACAAATCATTTAAATAATTATATATATCATAATAAAATACAACAAGTAATAATTACATGAACCAAAACTTTCTTTTTATTAATTTTTTTTTTATGAAATAGATAGGGGCAGTAAATGGACCCCACCTGGCTGTAAGAGGTCACCACCGCCAATCATTACTTACATCTCTAACGCGCCACCAACCTTGGCAACTAAGTTATTTCCCTTGTTAGTTATTATGTCCCTTGTGCCTTATACACTGGCTCACAACTACAAAGTATTGCTGCTTGGCAGTAGAACATATGATGAGTGGGTGGTACCTACCCACGCCCAAAACCCTACCACCAAGTAAGTTTCAGCAGAAATATTGTACTGACTAATTAAATCGAATACAAAATAAAAACAAAAAACAGCTACGAAAACAATAATGAAAAATTGAAATTTTAAAACAAAAATTACTTAAATATTTTAATTTGATTTTAAAAATTCTGTAGCGAGTATGAATTATTTTATCAAACCAAAATAACATATTTTAAAATATATATTTACGCTTGTCTATTTTAAATAAGATGTTACATTTTTCACGAAATTTCCTTATTTCTCATGTAAAATTTTTGCCTTAAATATGAAATGAAACTTTTGACTGCAAAGCGACGACATTTTATATTGTCATATACGATGAAAGCCAGTCTAATTTCGTCGAGTTTCCGTGTGAAGAATGAGTCATAAGAGACATTACACCTTTTCTCTTGTTATATATTTCCACTTTGAGAAATTTACCTTGGGATCAGAATTCATTCATGTAACTTCAATTACATACAAGTATGAAATTTCTCGTGTACTATGGAACAATGGACGGAAGGACTGGTTCATTTTTGCCCAGATGAACGGAACTGCGATTCCACAGTCATGATTTCTAATTCTTATGTAAATAAAAAAATTAAGAGACCTTAGGATCAAATTATGTATACGATAGCCGTTTGTTCGAATTTCAAATCTGTTCTGCGCTCTCCTCGAAACTTTTTCTTAAGGTTTGAATACAAGTGAAATGGCTTCATTTGAGTAACATTGATTCCTTTTTTCTCAGTAATCGTTACTAGTAAATATTTTTAAATATGAACATAATAATCTTCATCAAATACATTTTCAAAACGCAAAAAAAAAAAAAAAATTATTTAGCTTAGCTTAGCTTTTATGTCCTAAGCTATTTATCATAAGTTTTATTTTTATACACTGGAATATTAAGTAACACAGTACTAAGGGAACCTTCGGCTTATTTTTTGAGGATATATATTTAATGACTTGTTTTAATGTAATCGATACGCGCTTATCGTAATGCTACTCCTCTGTTGCCTAATAAATATCAAATCTATATTTAAAGAGCTCTTAATTAAGAAGGTAGTTAACCTTCACCGAAACGCTGAATCTTCTAGTATATTGTTATTTATTAATTTAAATTGGTTTAATCGTTTTCTTATTGGTAATAATATTAAATCAACAATTAAACTTTTTTTTTTGTTACACAATTTATTTAATAAGATAAAAAAGGAAATGGAGAATAATCTTTAATTTGTTACTAAAATTATTGTCAAAAAATCTTATAGTGTAATGAACATTGATAATTTAAACTCGACGTGATACGTGATCGATGCGCTTCATCGGGAGATTGATTAATTTAAAATATTCTTATATTCTTTTAAGTTAAAATATAAATCATGAAGATTATATTAATAAACTCGTAAAGGCAGAGAAAAAATTTCACTTTTAAAACAAAAGTTTGTAGAACAAACAAAATTACTTATACGCGTGTTGAGGACACACTTTTTTATCTGAATATTTAATATATAATCTGAATAAGTAGTGGCTTTGTCGTCGCCGCCATGTTGATAACAAAAGTGTTTTACAGCCAGGCTTTCTTCTCGACGTCTACTAAACATAAGGTTGATAGACATAATCCTTTCAAGCTTATAATAAAGACAATATTTACTAGATTTAGCTGAGGAAGTACCTCACTTGTTTCTTTTTTATTTTAAAATTAGTAGACTGTCAAATGGTGTCATACCGAATGGTCAGTGATCATTATCGCCTATAGACGTTATGATAAGTATCAACCACTCCTTATATTTCCAATTCCAATGAGCCAACATACTTAAGAACTAATATATTATTAATGTCCCTTGTACAAGAAGCTACAAGGACACGCCGTGATATGTTCTAATTTATAATATTATTTTATAAAAGTTGTAAAATTAGACAGGAAATAAAAGATGTCACATAAATGTCCACCTAGATGTCCGAAAATCCACAACAGCGCGATTTTTAAGACATTCTCTGCCTCGCACAACTACTCTGTGGAACCAGCTTTCGCCGGCGGTTTTTCCGAACCGATACGACTTGGGAACTTTCAAGAAAAGAGCGTACTCTTTCCTGAAAGGCAGGCAACGCATCTGCAAGCCCCCCGGTGTTGCAGATGTCCATGGGTGGTGGTAGTCACTTTCCATCAGGTGAGCCTCCTGCTCGTTTGCCAACTATAACATAAAAAAAAAAGATGTAAAAAAATATAACGACATATAGTGTCTACTAATTTACATTAATTAGTCAGGAGTTAAATCTATACAGCATATCACATTTCTCTTGACGTCATATAGCACATTATATTAGGAAATTTCTACTACTGTTATTATACCTAATCTCCGGTATTTATAGTAATTGGTTAATGTTTACGTTTTTCAAAATTAAACCTCGTTTCAAATTTAGATGCTGTCATATATTTTATGATACTCAGGACATTTATTATATTCCATAAATCGTTTACCATAAATACGAACATACGCAAATAGTTAAGGAGTTTAAATGTTAAGTGTCCAGCATATTAAATTTCTGTTAATGTCATATAAGTAATATATTATTTGTCGTAATCCGTTGAGATGTTTATATGTGCTCTGTGACGGCCATTTATAATGACGTTTATATGGTTATAATATGTTAGAACTCTAGAAACTCAGGTAATAAATGGATCACAATTTCTTTTTATTATTATTATTCGGTGTGAACATTACGTAAGCCCAGTTTAATTTAGAGAATACTTGCAGTTTTGCATGAAATTCAGAGTTAGAGTTGGAGTGCGGCCAAAGCTATGAATTTGTGTCTAAGCTTCATTTCAAGAACATTATTTAAAACCTACTTGATATATACTTAAGACGATGTCGTAAATATGTTATTAAATGAATACAGTAAGCAATCTATTCGCCATTAAATCAATGACTTTAATATCAAATGGTACATTAATTGCAAAAGCTAAAAACATAATTATTTTGATATCTGCGACTTTTCTCTTACGACAAAAAGGGGATGGGGGTTTTAAGTTGTGTGTTAAGTAAAAAAAAACAAACTCACTTTCACATCTATACTAATATTTTTTATGCGAAAGTAACTCTGTCTGTCCGTCTGTCATTAACGCGTTTATAGCTGAACCAACTAAGCCGATTTTACCCCAAGAATGGACGTAGGTAACTTTTTCACCCTCTGAGGGGGTTTATACTAAGTATAAAGAGTTGTATACAAGTTCTTGAAGCATTTTCATCACAAACTGAATTTGAAGCAGCCGGAAGCAAAGCCACGGATTTGGAAAATATTGATTTGGTTTTGTTTTGCTCCTTTTCTATGCTTTATTGTATCGTTCATCCGATTGAGTTAAAACTTTGAACAGTTGTTGTTGGCGTGCAAATTTATGGTATAGTTCCATCAACGTACAATGAGTCGCATATGAATTGTATTGTCAAATGTTTAAAGAAGCTAGTATTATATAAAACGAAGTTTTACAGTGTATTTTAAATTGCAAATCATATCGAGTGATGACAGAATATGGCTCAAACAATCCGTGGTTATCGTGCCAAAAGTGGTTTAACGAATTCTTATGTCGTTGCTATAATGTTTACGCTCTCTTTCGTCACATGTATTGTGTCTGTATGTATACGTATCTATAAAGATTTCTTTAATTAGTATCCGGAATGAAGAAATGAAACCGAATTTGTTAGGGATGCTTGAATAATTGATAAGTGGATGAGAATTCAAAGTAAAATTTTAAGGACGCGCATTTTTCATTAGTTACCCAGTTTTGTAAACAAAATCGTTGTATTTTGAAAAATATGAAAATCCCGCGAAGGCAATTTCAAAGAAATTCCGTATAACACAAAACTCAACGCAACGTACGCAACTCGGTACACGTGGCAGAAATCTCTTTGCTTCGGAATTGTTTCATTTTAAAATGTTATGTGTTGAAAAGTTGCACTCAAATCTGACTTTGAAATTTTAGTCTCATCACGCACAAAAACGTCTTCCTTCAAAAATGAGATCTTACAATTTAGAATACGTGATGAAATAAAATTATTAGAAACACTTCCGAAATCTGATTTCACCAAGTTGACGTAACGTGGGTTTTGTGTAAGACTATCTGGGTAACCTACCCATACATCCTCATCGTATATTCTACCGCCAAACAGCAATACTTCGTATTATTGTGATACAGTTTAAAGAGTAAGGTGAACGCCAGTGTAACTTCAGGCATATGGAACAAAACGTCTTTGTACCCAAGGCTGTTGACACATTTGCGATTTAAGGGATGGTTAATATTTCTTACAGTGCCACTGTCTATAGTCTATTATAGACTGCGGTGACCACTTACCATCAGATGATGATGATGATGATGATGGCTGGAGATGGATACAAAAGTAGTTAAAAATGAATCATTTCAAACAACAACACGTAACAGATATAAGTCTCAAAAACGTTTCATTTAAATTGGAACTAAATATTTTGCTATCGTCGCACAGAAACAAGTTTTACTTCTGACTTATAAATTATATTACAGTATTGATATTCAAACATCATTAGGTACTCGTATCACAATTGACATCGGTTCGTCAAAATGTCTGTCCGTCGCTCGTATTGTGTTTATACTTTATATACCTTAGCGACAACATGATAACTAATACTTTGACGTGTTGAATCGATGTTGAACTATCTAGGTTTTGATGTCAGAAAAATCAGTGGCAGTTTTGTAAGCAATTGTATCATATTGTGAATATTATAAAATGTCTATTATTCCAAGTATAAACACATTGCTCTATCATTATTATTAATTAAATTTCTTGGATATTAATATTTTCTATTTTCTTTAATGTACTATTGTAATACAGAGTCTTGACATGAAGATTAATTGACAACTAGACGACTAGGCCTCTAACTACGACGCCAGCGAGCTATCCCAACAGGGTGGAAGTATCCAACGGAAATCGTACTTAGAAGAGTGATATTCCTTGGTAGCTTTCAAAATAATGTCCCAAAAAGGTGGAAGCAGTATTTAAGCCACTATCAAGGTCCCTAGGGCTCGACGCAATGCAATTTTATTCTCGGATATTTATGCAATTTACATTGTTACAACGTTAGCGTGATTTAAAATACAACTAACGCCATCTATTGGCATATATAGTGAACTAATGTAAAATGTGATGTGAAATGTTTGGAGTAGGAACATGTTGCTGTTACACTATAGTTTTTTTTTTAGTTTTTTTACCAATGATTCGCTTTTCTACCTATAAATTTACATAACAATATTTGTTTTTATCAAATAACTAACTTCCATAAAAAATAATAAAATTTCAACCGCAGACCAGGATAACCCTTGACTGAAATGGGTCCCTTGTGTCTGTTTATACACACTGGTTCACTCACTCTTCAAACCCACAACAAGAATAAGCATTGCTGTTTGGTGATCGAATATCTAATGACTCGGGAAGTATCTGACCAGACCAGCTTACATAAAACTCTAGCACGAAGTACTTTCTATAACGCAATCAAATGACTAAAAAACTTATTCGGTGGCAAAATCGGGACCGATTACTGGTCTATAATAAATTAATATCTCTATACTTCCTGTTAATAAGGCTTTTATCAGTAATGAAAAAAAGGTAGGCATCATTTGTGATTTCAAGTGTTGATAATTACGTACAGAATATTGAATCACATACTACTATATATACAGGGTTATTGGTAATTCGACGTATTCCCGTTAGGAGATGATAGGGGTGATTATTTGCGATAATTTTAACCCCCATATGCATAGTGCAAAAGTGAACTATTTTTGAGTTATCACGTTTTTTAGATTTTTTCAATCTAAGTCAAAATTGCAACTTCAAAAATTTATTAAAAAAAAGTATCAATTAAAATCTATTTTTTTCTTCTGATTTATAAAAACGATTAAACATTGGATATTTTTCAATATTTAAACAATAATTGTCGGTCCAAATTTAAAAATGCGAGACTTTTCTGTCTCGCCTTTTTATTTCAATATATTTTTTATTTTTTTCCCTCAAATATGCCTGAAAAACAAAAAAAATCATTAAGAAACTTATTCTGCAGATTATTTTAAAAACATAATCGTTTACTTAGCTTTTCGGAAATGTATAAAAACTAGGAATTTATTTCAAAGCAACCGAAATAAAATGATCAGAAAGGACGCTGGTGGAGATTCGTATTCGAACATGACCGAATTCGTACTAACGGTCGCTTTTTAAAATTCCCACAAAATTGATTTAAAATAATATCCAATGTAAAAAACTTACTTATTTACTTAACTTACTTACTTAATACAAATTTAAAATAAAATTTAGATACATAAACAGTTCAGTAGCTAAGTTACAATTAAGATATTTTTTTATCATACGATAATCAAGCTATCGATTTGTTGTATTATTTGTGAATATGTATGACGAAGACCCCGAACCAAACAATACTGCCGGCTCACCGTCATATATATATCCATATTTATTCTAGTGTTTTCATCCTTATTAAGTTTGGAGTATTTATATATATAACAGACCGATATAGCTTTCATGAAATAGACTGATATGGCTATTCATTCACTGCGTAGGGTCGTAGCGTGAATCTTTGTAACATACTAGCTACCCTTCAATATTTTAATCCGTGCATTTTTTTATAAACAGTCTTACGACGTACAATATTTTTTGATTCACGCGTTCATTCAAATATCTCGAATTTCTTATAAAATTATAGCAAACAGTAAAATTTTTATTTAATTCAACACTACTAATTTTATGCTTAAGACTAAGTAGAATTAATATTATCTTTGATGAGATTTGATAATCAACATGATTAAACTATAGAATAGTTCTTATGTCCATTTTTATATGATATACTGTTGCGGAAATTTCTGATTCCATTTTAAACTGACACAAACCTCTGATACAATGTTTTTGTGTATCGGTTACGGTTTTGGCGTTTTAAGCGAACCCTTCGAAAGTGTTTGAACCGAGAACTTCCTTTTCAACTACATCCGTATACAGCTAGTATTATAAAAAATATGCAACTTGCTACATATACAGCCTAGGTCCCATCTCAAACTACAATCTTATACAGTATGACATTTTTATGTATATGAGATTTGTAGTTTTAGGCAAAAAACAAATAAACAATACTTACTTCTTTATTATACGAGTATGACGAGCTTCAAATGGACAATCTAATATAAAAACAAAATCAAATCAGCATAGTCGCTTAGAATAGATTCTCCGTGTAATATACAAACTCCTTAAGAATTTTAATATAAATTATTTTTAATTCTATCAACTCCTTTAAGCGCTAACATTAAAAAATAACGTTCTGCTTTCAAAATTGGATAGATAACACTAAAACTCTTCAATAACTACCAAACAAAAAAGAAAATAGTTGGACAAACAAAGAAACTTTTTGAAGAGAAAAAGGTTCTGAACTGTTTAACCTTTGCCTATATATTTACATAGATATTACAACGAAACTTTTTAATGTTATAGCAACGTATATAAATATAATTCTAAAACAGTGGCAGTGTATCTTATCACGTGCAAACCGCTCACGATGTTTTCCTTCACAGCTCAACACGAATTATAACCACAGAATAAATGCAAAAAACTCACATTTCGCAGATTAATTCGGTTCAGACGACGAGTTTATCCACTAGGGTATTAGGATTGAGAAGAGGTTTATGTAAAACGTCAATAATAAATTCTTATGAAGTGATATTCAAGATTGCTACTCAATAAAATTCGGGTCCTGGCTTAAGGGCGGTCCCTCACCGGGAGCATTTGTATACGACAGGTCAGACTCGAGCATTACATAAGTTAGTCCGCATTACGGGTGCAACCCGTAATGACACACAATAATAATAATACTTTATTAATGTCAGAGCGATTGAAAATTGTTAAGGTTACAAAAGTAGTTTTGTACAATTTTATTTGAATTAGTTGAGTGAATTGCTGAACTATTTAACTATTCCTGTCTAGTTTTAAAAAATCTGTATTAAGGAGTAGCAGTCATGTTCCGCTTTTTACATGCTATAAAAATATGTATATTATAATCGACCATTCACTTAAACATTTAAAATAAATATCGACGGACTCTGATTATCAAAGTTTCAGTTAAATATCAACAAAATATTATGAAATTCATCAAGAATGCAACTGACAGTTAGAAACTTGTAACCACTATGACAACCCAAGATGGATGCCCGTTTCTCTTAGTACGCCTCAAAGGTGACGTCACTTGCTTGACCACGTCATTCGGTTTTCGTTCTACAATAATATATATATTCTAAATAAAAAAATTAAACTGTATACGAATGCTCGTCTAAACTCTTTCGCGGTCTGAGGGGAAGGTAAAACGAATCTTAGATTGTGTGATGACCAGTGCTAGTAAGGATACCACACTAAGACTAAATATTTTATTGTCTTTATTTAAAGTTATTTTCAATATTGTAATAACGTTTACGAATGATTAATAATTAAACTAAACGAATAATTAAACAAAAGCACTCACACATATAAATGCACACCAATAATAATATAACGTAAAGGAGGCGCGCCTTCGTGAGAATATATATACAAATTGTTTTGTAAATTGTTCTTAAACAGGACAATCAAAATCGTAATAAAATGTACTTGATTCTAAATAAGTTACATTTCATTCGCGAAATGGAAAAATAAGTCTTTTACAATACGTAACTTGTCAACGTTTACCGAACGAACCCTGACCCGAGCTCTTATTAAGTTAGTACATTTATTATACCCTTCGTTCTCCTTCCGACAGTAGGCTGATGTTTTGTTATCGCTATTTTGGGAGACTATTTTGTTACCGGACTAATATCGTATATTATACTTTTGAAAGTAAAAAAAGGAAGCTGTTATAAATTTTCCAACTGTTTTGGTGTTTTTTTTTTAGGGATTTCATTAGCTTCCATTAATTCATGCAACTATTTTACTGCCAAGTATAATTTGTTAGTTTATCAGATAGATTACAATGAAATTTAACCAACGGAAAGAACGGTTTGCGGGAAGCCTGAGGAACCACTGAGTTTTCAAGTGCTTAATTACTGTTTATAAATTCGTAATTGAAAATCTCGGGCTTGGTGATAAAGAAAATCATCGTAAGGAAATATTCATTGGAGCATCGTGGTGGAGGTGAATCTTAATCAATGACTCTAAGTTCAAACCCGGGCAAAGATCACTGAATTTTCATATGCTTGATTTGTATTTGCAACGTGGTGGAGTATGTCTAAAATGTTCTCCTCAAAAGGGAGAGGAGGCTTTTGCCCAGCAGTGGGGCATTTGCAGGCTATTACTTTACTTGACAGCCCGCATTGGAGCAGCGTGTTGGAATATGCTTCAAACCTCAAAGGAAGAGGAGGCCTTAGCCCAGCAGTGGAAAATTTACAGGCTGCTAATGTAAAAAATGTACTTGACTCATATGTTGGGATCAGCTCCAACTCTTCCCCGCGAAGGAAGAAAACGGCTGTTGCCTCTTATAAATTTTAATTACCCTAAAATTATTATTCAGATTATATAACTAAATTATTTCAATGCCTGCTGCTGAACTTCGCCAATTTTATATCTTCAAGTCCGTTTTATTTTTCATGAACTTTTACGAAACTTTCCAGTCAACTCGTAGGATAGCTAGTTAAGTGGAGCTCTCTGGGAACAGAGCGCTACAGCGAAACAACCGCCTTTGTTTGATGAAACTTGTTTTGTTTATTCAATGTTTTAATATGACAAGTCTTATATGAAATTTCTCTTAATTTTATCGCACTTGAATTTTAGTTTTCTAGTATTTATACGTATTTATATGTAGTTAAAAAACAAACGAACAATACTTACTTCTTTATTATATTAGTATGATAAGGTTTTAACGGACCGTCTGATATAAAAAAAATATTCAAATCAGCCTGGTAGTTATAGTGTAGCACGTTTTACGTGTGTTATATAAACTCTTTAGCATTTTAATGTGAATTAGTTTTACTATTATATTTATTTTTTATGTAATAGGTGGACTGGCAAATGGGTCACGTGATGGTAAGTCGTCACCACTGCCACCAGACTATGGCAATGTAAGTTATATTAACCATTCCTCACATCACACCGATGCGCCACCTACCTAAGATGTTATCTCCCTTGTGCCTACATTTACACTGGTTCACTCACCCTTCAAACTGGAACACAACATTATTATGTTTGGCGATAGAATATATTATGACGAGTAGGACTACCTACATAAAGCAATACTAGTTACAACCAAGTAAATCATTATATCTATCAAATTTAAGATGTATAATAATTGATATAACCGTATCACGACAGAGATAAACTATGCTATAATATGACAAAATTTATATGTAGCGTCAACAAATTAAAAAAACAAAAACAGTCGTCAATTTTGCAAATGTATTTTGTTATATGACATTACAAATTATTACGTTTGCGTAAAGATCATTTTCGCATAAGGAATAAATAAAGATTGTTGATTTTGAAGCCACTTAATTCGGATGTGATCGGTTTTACGAATTTTGACGACGCTACATCTGAGTTGTGTCGTACTATACCAAATTAAAAACACACTTAACTCTTTAAATACTAGCAAATGAATATCATGGAATACATGAAGTCATAATTAGGTACCACCCACTCATCAGATATTCTACCGCCAAACAGCAGTACTCAGTATTGTTGTGTTCCGGTTTGAAGGGTGAGTCAGTGTAACTACAGGCACAAGGGACGTAACATCTTAGTTCCTCAGGTTGGTGGCGAATAGGTGATGTAAAGAATAGTTAATATTTCTTACAGCGCCTTTGTCTATGGGCGGTAGTGACCACTTATCATCAGGTGGCCTATATGCTCGTCCACCAACCATTGCCATACATTTTTTTTTTTTTTAAATCGTATTTGTGAATACATTGAGATCTTTTAAGTACAAATATTATACGAGCTAATTGTAACTATTGGCTAGTCTCACCTGTCCTAGTGTATGTAATCAATAATAGTAAGATAAATTTCAAGTAGTTCCGGACGCCACGAAATTGCGATTAATTATTTCCATAGTATCGCCTTATCGATATATGGATATCAAATTAAAAAGTTTAATGAACAGAGTGCGATAAGAACAAAGTCGAGTGTCTTCATATTAACACACATAAACGTTATTTATATATAAACTAGTTTTATTGTACTAAAAATAATTACAGAATTAACAATACATTAATTTTGATTAGAATGAGCGTATTACATTTGAAACTTTTCTTCGATGTTTTATTTTTCATTTATAGGTTTCTTTAAGTTAGGTAGATACACAGCAACCCGCTGTGGATGAGTGTGTTGACCATTCACTCTACACAACAAATACCAATAAATATCTTATCGGTTGCAGGGGTTAGACATATTTTTGCGAGTTTATAAGTAACCTGTTCGCTACTCGTATTCCAGACAATGTATCTCTTTGCCAATTTTCATTCAAATTCATTCAGTCATTCGTTCTGACTGAGTGACAAATTACTAACAGTATTTAAAACGGGATATTTACCATGTTTTTTATTTTTATTTGGTGGAGCTCGATATTTCGACATGGTAAATATCCCGTTTTAAATACTGTTAGTAATAAAAATAACCATGTTAATTTAAAATCTTATATGAGTGACAAATATTTATCCACCCATAGAAACTTTCTTATCACAGTTTCTTTTTTTGTTTTTAGTATTGTTTATACAAAAAACTTTAAAATTACTCGCGTCGAGTTACTTTACATCCGAGATAAGGACGCTTAGTAAATGGAACGAGGCGGGAAACGTCAATCGCTATCGGAAGTAGATCAAAGGTGTTGAGCGTAGGACTGCAGGCTTTGTTTTCATCGGGAACAGACATTATCTATAAATCGAAATGGCAGTAAGAAAATTCGTTATACTGTTATTATTATAAATATATAATTAGTTTTAGAATTTAGTGGAATTATCGATATGTCGACAAGAGTTTAAAAATATATATATTGTGAAATGGATTTGACCAAACGTTTGAAACTACTATATATATCAAGCAATTATTTTCCATATAGCAGTATTTTTAACCGACTTCAAGTAACTTGTACCGCTTCTTCTTCATTCTCACGACAGAACACACAACTTACTTTTTCTACTCATCAATAAGTAGGTACGATCTATGAGTTTACAACGCGAGAAGATAGGTTACCTATCAACTTTAAATCTAACTCAACACATACCTCTGAATAACAAACAATGATCAAAATATTTTTTAGAGTTCTCCTAAGTAAAATTAAATGAAAAATATTAGAATACTTAAAAGTCGACTTACGATAATATAATGTAGTTACAATTATTGTTAGATTGATAACCTCCGTCTTTTTGAAGT
Organism: Vanessa tameamea; assembly: GCF_037043105.1. Lineage (NCBI taxonomy): Eukaryota > Metazoa > Arthropoda > Insecta > Lepidoptera > Nymphalidae > Vanessa > Vanessa tameamea. The sequence continues at coordinate 10,616,749 of NC_087324.1, forward strand.
CGGTTAAAAATATAATATAATGAAAAAAAAGAAACATAACAAATACCTACCTAAAAATATTCCCGATAATATGACAATAAAAATGTCGTAAATGGTCAGAATAAGGGTTAAATAGGTCACTCGTATCCTTAGAATTTAATAATCCATATACGGGATACGTTAACGAATTTTTACGTTACCGTTACCCTCTATAATTTCTCCTACATCGCTTAACGCTAACTTGAGCGTTTACGTTATTCATTCAAGCACTCTAGGGATCACTAAGGCAGGTTACAATATTGCCTTAAACGTTTCACTAAAGCATGTTAACAACTATACATTCTTGCTAGCTTAAGATGTAACTTACGAGCACAAGGTACATTTCCCTGAGGGATGTTGACTAGTTTTAAGCGTCAAGTATTTAGATAAATGAGCGGAAATTTCGAGTGTAGTCTTTGAAATTTTTGTTCCCAACCAACGCTAACAATTTAATCTTGTTTATTTTTTGTACGATGTACTTTTACGCGGTGCACAGTAGAGTGAACTGGCAGAAATAGTCGCGTAAGAAAAAGCTATATATAAATATATAGGTATATTAAGATTTTTTTTTTATATTGTGTCAATAAACAAGGCGTTTTAATAAGAGTTTTATTTATTTATTGTTATTTAATTATTCTCAATTTATTTAGTCGTCGAGTCGAGTTATGCAGTCGTGAGTTGTATTTAAAAAAAAAAAGACTCTTTGTAATTTATTATTATTATTTTTATGAACACCATAACATAAAGGAATAAGTATTATATTAGTAAAAAAAAAATGCTATGTTATGCTTTGCAATGTTTTACAATATTTTGCAAGTGCAAAATAATACTAACCTCACCTAGTAAAACATCAAAGTGCCACCAATTATTAATACTAAGACATTATACCCGCTGTGCTCGTAATTACCAGTCTCACCTCTAGTCCGAACCACTGATCAAAGTCAAACTAATTCGATTTAAACCTGAATGATCAATGTATAGATGACCAATGAGCGTTCAGATTTAAGCCAAATTGGTTAATTAAACTAAAGTTTTAGAATATGGAAGTCAATTGCTATTCATTTGAAATACTGTTTACCAAATGATTGATTATTTCTTGTTTAGAAATGAAATGACTGATAAGTAGGAGGTACTAACACACACAGGGTTTTTATTTATATATTTTATTAAATAAAGTAAAACTGCAGAAAGTTGACTGCATTTTCTACTAGTTAACTTGGTAACCAAAACGTACACAAAAGGTTGTAAAATATAAAAATACACAAATTAAAAAATAAACATATATATACATATATGTTTATTTGTATATATATGTCTTGATCCAGGGTGCAAGCATTGCAAAAAACCACGATGTTGGTCCGATGCTCTATTTTTTTCGGAAGGGGGAGGAAATATCACCTGAACACTGCATGCCCGGGAGCTCGTTGTGCTTCTTAAGACAAGACTACACACATAGAGACTTTTTTTTCAAAAGAAGGTTTTCATATAACATCCACTTATTAGTAACTCTTCACTGGTTTTCGTGCAGGATAAATACTAAATTTAATGAGTTTACCTATTTTAATAGGTGGAAAAAAGAAACTACGGAGTTTCTTGCTGATAGTTCTCGGTAGAATCTAGATACCGAACCGGTAGTGGCTGTACAATGAATTCCATGCTGTAACATGATGAATATCTTAAGTGCATTGTTTGAGCATGATTTAAATTAAGATTGTTTTGATTTTGATGATGTAGCACATAAACTTCTATACCATTGAAATCAACATGACAATTGGGATATGTACGTCTGTTGTGTCTTGCAATAGAAATAAATAAGCAAGTTTTAAGGTCATTTGGATATTAGAGACAATACATGACCTACCGCAATCGTTAACAATGGGAAATGGTCTGGACTATTGGAAGTTACCCAAGATTTAAACGACCAAATTCAAGAGGCGTGACGATACCATTGCATAGAAGGAAAATAATCGTACTTTTTATTAACGCCTATGTTCTTTGTCGAATATAATGATCACTTTAAATAGTGGTGTATATTAAAACTTAGTGGACCAAACACAAAAATCATCAGACCTTAAAAGGAAAAAGATTTATTATATGGTTAATTATTTATTGTTAATCAAGAGTAGATAGGTAACTAGTAATGAGTTTTAGAGTACTTGTAAGTAGTTGAAAAGGTTCTTCAAGTGCCTTTGGAAAAACAAAATCTAAAAGTATCTAACAAAAAATGTGTAACAATTATCAGAAGCGCTTTACCGTGGCCCAGGTCATAGACTAAATCCGATTGCTGGCTTTAAAGTAACAAAAATGAAAAACATTTTTTTTTAACATCTGTTTAAATTTGACATCTTATCCAGAGTGGTAGGTTAATCAAAGTAAGTCTAGTAAAATTATAAAAAACTCCATTTAAAATATTAATATTTGAACATCACGGAACATGCGTTCGTGACTCGTAATCAATTTCCTCATTTTCTTTACCCGTCGCTTGCCAAAACATTATACCTGAATTTAAATTTAATTTTAAGGGGATAAATTTAAAAATCCACAAACGATCGAGACCAGACGAACAATTTTATTGGTAGTTGTACAACGTTCCAGCATCCTTAACGTAGTCTTAATTATTGAGGCATTTAATGTTATACCTGATGTCAGTACAGAGTCTGTACCAAATACTAATGGTACTTAATAATATATAAGCACACGTTGATAGGATATTTGATTAATTTTTAATTGAAGTATATTCGCTTGCCTATATTGTCACCAGTATCGTAGATAATCGTAATATCTTAATACTCCTTAATCAAGTAGAATTAGTTGCTTTTAATATAACACTACGATCAATTCCAAATGAAGTTTCTTATGAGAAGAAGTTATTGATCTGTTCACTTATGAAGGCGGACCCTTCACGTCAAATTACTGGCGTTGATTAACAAATATAATCTAATTAGTTTTCTGCTGTCTTTTTTTTACATCAGTCATCTCACGCATCCTAAGACATCCTGTAATCACGTGTGTCATTCATACCAATGCATGTCAATAATTTGGAATGAAGGGCGAACTTTAGTGAATGAATAAATCCATGATCAGTAGTTTCTCCGTTTTATAAATCATATTCATATAATATGATCATATTATATGTCAGCATATCTGTAGCAGTTGGGTTAAGATCTTCTCTCCTCTAATTGAAAGCTTCAAGCTTTTTCCACCAAGCTACACCAATAAGGGTCAGTAGATACACACGTGGGAGTAATGATATGTATCTCGTGGCTGTCATTAAATTGCCTCACTCATTCTGAAATATAAACTGCAATACAAAACTGCTATTTCGCAATCAAATAGCTGATAAATCGATGGTATCTCTCTAAAACGAACTTGCACGAAATCCAATCAGAAATATGAATATTGTAAAATACTAACTAAACTCGGCGGACGTTGAAACAAAACTATCATGGTGATCAGTTGAACAGAACAGAAGTTGATTGGCTACTGCGGCACTTAATTACACACAATAGTTTAGTGGTAAGTATAAAAAACCGTCTCCATAAAATATATACAATATGTTCCAATTTTCATGATTATCTGTCAAATTATGTCGTACATAATATCGTGTCGTAATCTTATATATATATCCGATAGAGAACACATACCAAATATCCATTTTTATATACATACGTATTAGATAAAGTCAAAGTTAAGTCAAATATTCTTTAAGAAAATTTGCTATAATTAATTATAAGCATTAATATGGACATTTTCACAACCACAAAACGACCAGTATATAATACCACCAATTCAGAGAGTCATTTGTTGTTTGAAGTAATTAAACATTTAACCTAAATCAAACGTGATACTGAAATTACTGAAGCGATAACATTTTGTTCGCATTGAAATACGAATGTGTTCTGTAACCGATTATTTAGACGAAAATACAGTAGCCAGCTTGATTTATTAGTAATATTTTTATGTGATTTATATTATTCTGCGTCTTAACCATCAGATATATCGCTCATGGCCGCTACGTCAGAGTAATAAAACACTCGCGTAACGTATACGTTTTAAATTTATTTATACATTACCTGTGCGAAGTTGTGACGTTATCTAGGAAAAATTTTACTATAATAATTTCTATCAAAACTAATATCACTGTTAGGTGAAATAAATATTATTTTATCGCTGGTACTTTTTTAAACTAGTCCTAAAAAGGGTTTCTATGAAGTTATCTCAAAATTTGTGAAGTTATCAAACTGATCTGCTGCCAAGAAATAAAATATATAACAAAAACCGTCGTCCTAACCGATTTCGTCGGCCAATCTTAAAGAAGACCAACACACACAAGTTGCACAAGTGTGTGTGCAAAGACACAGGTCCTCCCACATAATAAAATGAGAGGGCAAATCTCTCTGGAAAGAGTCCAGGCGCAAGTCCAACGGTTTTACGTGCTTGCGTTAAAAAAAATCTCTAGAAAAACCTAATACATAACTTTGAAATCGGCAATCTTCTAGCCGCTAGACCAACGGGGCCATCAAAAATATTGCAAATCCAAATAATGAAAAAAATACACCAAACACGAAAACGGTGAAGACGAGGACAACACGTTTAATTCCTTGGGAATAAGATAATTTTGTATTCGAAATAATTGACAAGCTATTCAAGATAATTTTACATTAACTTAAAAATACATATCTGTTCAAGATTAATTTAACGATAAAAATATTGATGTTTATATCCGTTTATTTTCGTAAAAAATATATTTAATAAAAAAGTTTATGATTATTACATTACATTATATTATATTATGATTTATAAAAAAGTGTAAGTGCGAAATTTTCTTGTCGGTTCTTCTAATCAGAATCTATGATAGAGACCGACTTGAATCTAATTTATCTTGAATTTATTATGATGATTTGAAACTGCTGTTACTTACTTACTTGAATAGAGTATAAAATGTTTGATTTTGGTTTTGAACCTATTTTGATTGCCTGTCCATTTCACTGCCGCAGAGCTAATATTGTTTCAACAATCTAATATTCACTGCTACACAAATGGAGACACAAACACGCAATGTTGTACGTGTAACGGCCAAACGCACAACAGACAAACAAACCTGATTGCACATTAGATTCATGTTTATTCACTGTACATATTGCTCAATTTAAACGGTTGAAAAAACTGTTAAACAAGAATATGAATACAATGATGAAACTGGATGAAACAAAATGTCCAAATATTTATTATTTTATTCAAGGTTGGGACACGTGATTCTAACTCATTACACGTTCAAACATGGAGTTATTTTGTGCATAATTTGTATATAAGATGCAGTAGCAAAGGAAAACATCATGAAGGAAATGTACAGATATTAGTTGAATAATCTGCAAGATTCTAAAATGAATATGCAAAGATCTGCAGGAGAACGTATGGAGTCCATACGTTCTCCTGCAGATGAAAGGAGGCCTAAGCCCAGCATTAAGGGGGTTTTCAAAGGCTGTCACTTTAATTTATTCTAGTTACTTATAAATAGTCCAGGAAGATCTTGTTCATCCATATAATTCTTTCGAATAAGCAAACTCTAAGATCTGAAAAGAGCCATCTAACAAAATTCTGAATTTTGTCAACTTTGATAACTTTTTACAACTTTTAATATAAGAATTTGCCTCGAGACAGATATTTTATTTCCAAGGAAACATATCTTCATTTATAATCTAATTAAACATTTGCAAACAAACATCTCTTTATTTTATTTTTTTCATTTTATCCAATAAGTCGTGCTTTCAGAGAAAATCTTGAATTTTCTTGGTATGTTATTACTTCCATTAAAAAAAGAATCACCGCTTAAAAATCTTTCAATGTTCACCCGCATTGCAGGTGTTTGGTACGTGTCTAGAATATGCCAACACATCAAGTTCATTTTACATTATATATCAGAAAAAGTTTAAATTTGCCAAGAAACTTCTCCCGCCACTTTGCGACGGTACCTGAAACGGTGACGGTTTGGTTTCAACCAAACTGTCAGTATTTTGTCTACATTATATTTTAACGTAATTAATAATTACGTTACATAAGGATCTTGTAATATTTACAGATATAAAGTTAACATAGCATATATATTTGAATATAATATTACTTACATGGATGTAATGAAAAAATAAAAAATGTTATGACTTTGATTCATACAGATTACTTAAAGTAAAAACAATACTCTCTACCTTATGCTGAGCTTATAGTCCGGTCTTTCCGTTAAAATACTTATAAGCTGTATATTTTAATTAATTAGAAAATGAAGAATATATTTTATTTATATAATACCTTATTTTTTATACATTTATTTTAGAAAGGCGTATGAACAATTGGCTTCCTGAAGTGTGTGGTGATCTCTGCTCTTATACAGTGGAAACATAAGGATAAACTTTCTCTTCCACTGCCAATGTGCCACTAACCATAAGATCTAAGATCTTATGTCCTAAGGCTGTATGAAATATATTACTGCTCGGCAGTAAAAGAACTAGTGAAGTGCCATTAATGCGAAAATAAATTTCCTTTGTTGGTGGATCAAATTCTTTTTCTTGGATAATAGTTTCGAATTTATTTTACTACGACAATCCACTGATCCAGTGATCCATATCAAGTATGCTTTGGTTAATTTTAACACTGCGGGTTTGTCTTGGCTGGTTTTCTTCCAATGGTTCCATTAAAAATTCAGTGATGGTTGCCTGATTTCGACGTGGTGGCCTTCTAAAACCTTCTGATCCAAACTGTCTTTCTACTAGGTAATAATCTCGTTAAAAATTGCAAATACGAAATTGAAAAACAAGATTTAAATTTTCTTACAGGAATTAGTCGATCTAGCCAATTTAACTCGATTAATTAAGGCGGAAAGTTTAATCCAATGTTTAAAGCCACAGTAAACTTAATTGAATAAATATTTGTCTATTGTCCCTTTTTAATTTACCCGAAAGCTTGCGATAGAGCGATAGTAAAACGTTTACAAAGCAATTTATTTTTAACAAAGCAATTAAATTCTAATTTAATTTAATAATCATTAAAAGAGGAAAAAAATGTCAACAATAATAAAAGTATGACGTCATAAGAATACTATTAACGATTTTAGTCACGGCTACTGCATTGGACATATTGTTCTCAAATGCGTGTGCAAGTAAAACCTGTACCTGTAGGTACAGGTTTTACTTGGTAGTAGGTTTGAGCAATCTCCTCTAGGTACCTCCAACTGATCGCATATTCTACCACCAAGCGCAATACTCAGTATTTATGTATTCCAGTTTAAATGGTGAGTGAGCCAGTATAAGTTCAGCCACAAAGAACATAACATTTTAGTTTCTAAGGTGGGTCTCATATTGGCGATGCAAGGTATGGTTAATTTGTGTTACAGCGCTTGTGTCCATGGCCAGTGTTGACCATTTACCATCATGGGACTAGAATCTAATACCGCCGTAGAGATTTCTGGTGTAGGACCATCTATTTAACGTGTTTTCAGATAAGAGTGTTAATGCTCTTGCACAGTTCAAGTCACTATGGAGAATTTCTGAACAAAAAAATCCATAAACCTTTTATTGGTTCGACCCCGGGCATAAATCTACAGTGTTTTCTGTTAACCACTAGATCAACAAAGCAGAGAGAAGTATATTTAAATCCAAAGGCATCAGACACACCTCTGAAATCGCACTTGCTCGTGAAACACTTGTAAATCTCCATTAAAAGTATGACGTCAATTCCTCGGACTTGCTTGTTTTAGCCTTTGGTTTGTGTTTGTGCTATATTCGATCCCATCAGGCCAAACAGTCTGCTACACATTTGTGTGTAAGCAAACGGTTTGCAATTATAATTGTTACATTATTGTTCAGTGTTTTGTTAAGCCTACATTGTAAGAAACACAATTAGGTTGTAAGTCATTTTGTAGTTAATTCCTTCGTAACCAATGTTCGAGGAATAGCAATGGAATATTGTGAATAATTATTTCCTCTTGAACTTGAAGAATAATTCATTACACATGTTTTGTTTTGAATGAAATTTATTTGCAATAAAATTATTGTGAACCTTTGTAGTTTTGTTGATGTAGAATTTTCGGTTCAAATTAACAATTTTTTTTTAAAATAATATTATATGAAACCGCGTACTGTTGATATATGAAATACCCCTTTCTATGAAAGACACAAAGAGAATAGGAATGATACGGAATGGTCGCCTGGACGCATAACGCTTTACTTACGTGACTATTTCTGCCACATCTCTCTAATATAAACCGTGTAAAAGAACCTCGTTCCAAAAAATGATATTAATCCATCGTTTGTATATTTCCCCTAATCTCAGCAATATCTATCTGGATTATCGTTCCATTTTCGCAAATAGATAGGCTGATTCATGAGTATTAAAGGTACATAGTTCATGAATGCTTTGAGCAAATTAACTAATGGTATGATTTATAGATTAAGTCGAAAAAATAACGTGATTCCTGAGAGCATTCATGGCGTTCGTTATGTAAATCGATGTTCTCTCAATTTATTGCTACAACTGGTATAATGATATGATTGAAATCAGTTTAATTATAACTCAACCTTATAACCTTCACTCCAATCTGACTTCATCTAAAAATATAGGCACATTTTAAATATTTCATTCGTAAAATACAATTCTGGAAATGACTTTGTAAAACATAATCACGCTGTTATTATGTTTCATAACGCTTAGCTTTGTATTTTTTTATACATACGTATTTTTATATTTATAATTGTAAATTTGGTAAATATCTCAATACGGAATCCATTCGTGCGTTACGTCAATCGATTCTCATGATATCCTCTCGCGTCTGTTTCTTTAAATAGTTAAATGATGGAGTGTCTGGAGAATTCGTATTCGTATTGCTTTCTGTGTAAGATTGCTTTGCTTTGTGCCATACAAAGCAAAGCAATGTTATATTTTTTTTTATTTAGAGGATCTGTTAAGAGTGTCTGGGAACTGCAATGGTACCAAAACACTGGTTAACCTACCACAACAATACAAATTAATGCTGTTTTGCGGTAGGATATATGATGAGTGGGTGATACCCAGACGGGCTTGTACAACGCCCTACCACCAAGTACTAATAATCTTATTTGTCTGATGTATTTTTTTTACATGCGGGTGGTAGACTATCGTCAATCAATAAACGATATATATATTGAATATTGATAAGATAATCAAAATACTGTAATGTAAAAGTAATTTTAAGTAAAACTTTAAGTAAGTTAAGTCAGCCCGTAAATATCCTACGATTAACTAAACATTTACTTTAGAATTTCATTCGACACATGTAGGTTTTCATACGATGTTTTTCTCCCAAAACTTTAGTAAATGTAGGATATTTCAGTGGGACATTAAAATGCTGTTTCTTTACTTTACTTTATAATCCAAAATACAAAAGATCTTTTTAAAATCTTGGAACTAGACTCCTTTCGGGATGTTTTGATCAAAATAGGAATAATTACAGTTGCGTCACAATAAATTGTTATACATACATAATAATAAACATAATCAGCCTGTAAATTTCCCACTGCTGGGCTAAGGCCTCCTCTCCCGTTGAGGAGAAGGTATGGAGCATATTCCACCACGCTGCTCCAATGCGGGTTGGTGGAATACACATGTGGCAGAATTTCGTTGAAATTAGACACATGCAGGTTTCCTCACGATGTTTTCCTTCACCGCTGAGCACGAGATGAATTATAAACAAATTAAGCACATGTAAATTCAGTGGTGCCTGCCTGGGTTTGAACCCGAAATCATCGGTTAAGATGCACGCGTTCTAACCACTCGGCCATCTCGGCTCAAATTTTTATGCATGTATGTATATTCACAATAATATGGGACACACTACTGATTTTCTTACCATCCGGTAGAATCTACATTCCGAACCGATGGTGTGATACGCAGGTAAAAAGTATATTTTGATTAAGTAGTAGTAGTTTTAGTGCCTTAATTGAGCCCTTATCAAAACAAGTATCTACCAATAGAATCTATTCATTAGTACATACTTATATAAATTTATTTTTGATACAGACTCATAGTATGGCGTCTCATGTATGACGTCATATGTAACTCAGTATGCGGAAACTATTATTTACTCATCGAGACAAATTTATAATGTGCGCAAATCACAGAAAATCTCTTACGAATATAAATATTAAAATGCGTGTTATTTGTAACTTGTTTTAGTCAATTTTATTTTAAATTTTCGTAAAGCAAAGTCCCTGGAATTAAGGTAACATTATCCCATAATGATCGAAGATGTCACTTCGACACCGATAGACAATCGAATATATTCCCGTGCCTCGGAAAGTACGTAACGCTATTGGTTATGTACCTGACTTCTTTCGTGGTGTGTTGCCGGATTGTAATTATAAATCGGTCTCCAAAATCACATATATTTAATTTAACTCACTTGGCCAGTATGAAAATACCAATACAATATTTACCATCGGCATTTTCTTTGAACATTATCTTTAAACGTAGCTCACATTAAAATCTTGCTATTACGTAGTAGGTATACTGTACACTAAAACTAATTATAATTAAAATATTTTATGTTTAAAATTCGAATGCAACGAATATAAACATGAGTAACGGACGCGTGAAAGTTTGTATACTCAAACTGCGCGTGCGCAATCGTTTGGGATTGACGTCATCAACATTTCACAACAATGAATCTGACATCACATGTCGAAACTGTTCGTTTCAGATACTGTGGTTACATTAAAATATAGTACTGATTTGTGACTTCTATTTGAATTTTTAAACTAATAAATATTACAATTTACTCTGAAATTTTTTTTTTTTTTAGAAATATATATAAGCTATAAATAAATTATAAGCTCGTCTGGGTACATCCCGCTCATCAGGTATTCTGCCGCCAACAATAATAATAATTATTGTTGTGTTACGGCTTAAGACTTGTGTCCTAGTATCAAGGTTGGTAGCGCATTGGCGATACAAGGAATGGTTAATATTTCTGACAGCGCTATCTATGAGCGGAGGTGACCACTTAACATCAGGTGGCCATCTTGCCGGTCCACGTACCTATTACATAAATATATATAATATATATTTATTTTATGGTTCTCATATACTATTGATACCTGTTCTACAAATGTGTTAAATCAACTAACATATAAATATTTGACGCTGAATATTTATATTTTATATAAGTAATCTCCCTGATTACTCGTTTCACTTTTTACACAAGTGGAGCCTTGGACACTTGCATCACATGAATAGCATAATTAGCGACATAATCCCCGTCGTAAGGCGTAATATGACTTGAAAGATATAAGCGACTAGATAAAGAGTTTAAGCTTCAGTTTCTGAAACGCTGATCACTATAAAATTCGCTTATACGGATTCAATATGAACGCTAATTGATTGCAGTCCGCAGATTTTTTTAACATTGCCGATTCATAATATAAAATCAATTTAAAAAAATACATTGGTAAAGAAGGCATATTGTTCATATATTATCAATACAAGATCATAAAGATGATAAAAAGCGTGGGGTTTATACTTTTTGACTTCCAGGCAGGGTATATTATATACATATATGATTGTATTTAACAAACATAACTTTGTATTTTAAATGTTGAAAAAGAGTAACTACTGAGTTTCTTGTCGGTACTTCTCATTAGAATTTGCATTCCGAACCGGTGGTAGCTTCACTTAATATAGTTTGTTAAATGCCGATTCAAAAGTGCTTGTAAAAGCCTACTTGAATAAAGTATATTTTGATTTTGATAGGCGACCCGTGAGCGTTCACATAAAATCCAAATCAGTTAATCTAACTATGAGTTTTATCAAGAGCTATGTCCAACTTAAATCAATAAAGTTGAGCAATTATATTTGAATAAATTTAAGGATCCTTTTACAAGCACTTTTTAGTGAATTAACAAGATATAATTAATGTAAAGTTACCACCGGTTTTGGTATGTAGATTTAAGCGAGAAAATTCTACGAGAATCTCAATTGTTGCGCTTTATTACAACATACAAATTTATATTTATACGTAGGTATACATAATATGTATGTGTACATTATATATATTTTTAATAACTTAATACTGTTTTTTATTTAATAAAACCTATAGATTAAGTGAAAATAATATCTAAAAGAAATCAAAAAAATCAATAATTGCCATACCAGAATTTCTCATAACTGCATATAAAATATTAAAACTTGTATCGTTTTTCCATCAGGCATAGTGAACCGAGGTGATTCGTTCCGACGACGCCGATCACGCTCCGGCAGCCTTGCACCATCATCACCCGCGCAATCCGCACCAGAGTCCCAAGAACGCCGTCCAGTGGCATGCCATCGTGTTGCGATGGTCGGCGCTCCTGGAGTTGGCAAAACTGCGCTCATCAGCCAGTTTCAGACGAGCGAATGTATAAACGCTTACGACAGGCAAAGAGGTAATATATCACTTTAATTATTCCGCTTAATATAAGAAAAAAGTTTATTTATATAATAACATATCTACTTTTGATAATACGTAATAATTTACGGGACAGACATACTAGACAAAACATATAATGGTTATTAATTAGTTTTCCTGAATATGTTTATTATGTTGAATAAATATATTTAATTTAAAAAAAAAGATTTATTCAGAATGGACAAACGTGCTTTCGGAGACGAGGGAAACATTGTCACTTTCCAAAGCGGACTGCTACTTAAAATTACTTATCAAGTAATTTTACTCAGGGTCTTCGTATTCACAGCCTCAAAAACTAGCCACTAGTCCAAACGGCAGTTAACTTATAACACTGTCATGAGTTTAGTTAGTAATTAACGTTTCTCGATATTAATCCACAAAGCGTAAACACCTTGTTTCCGAGTGATGCATTATGTCTCGTATTCCATCACTTAAGAAATTATAATCTACCGTAATGGTGTGTGATCACATTATAAAATGGAAGTGAGTTAGTGACGTCAGAAAAAGTGTTATTTCTTATGATTATTTAACCTTCCTATCGACATTTAAAATCAACTTCTCGTCCATTTCGGTACAAATACTATTTTTCATAGTGAGCAATTCGGTTTTACAAGAGGTCGCTCGACAGCTGATGTGGGAATAGCACTTCTTAAACATATTTACGATGCTTGGGAAAAAACACCGAATGCTATTGGAGTATTCTGTGATTTATCTAAAGCATTCGATTGTGTTAAACACGAGAGGCTTCTGTATAAGCTCAAATACTACGGTATTAAATCTCTTTGCTTCATATTTAAGTCAAAGAGTCCAGCAAGTTTTCATCAATGGCATAAAATCTGCAAATATCAATATACAAAGTTAGTATTACATATACAAAGTTAGTATAATTGTATTTAACTAAAATGACTGTATTTTTAGATATTGAAAAAGAGTAACTAATGAGTTTCTTGCCGGTTCTTCTCGGTAGAATCTACATTCCGAACCGGTGGTAGCTTTACTTTAAATAGTTTATTAAATGACGATTCAAAAGTGCTTGTAAAAGTCTACTTGAATAAAGTATATTTTGATTTGATTGGATTTACAAAAATGCACTAACAAAAACTAAAACTCTTTATTCAATATAGAACCATATTGACTGTCAAAAATCTACCACCAGTTCGGAAATAAGCACCCCATCCAAGAAAAACCAACGAAAGAAACACATACATATATTTTTTATATCTAATATAACATTTATGTATTTTACATACATATAAATTTTTTTAACGGCCATTACAAAGTAGTCACTTGAACAAAGTGAAATAAATTAACGCAATAGTAATTTATAAGTACGTTAGAAAATATTTTCTCAATTAAAAAACTTAAAGGTAAAGCAGAAATAATGTAACATACGATCTAAATATTCTCTAATTACAATAATCACAGAGGAAAAAGAGCAAGGCATTTTATATCACCTTATTGGATAACTTTTATATTGAAACGTACTTCTATTAAACATGGACATCTAAAGCGAACATTCAAATATTTCTTACTTTTGAATAAAGGATATATTTGAATGAAAAAGCTTATACTGGGTAACATCTTCTATCTCGCTTTCTTGCAATCCATGGGTGATTTCGTGAAAAGAGACGGAAATAATAATAATAAATAAATATTGGACAACATCACATGCATTACTCTGATCCTAATGTAAGCAGCCAAAGCACTTGTGTTATGGAAATCAGAAGTAACGACGGTACCACAAACACCCAGACCACAGACAACATAGAAAACTAATGAACTTTTTCCGGGATCTCGGAATGGCGTACCCATGAAAACCGGTGCACACACCACTCGACCACGGAGGTCGTCAATGAGTAACAGGAAGACGGGAAAGCGCGCGCTGTTTGATTTGACCAATGAGCGATTCTAGAGTTAGTCGATGACGTTGCTTATTACTAAGGTGAGATTTCAAATGTCTGATCATATGCGACTACTGTAGGACTCAAAATATTTTTAGATTATTTGTATCATAAAACGCTTTATTCAGAAAGTGTTGTACTATTGTGTGGGAGTAAGTCAAGGAATATGAAAAAATCTAACCAATATAGGTATGTTAAGTTCTTCAAAGTACATTCGCATTATAATTTAAAAAAAAAAAATAATTGTAAATCTAATGTAATCATTGAAATGTAGATTCCACAGAAAATGAGCTACAAACTCAGATAAATTCTACAAAATTATTCTTTTTCCTTAATTATATTCCAGTTCGCTTCGCTGGCCATTAAATACAAAGGGGTAATGATCAAAGGAATTCAAAAAATTAACAGCCAATTTACTCACAAAGTCGCGCCTCTTCACGTTAAATTATTGAAAAAATAGATCTAGAACCATCTACGGACGATTCAAAATCGATTGACCATAGTCTCATAGGTTTATATACGATATTTCTCATTATATATATAAAATATATATAATAAAAACGTTTGTATAAGCATATATAACTAGATACGCTTATAAAAGAACTTTGATATATTTTTTGGCACTATACGATACGACCAATGCATTCTGTAATTGTCAAGGAATACATTTAAAAAAAAAAACAAATGTCAATAAAGAACTTTTAAAAATCAACACGTCATTGCGAATAACAGAGATTACCAGGACAAGAACGTATGTAACGCAACCAACCATAATAACGCTAGTTTTAAGATAAAGAAATACCTCGAAGCAATCACAAAGCGTAATCAATGTCGAATTGGACACTATCCATAAATCAGTGTTTAAATAAATCTTTACAATAAAAATGTTATTTGAAAATTTACTTGAAATCGTTTATCGCAGACGATCGTGAATTAAATTAATAAAATAGAATATATATATTTTAATTTCTATATCACAAATAATAAATTAAAATCACACGTTAAGAGATAGAACATTATAGAGATAATAAAAAAGATAATAAAAAGTGTAGAAATTAATATTTATTAAATTTCATGCAGGATAAATATTAATTGAATTGTATTTAATTACATATGTAACTTGATTTTCGTAATGAATAAATACTGATTCTTTTGTAGGTTATTCTTGGTAGTATCTTTCTACTTGAAAATAGTATATATTTTAAACAATTAAAATATAAATCATTATTTAACAAATTCAAATAAGACTTCTATGTCTGAACTAGATACACAAATATGTGTATGTTAATTTTTTTTTTCTTTAAATGAATTATGTCATCTAAACAAACAATCAAAATAAGATAAAATTACAATAATTAAATAATTAAGCCTCAAATTTATAAATAACCATAAATACGGATGAAATTTGCAATCAATCAAAATGAAACATATTTAAGATCAAAGATCGAAAACTTAATCCGGATAAGCAATTAAGGCCAAAATCAATCGATGGATTTACGCAACATTTTTATACAAAAATATGTTTACACGTCGGTTCTTAGCCTAATCTCTAAAGATTACTTACTGTATCTAAATCTATATCTAAACAGCTTCTAATACGTGTCAACAACCAATCTGTCAAGTTTGACGTTTCTTCTTTAATCCTAAAAAAAAAACAATATTTAAGGGTTAATACTTATTTACCAATTTCTTATTAGTTATATTATATAACTGTAATATTTCAATAAGGTCAAAAAAGGTTATATATCATAAAAAAATATATACTCGAATGATTCATATTAACAAGCACTAAAACAAACCTTCGATATTAGATCGATCAACCAATCAATCATACAGGATAAGTGGCCATTGAATCGCCTGAGATGCGGCTCATCCACTTTTAATTACTCTTGATAACAAAGGGCAACTAATTAATATCGCAGATTGAGTTCTCGAATTCTTCGAAAGCTCTCCGACTCGACTACGATTCTTATTTGAAACACACCTTCAAATTTATTGCTAATTAATTTAAAGAATACAAAAAATGGGCTTAATACCTTCAATTTTAAACATTTAGTAAACTGCTTTCTGCCTACGGCTTCACTCGCTTGTATGGCCGTTGTGTACCCCTGACAACTAGCGTTAAGGCAGAAAAACGTAATGAACTAATTAATAATCAAAGTCACATTCGTATTTATAATAGTTTTTGTTAATCAACAGCATTTAAAATTATATGTTCAGAATTATGATTAACTAGCGACCCGCCCCGGCTTCGCACGGATGCAATGCTAATACTAAATATAGTACAGAATATCTTTATATCACAGCTTTTTGTCATTAGACAATACAAACCGCTATGTCCCTGTGTTTTAAATCTGTAATATCTTCGAAAATATTCATTTAAATTACAGGCTGTAAAGGGCCATATTGATCTATATTAAATGCACAATCTATTTAAGGGACTTTATTGAATAAGGATTAATCCTTTATTGCTTATAATCGCTTTGTAGATATGCCATTATTTCTCGTAAAAAGTAAATGATAAAAAATGGTTATTATGGGTTGTATAAGAAGATAGACCAAACCCTAAGAGATAGACATATAACATCTATGACATTTTTGTAGACCTTGTTAAGGTGTACAATGCTGTAGTACATTATTTTGATCTATCTCGTAGGCTTCACAGGAAGTATTTCCAACGTAAGCGAAAAAAAATGTGTTTATTTACGACATTGCATTAGAAACCTCGAAAATAATAGAGAGCGTTTAAGGGTTACAAGACATTTTTATTACGATGCATGTTTATTTGTTTTTTTTTTAATAAGGTTCAGATTCGCATAGTATTCGTTATAAGCTCGTAAGGATAGTGAAAAATTAACCTGAAATAATATTTATCAAAACTGTACAAAAATTTACTGTATTTTATAAGTTTCAAAAAAACTTCCAAACGGAAATACATTTTAGTATTCGAATCGAGTCGCTTTTTTTATGTTTATTTATGACTAGCGAGCTGGGTTATGCTAGACGTCCTCCTGTCTGTATAATAAATATTTAAATACACCTTTTAATGACATTATTTCAATTTAATATTGGACTGTAATATATAGAAATATATACGTCGTTTTTCGATTTAGCTATATAACTTTTCTAAAGAATTAATCATTCATAATATATATTTTAGTGTTCAGGCAGCGTTAATTAGAAACGAAATTGTTCGACGATTTTTTCATCGACTTACGTTCCAAAATTGGCTCTTACGACAAACCCTTTAATTTTAATTGAAACCTTTAATATTGAGTCTATATCCATCATAATAGTGATTCTAAAATTGATGCAATCGTTTTGGAAATCATCTTAGGAACTTCGACGATAACCTCCTTAATTTAAACTCACAAACATCATACATTTATAATACAGACGAAGATACGATCATACGATAAAAATATATACAAAATCGATTTTCGTCCTTTTGCGTCCTTTAAATGGTTAAATCTGGATAAAACTTCGACCACGTACCCCACTCTGTTTGCATTAACATGTAGAGAACAACCAGGCGTGTTTAAGTAAAATATTAAGCAGTGTTGCGAGTGCTATGGCAAATAAAACACAAACATAAATAAATAAAAATCTCTTGAACAACTAGTAACCTCATGCCAAAGTGAACTCTAAAGTAGTTCGATATTTCAAAAATGGAACCGTAATTTTTTTAAATGATTTTTTTTCTTATTTTTATGACTCATGTCGAATGAAATTTTGGAAGTGTTCCACAATAGTGTTTTGCCTTTTCCTACCATGTATAGCTAAAAATTAAGTTTAAAATATCAAAAGGTTGTATATAACTGCATATTTGTATATATAAATACATTTATTTAGACATGAAGTTAATACTTATTAATAAAAACATCAAGAAATTGTTAACTTTATTCTTTAGTAATGTTCACATACGGTATTTACATAAACACAATAGGAGCTGATAATACTAACCAATGAAATAATTTCGAAATTGTTTTGACAGAACTTCAATTATTGCTATCTCATTCTCACGCATGGGATAAACAAGGAAAGGAATACTTCTAGTATTGTTGAATGAATTTAGTTTGGGTGTTAAACAAAAGCGCTTTTAATGTAACGGTAAGGTTTGTATATTACTAGCAACCCGCCCGGCTTCGTACGGGTGCACTACTTATTGTAAATATACTACGAAATGTAATTATATACAAAGTTCATAGCTCTTTGTCATTAGACAATACAAACCGCTGTGTCCCTGCATTTTAAATATCTATTATCTTCGAAAATATTCATTGAAATTACATGCTGTAAAGGGCCATATTGATTTATATGAAATGCACAATGTATTTAAGTTACTATATTTCAATAAGGATTAAAGCTGTTTTACTTAACATTGCTTCGTAAAAAGTAAAAGATAAAAAATGGTTATTGGAGGCTGTCCCTAAGAGACAGGCATATACTTTTTTTTTTTTAAATTTAATTTACAACATCCACGGGCTCACAGTCGCCCGTGCTTTTTTTTACATTTTATTTTTATAAATTTTGGCGTTATTTTATATTTTTACTGCAGATCAGATAGACAGCAGATCTTCGCTGGACTTCAAGCTTGTCGTCTTCTTGGAAGACGTTCCACACTGACACTTTTTTTTTCCAATATAAAATAATATATAAATAATCCATAATAAATAATATATAATATATAAAAATACTGTATATAGTAGTTGTTTTTTTTTTTATCCTAATTAGTGCAATCCAGCGGGCCCTGCTCCGTCGATCAGAGAGAGCACAGCCTCGGCGACTCTGATGTCGCGTTTATGTATAGATGCCTTGAGGCTGTGCTCTAGGATGGTCTTTTCTGAAACACCCGCCGCTCGGCCGATGAATCTGCCGATAGCGTCGCTGCCATCGTCCGTGTAATACACACAGGCACATACCATCACATACATTTTATAGACTTTTTAAGGTGTACAATATTGTAGTACATTATTTTGATGTATCTCGTTGGGTTTAGCCAGCGTTTGCAATGTAAGTTTAATAAATGTGTTTATTTGCATCACTTTAGAAACCTCTAAAATGTTCCGTGTTTCTCTACTATATTGTGCATGTACTATATATATATAAACATACCTCTTGAACCACTCTATCTATTAAACAAAACCGCATCAAAATCCGACGTATAATTTTAAAGATCTAGGCATACACAGGGACAGACAGATAGCGGTAAGCGACTTTGTTTTATACTATATAATGACGTCTTATTTTTCCAATAAAATAATAATAATAAAACCATATTATTTCAAAACGTTGCTTTATTTTTTTTATCTCTGTATTATTTACTAGATAATATTTGTTAATGTGGTGGATTCTCGAAAATAAAGGACTAACCACATACAGCCGAGATATTCTACGGTCAAACCACAATGGTATGTTTTGTTCAGATCAGTAATGGATAACATAGCTGATGTCTTCATAGGCAATATTATAGAGCAAAATAATATTCATTTATGTAAATATTTTTATAAATATAAATAATCTTACGAGATTTTCAATTAACATGGTTATTTTTCTCTCTCAACAAGAAGAAGTTAGAAGTCTCGTGAACAAGACATTCGTAGATAATGTCGAAATATCGAGCTCCACCAAATAAAAATAAAAAACATGGTAAATATCCCGTTTTAAATACTGTTAGTAATCTTACGAGATATTTTAATTTGTTACAATTTATCACAGTATACCTAATAATAATCATTACCAGATTTATATATATATTTGTATCAGTAGCTGTATTTATTGATTGATTTATAATATCACGCTACGACCCACGGGAACAGAACAGTTTAACGTACACAGAACGTAACGTAACAGCTGTTCCGTCAGTTCTGCTTTAAGTCAACTGTTATCGCTTTAATATATAGCTATATAAAGCCGGTATCAAATAAATTTAAAAGATGAAATCTTACAAGACATACATCGAAACTTCGAAAAGGTCACCATAGATTATTTTCATGTTTTAAAAAAAAAACATTATACTTCTTAAAAAAATTGAATTCGAATTAAATATAAAAACTTATTCAGCAAAGTCGCGGAATAAGGTTAGTTGTAATAGAAAGTGACTTCGTTACAATAATTAACTTTCATCAAAGTAAACTGCATTTTCACGGTAGAGTTTATAAGTCTTTGGTAAACACGGGTATCATTTCACAAGAAAACAAATTAGATTGATAAAGGTTACATGCGAAGCGGAAATAAAATAACCGCAAAAGATTTTCCAACCCTATTATTAGTCTTATTTATTTCCACTAAGGTAAAAGTAATTTGTATTATTTCGCTTTATACATCGAATTTATGTTAAACTAGCGACCCGCCCTGGCTTCGCACGGGTAATAAAAATAAAAACGTTTATGCGCACAACATTTGTGTTTTCACTAAGGAATAATGTAGATTTTTTTTAGTATTGGATTATTAGTTCCTGAGATTACAGTATAATAATAACACATTTTTTTTTTCATTCTTGATTTATTAAAAGATACTAACTTTTATGTACTAGTATTATTCGCACGCGGCTTTGCTCTCGTTTTAAGAGCATATTGTCAAGTGGTATAAATGTATACTATGTCCTCCTTAGAGTTCAAGTTTTCATCATACTAAATTTGATTAAATTCGGTTTAGCCGTTTGATCATAAAAGAGCAACAGACAGACGGACGGACAGACAAAGTTATAATATTAGTATTGATAAATGTAACGTAGCTTTCTACTACTGATTTTTTTTTTAGAATTGTATATGTGGAATTCATTTCTTCTGGAGATTATCTCGTAGATACAAACAAACAAATTTTTCTTCTTTATGATATTATAGTTAAAGGGATCTTAGGTCGTTGAACTTTTGACTTTTGATTGAGTTCGTCAGTTGAATTAAACACCGTAATTACTTTCACTAATTGTAATATATTAATACACTTTGGAGCTGTGTACTCAATGGTCGCTCAAGCCAGAGTGCACTGGGTTAGAACGCGTGCATCTTAACCGATAGTTGCGGGTTCAAACCCAGGCAAGCACCACTGAATTTTCATGTGCTTAATTTGTGTTTATAATTCAACAAACATCGTGAGGAAACCTGCATGTGTCTAATTTCAAAGAAATTCTGCCACGTGTGTATCCACCAACCCGCATTGGAGCAGCGTGGTGGAATATGCTCCAAACCTTCTCCTCAAAAAAGGAGAGGAGGCCCAGCAGTTGGAAATTTACAGGCTGTTAATGCAAAATCGAAACATTAGTTGATCGGGTAAAAATCAACTTAATTTATTAATAAACATTTTAAAACAACTTAAATAATCCGCAACGTTTTACATGTTATGCGGAACACTAAGCAATTTTAACAAATACATCTATTAAAACCTTACAAGAAAACTTACATCTTGATTTATTAAAAGATACAATTATGTAAAACTAGCTGTCGGTCGCGGATTCACTCGCCTTTTATTTAGTCATCAGGTGTAATGATAAACAGGTATTACGTATGGCCCCATCTTAGAGTTCAATCTTGCTTCATACCAAATTTCATCAAATTCTGTTCAGTAGTTCGGCCGTGAAAAAGTACCAGACAGGGCTACTATTGCATTCATAATATTTGTATAGAAGTCTAGTTTATCCACAATATTTAGGGTGTAAATGTGCCCAGATATTCTGTATGAAACATATTTGACACACTAATACATTAACAGTCTATTCCAAACACAGGCGGAGTTACGACAAATAAACAATTCTTGGTAAGGGCATGTTATGCGGAGGAATGAGGACCATGTTGTGAGAAAGGTTTTGAAAATGGATGTGGATGGATATAGAGGCAGGGGACGACCAAAGAAACGATGGATGGATTGTGTGAAAGACGATATGGTTAGAAAGAATGTTACTAGTGAGATGACGTCCGACAGAGAGGTATAGACATGCTGCGCCGACCCCAAGTAAAATTGGGATAAGGACTGGAGGATGATGATTAAATTGTTGAGATATCTGTCAAGATCTTGATTAATTAGTAATTATTTGTGAAAATATGGTGTTTTGAATATCGGCGATTTTTTTAATCGATACTTTTGAAGTTTCATTAGAATAAAAATATATAAGATAAACAAACCTTTCTAAAGTTTGTTTATCTATAGCACTTTGATTGAAAAGGCTGCATTATTGGCTTAGTTTGATAACGGCTATCTAACCCAAAATCAGCCGTGAGGTCGTCAATATCATGAGTAGGATTTTTAAGCATAACACAAATGTAACAAGTCTTATAAATTAATTTAAGTAAACCGAATAAATTTTTGTCTAAATCATACATCATAATAGCCACTGACTTACAAATGACACAAATATACTTGCTTGTATCACTAACAATTCAAAAAGTTTTATCAATGACAGTATATAAAAGACCACGATACAAGTATAATAAACTCGATTAGACCTCATCATAAGGCTGTCTCGGGAGATTTAGATCGTCGGGAAAATGTCACTGAACGTAAAAGAAGTTGATCCAATTTTGGCAACCTCTATAAACGAGTATCAATCCTTATTGTGTTACCGTTAAGGTTTATAATAGGTTGTGTTTAGTTCTATTGAAAAGAGTCAATTTTGTCTATTCATTTCTGTAGTTTAAGGCTCGAATTATATAGATAATTCTGTGGCTTCATATTTCATAGAAAGAACAAATTTCTTTTTTGAAAATTTTTGGTTCTATTGAAATTTGTATTTAACTGCTACGAACTGTCTTTGAATTTTAAAAATTCTTGCTTAATTTATAAAAACGGAATTAAAATTTCGAAGAGAATTTAGAATTTGATATATTAGGTACTTAAAAATAAATTCCACTTCGGGGATTAATTTTGGTATAAATATTCTAAGCGATAAATTTCAATATTTCCGTTGCTGCGGGGATGGTCATGAGCTTCATTTATTTATAATTTATTTTAATAACACTAAGTCTGTAATTTTGATTATGATATATGAGGGTCTTTTGATGTATGTACATCAAAAGACCCTTTTTGGCAAAGGTCAGTATGTCATATATTTAAATACTAAAAGCATCAAAAACAACACCGCGATAAATACTGGCAGTGTTTATGAACTATTTTAATGTTTAAAATTGCAACGCTTTGGGAGACCTTCACAAGGAGAATAAGACTATTTAAAAAAAAATAGCAACATCTAAATTATTATTAAATATTTCAAAAAAAGAACGTAGAATTTCAATTGAGTATAAAAAAAACATGAAAGTCAATGTCTTTCTTTACTAGAAATGATTTGAAGCAAGAAAAGATAAATCATTAATCTATTTTACTAAAGTCGTCCAAGGCAATTTACCAGACAGGACAGTTCCCAAGGGACGGAACCGACTTATTAATTAAGGCAAGATTTTCTCTATATTTTTATTATTCTATTAAATTTGTAACGAAAACTGAGCGTGCTTACATGTCATTCAATAAAATAATGCTAATGTATAAATATATCCATCCATTTTATTTATTATTTTTATATAATATCACCATGATATCGTTAAGTACTGTAGAAAATACTATAGAAACAATATCAATTGTAAATATTGATTATTTTGTGTTTGAAAAATAAAGTTGCCAGTTAGAAAAAAACGTATTCTATAACTAAACTTCTTTTGACGTTATTTGTTTGACTTTCTCTTTAAAAAGTTAAAGCGTTTACTGTTATTATCTTTAACAATACATGCATATGTTTATTTTATAAAATTTTAAGACTTTCAAATCTGTCACATAAAAAAATATCTGTCTGTCTGTAGTTTTCAGCGCGATCGGTTCTAATGAACTTGGATCGCCAGTTCTTTCCTACTAAGTACTATGTCCAACCAGAAACTACAAACGAATCATATCAGAATTGCACATCAATAAGAAAAATATTCTTTGGGTGAAATCCGACTAAACAAATAAACAAAACTTTGTAATATATGTTTTAGTATATATTAAGTCAATTGTATAGGTAAGGACATAGCCAGTGTAACAGTCAAGGTGTCAGTGTGTGTGTTTTCTTTACTGTATATATTTATTAACTTCTTAATGTTATAGCATTATATTTTGTAGCATTCCTCTCCAAACAATATTGATAATAGCCCATTTATTTAATATTTCTTCATCAAAACAATCAACTGACACTCACTTATCAGTTTGAATGCCTTTTAAATTGACGTCTCATCACTGTTATACATAAAAGGTGATAAAACATCGATGAAGTAATATACTTATTTTTACATATAAAATTCCGACGTGTGTGTAAGTATGGTTTGTGTATTAATAATTCATTTATATATCATCGCGCCGTCGTCTATGTCTATTTTTTTTTTTAAATATTCATTTAATCCTGAGCCAGCTTCCCAGCACCATTCGATATTTAAAAATTATTTTATTTATTCATGGCTGGCATGGAGATAAAAACTTTATAATTTTACTCGTAAGAACTCGGAACGGACAGCTGAAATATAAAAACGCAATCACAATATTCATTCAAGAATTGACACGAACCAAATATTCTTATTTAAAAAAGGAATACGGAATATTCGGCCAAGAAATTTTTAGGCGCGGTATTCTGTCCCATGATTGGAAAATCTTTAAACCAGTTTTTTCATTATTTTGTAACACAATTCTTTAATTATTTGCAACTAATATTGCTACGATAATTATTTTGTCAATTAAGATAGCATTCAATATTATTACGATTACAATTCTAAATTACTTTCACAGTATAAAAAAATCATTTTAAAATTATTGATGATAGAAAACTTTTTTAAAAGTATAACAAATGCCTTTACACGAATTGAACACAATTTCTTGATTATTAATAAAGGATTCAACTACTCTAACATATCGGTTCTAAAATATCTTGAACCAAATAGTCGATGCAAAGATTTCAAAGCACAAGTTTATGTTAATCCTCTTTATAAACACGATAAAAAAATTATCACCATAATCGAGAAATCGTAGTAGGAGTTTACTTGTGGGCTTCGTGCAAGCCCGTCTGGGTAGGTACCACCCACTCATCAGATATTCTAACGCCAAGCAACAGTACTCAGTATTGTTGTGTTGCGGTTTGAAGGGTGAGTGAGCCAGTGTAACTACAGGCACAAGGGACATAATATCTTAGTTCCCAATATTGGTGGCGCATTGGCGATGTAAGAAATGGTCAATATTTCTTATAGCGCCATTGTCTATGGGCGTTGGTGACCACATACCACCAGGTGGCCCATATGCTCGTCCGCCAACCTATACCATAAAAAAGTAGTGCTTACAACTTAACTATTACTAAGTCTAGTAGTACTTAGTGTTTATTTTACTTAATCTGTAATTGCCTTTGCGTATCTCAACAACGAAAATATGAAAATTGATCAATACAATATTCTTTAAATGCATCTTTCTTCTATCCCCATTAAACAATTAATAGTATGTACATCAAACTCTTTGCTTCAATAGATAAAATGTCTATAAAAATCTAGATATATATGTATATAATTATACCCGTGAAATTGTAAATACCGTCAAATCTATCTCGCAAGATTGTTAGTTCTCGTAAGATTGAGAACAGTAAATCAACCAACAATAAAACGTACAAAATTTCGATAGTTGGTAATCTGTTGTTAGGTTAGTGCTTGTAATATAACTGAAATTCACTTCGATAGAATCTACGTAGTAATTTACCCAAAAATAAAGCGTTAAATTTTAAGGAGTATGTTTACAATTTTACGATGTCATATATACACAGGCGTATCTACATATAGATACATATGTCATAGGGATTAATATTAATATTCAAAGGGACAAATTGAATTAACCCAATCAGAAGAGGTTGGGGAAATTACATGAGTATTCGTTACCCAACACACGTGCTCATTACGACGTATTCAAATAGAATTTAATAAGGGCAACATTATAATTCGTAAGTTAAACTTCTGTGAATATCTTTCGACTTTTGAATAAAGTCAAATACGAATATACAAAGTGCTTTAAGTTAATTTTTTTTTTATTAATGTCATGTCGTGTCATGTAATGAAAAAGTTTCTTTGAATTTTAATTGGTAGATGTCAAATCAAGTGAAATCAAATGTTAATAAAGTTGGCTCTTACGAGCATTTTTGAATCGTCATCAAATAATAATTACCTGTAGAACTGCCACCGGTTTGGAATGTAAATAATCAGTGTATCTGTTTTATTCCTAGCCATTCTTTATCTTTCTTCCTTATCGTTCTACTTCATAATTGTATCGTATTTGCTTCTAGTGAAACTCAGCACTTAGTAACTAACAATCTCGACGACCTCCGTGGTCGAGTAGTGTGTACACCGGTTTTCATGGGTACGCCACTCCGAGGTCCCGGATTCGATTCCCGGCCGAGTCGATGTAGAAAAAGTTCATTGGTTTTCTATGTTGCCTTGGGTCTGGGTGTTTGTGGTACCGTCGTTACTTCTGATTTACCATAACACAAGTGCTTTAGCTACTTACATTGGGATTAGAGTAATGTATGTGATGTTGCCCAATATTTATTTATTATTATTATATGGATAGATTTATAAATTTATTCAATAGGGTGGCTAGTGATCACTACCGAACATAGACAGTCGCTCTGTAAGAAATATTAACATTCCCTATTTCGCAAATGGGCCGCTAACTTTAGGTGCTAAAATGTTATGTCCCTCTCACTCGGCTTCAAACTGGAACACAACACTAACCATAGAAGTCATACGAGCTTATGTTGTGATGAACTGATTTAATTTCAAATATCATTATATATACATACTCGTATATGTTGAAGTCGGCGAAGATGGCGCAGTAGAGTGTGTGCTCAATAAAAAAAAGGAAACACGATGTGTTGAATAAACGAGGAGCAGCGTGGTGGAATCAGCCCCAAAACTCTTCTAAAGCAGACCTTAGCCCCAAAACATTTACAGTCTTTACTGGGTATCTTACTGAGAGGTCACGAAGTCACTAAGATCACGTTGTTCAATTAGAAACATTCCTTTTATCTTTTTCTTGTACGTAAAGAAATGAGTAAATAATATTTTGAATTTAGAAGTCGGTAGATTGCCTTTGTAGGCAGCCTTATAAGTTATATTGCGTACATATATTCTTGTTTGTTTTATATCGTCTTTTTTCCATACAAATGTATTGGATTATTATCAGATTTATAAGTTTGTTACCAAATATGTACAAAAAGAAACAAAGTAAAAAAATCCTGCATAAATACAAATTATGATCGAGGGGAATTTTGGCAAAAATGCTAATAACATTTCCTCGTTAAATCGCAATTCCGATAGTCTAGTCGAAAATTGTCCCTGATATCAGTGGATGAATAAAACACAGAACATTTGTTTTAAAAAAAAAAGTGCTATTACAATGTCCAAGAGTTTTAACTGTGTACGGCACAATTTATAATTTCAAATATTATTGATAATACTAAACTTGTTTTTGAATTTGGAAGATAATTTTGTTTTTTTTAAGTCGCACTTGACAGCGTAACTTCTTTTGGTAAGAACAATATCATTAAATTATTTAAGAAGGCGTAAAAGGTAAATTGCTTTTCGTTGTACGGTTTGAATGTTTAAGATTTAAGGTAATCATTTTCATGTACGTACCGACGTTTTATTTGTTACAAATCTCAATAGCTCTTGATAAAATTCGCCCAAGAGTTATTTCACGAATAATACGTGGTCAGTGTGTAAATAATTGTTAATATTTTATACATATTCGTTTTCGATATTAATAATCCAAGTCATAATCAAATGTTTATTTTTAATATAGTATATAATATAGCGCAACATCTACCTAACAACCTCAAACTTCATGTCTTGGTTGCGTAACCACACCAGCAAAATCAGTACCCAGTGATTTGTATCAAAAAAATTACATAATGAAACTTCATCAAAAAAATTTAAAATAATTAGTAAAATTATAGCACTAGTGGACATAATTACATTTACTTTAAACCTTAGTGTTGATTAATTAGAAGTCACGCCAACATTTTGATTAATCGCTGATCGATATACGAGTGACTAATTGAGGGAAAACCTGTTATTAGGTATGAAGATTAACGGACGGTTTTTTTCATCAAATACTATCGATATATAATGGTTAATTTACATTTTGTCATATATGGGTTTTATTAGTTAATCGTAATCGTATTTGTAGGTGTAATTTTAATATAAACCAAATGAGAAATAATTCAGAAACTGGACCACTCGGTTGTTCGTGAGCTCGAATGACTTTATGAACGACATAAAGTATAATATAATTAGGTATATATCTTGCAGCAAAATACCTACTTTATCTCACCCTGTGGGTGTCATAAATACAGATTATTTATTTTTGATAAGCGCATCGTAAACCCTTATGGGGAATCATTAGCAAAATATTTTCAAGGAGTTTTGTTTTGGAGACCGGCCGCAGAAGGATGTTTTTTTTTTTAAATAAAAGCGGTAGCGAAATAGGTCAAAGGACCGACGGATATCCGTGCTTTCCGAGTCACGGGAGTGTTAACACTAAAAAACCCCAATAACTTTGTCCTAGCCACTAGAAAAACGATACTGAAATAACTTCTTTTTGTAAAGACTCTTGGTTGGTTCGAAATAATATTTAGAATTATATCACATTTCCATTTGCATATGTAAATTAATGATTTTATTCAACTACTGGTATAAATCCTAGAACCAAAAAATAGGTAGGGTTTTGTGCTAGTCTTTCTGGGTAGGTACGCGTCGAATAATTTTACCATCAAACAGCAGTTCCCAGCACTGTTGTGTACCAGTTTCAAGGGTGTGTGAGTCACTGTAACTACAGGCACAAGGGGCATAACATCTTAGATCCCAAGGTTGATGGCGCATAGGCCATATAAAGAATGTTTAATATTTCTTACAGCGCCAGGGAGGTGGTTACCACTTACCACCAGGTGGCCCGTTTGCTCATCCGCCCACCTATATAAAAAAAATATTATTTATGCTCTAATGAATTCCTAGTATATTTTTAGAGATATTTTATTCGTAGTTTATTATTATAGATATCTTTTTTTTGTTTTAATAATTCATAACAACCGCACGTCCGCAGCTCGGTATCTTCTTCCAAGCGGAAATAAAAAACGCCGCGCCACTCGCCCCTCGCCGCGTCACGCGTCTTGTAATGCATAATATAAAAATAAATAAGAAGGATTTCTAGACCGAAATATTATCAAAAAGTTATATAACAATATATAATTATTAATAAAATAATTGATATAATTATATAATATATAATTGATAATATTTCGATACCAATAACATTTCGTTAATTCACTGTCTGGTTTTCTTTTGTTATCTCGTGGTTGGAATAGACTACATGCTACTTTCTTGCTAATTATTTTCGGTGGAAGCTGCTTTCCGGAATGGAGGTGAAACAATTAATAGTATTAACAATTCTGAAAATGCTTTATTGTAAATTTTACACACACTGCCAGCACCAGATACATTGGCGGCGTTCGAAATATTAATTATACTGTATTCCAACCATAACAGGAAAAAAACGTTTTGAACTTCGACGAAACTATTATCGGAATTTCGAAAGTAAAATTAAATTGGAAATAAGTAGTTAGGTGTAATAATGTTGTTTTATAAATAAAGATATATTAATCATAAACTTTTAGTAATGCACAATACAGCTGAGTTGTTAGCAAATCGCATGAAATATATAAATCTAAGGCTATATGTTTATCTTTTTTCCTTTCATTGGAATATTTTGTGTACACTATATCAAACTGAAGCACAAACATATTAAGTGTATAGGTAGACTAACTATAACCTACCAATAAGTATACTTCATATGTCTAAACAATAAATAAGTTCGTTGTTCATCCATTCTTATTTAAAGACCGACAAAATCAATTATTACAACTCCACGGGTAATCAAAAGTCCCATTTGATGCTGTCAAACTTCTTGCCGCCTTTTCCAACCTAAGAAACTAAACTACTAACGCCATCTATCGGTGACAAGCACCACTTGAAGTTATTTATAACGATTATCTACGATAAGTCGCTTGTTTATGACAATGTATGTAATACCTTTCCTTCTTATTCCTTAATGAAATAATTTGTTCGTTTTAATATATGTACATCAAACAAAATTAAATAGTTTACATGATTCCCTCCAAGAATTCAAACTTGTGTCTTGTATTAATACAACTTTATTTTTTACAGATATCGACAGTTCAGAACAGAAAGTATCAATAATGCTGAATGGTGAAGAATCAGAACTCTACTTCGTGAATTGCACGAGCACTAAGGTAACCAAAATGAATATAATATTATAATATTTAAAAAAAAAAACCTCCTACTGCGTCTGTATGCCATAAACTCAGAAACTACCAAATTGAAACTGAATACTCACTAATGGACGGAGTAATTCACGAGGAAGATTTAGGTGTATTTTTTTAAATTAGCTGGATTTATACCGGCCCCCAGACATGTATTTTATATAAACCGCAACGCTACTTCAAAGTTGTTATAAATGTCGTAAAATTTCACCCTGGACATGTTAAGTTCATCAAGTTGTTCTCTTCACCGCCGAGCTCAAGTTGAATTATAATCAAAAGTAAAATAAGATGAAAACACAGTGTTACTTGCCGAGTTTGAACTGAAATCTTCAATTAAGATTGATAATTATAGCCAGCAACTTAACTGATAGCAATACTTTTATATCACTACAAAGTATAAAACAAAGTCGCTTCCCGCTGTCTGTCTGTCCCTATTGTTTATTGTTTATTGTTTCATTTGGCAATCCAACAGTGTTACAATATCTTATAAAATTGAACAATATAATGCAAAAATTATGACCAAAAAGGATTACACTATTATAACATGAATTCGAAAAGCAGTTACAATATGAAGATTTTATACTAGTTATTTATAAAAGTTAAACAATTTGTGATAGGTAAAGGTACTGTTCATAAACTGTATGTTTGTGAAATTGTGTGTGTGTGTGTTGTGTGTGTGTGTCATTATTGAGTAAGCTAGCCTAACATTTGCTTTTTATTGCTTTTTTAAACGCTCCTTTAGGTAAATTAAATAAATCTATGTCAGCATAAAATTTATTGTATGTTTTAACCAAACGATTTAAAACTGAGTGTTGTGCATAGTTCGTATTAACTTTAGGGGTTTCAAATAGATCTGTATGTCTTGTCCGCCGTTGTGGTGCTCGAAGAAATAAGTGATTTAAGAGTTCACAGCAATCGATATGTCCGTTCCAAATGGCGTGCAAGAGCATAACATCGTATTGACGACGCCTGACTTCTAGATTTTCTATGTGGTAGAATTTGGATGCATCTGTGTATGAGTTAAAATGTCTATGATCTTTAAAACTTAGGAATTTTAAGAATTGCTTTTGTATAGACTCTATGCTGTTCACGTATGTCACGTATCCCGGACACCATATGCTGCAAGCATATTCGACTAAACTACGTACATAGGAAAAGTAAAGCATTTTGATACAATCTATATTGGTGAAATCTTTACAAACACGCTTAATGTAGCCCAGCTGTTTATAAGCTGCATTTTTAACATGTTCTATTTGATCTGTCATTAACAATTTAGAGTCTAAATAAACACCTAGATCTTTAACTTTATTGACTTTTTGTAAAGGTATATTATTGAAATTATACGAGTAGTTTATAGTTTTTGTCTTACGTGTAAATGTTATTTGTCGGCATTTTGATATATTTAAGGTTATTTTATTAAGTTTATAATATTTAACTAGGTTATCTAAATCACTTTGTAGTTTATTACAATCATCAATATTTGTAATAGATAAAAATATTTTTTTATCATCTGCAAACATGAGAAATTTCGCGGATTTGAAACAGTATGAAATGTCATATAGGTAGGCGTTATATAGTAGTGGTCCTAAAATAGAACCTTGAGGTACGCCAGATGTGATTTCTATGTAATTACTTCTCGCACCACCTAACACGACAGCTTGCATTCTTTTAGTTATATACGAATAAAACCATCTATGTAAGTCTCCTCTAATACCCAGTGCTTGTAGTTTTTGCAATAGGATAATGTGATCTACTCGGTCAAATGCCTTTTCAAAATCTGTGTATACCACGTCAACCTGTTGTTTTTGATCCATAGACATACTTACGTAATTGGTGAATGTTGATAAATTACTTATAGTTGATCTGTTATTAACAAACCCATGTTGCTGTGGGGGTATTGACTTGTAAATTAGTGGCGCAATATTTTTATGAATAACTTTTTCAAATACTTTGCTGATTGTATTAATTATTGATATTGGCCGGTAATGTTCTATTTTATTTCTGGGACCGGTTTTGTGTAAAGGTATTATTAATGCTTCTTTCCATTTAGCTGGATAAGTAGCAAAGCCATTTAACGATTTGTTAAATATTATGGAGAGGGGCTTAGAAAGATTTTTCGCACATTTATTATAAAATATTGCAGGAATATTATCACTACCAGCTCCCTTGCTTATATCTAATTTATTTAGTATATCATATACGTCTTTTTCACTAATGATTAATTTGTTTATGTTTTCATCTGATTCTGGTAGATTTAAACTGACATTATTATTAATATTATTTTGTTTCATAAAAACGCTTTCAAAAAATGTGCTGAATCCAGAACAAATTTCGTCAATTGTATTGAAACTTTGGTCACCTAATGTTAGACTACTGGGATATCTAGTGTTCTTACTACGCAATGATTTTTGGTACCACCATAGCAGTTTAGGGAATTTTTTGAGTAATATTTGGATATTAAGTTTAAATCGAGTATAGCATTTTTCCTGAATATTTTTTTGTCTTTTCCGTAATAATGAAAATTCATCATAATCTCTTGGGTTTTTGTATATTTTCCAACGTGAATGTGCTTTTATTTTATCCTTAATTATGTGTATTAATGACTTACTGTACCATATTGGATATTGTGATGAATTTTTGTTATTTGTAGTAAAACGTGGGACATTTCTTTCAATAATTTCATTTATAATACTATAAAATCTATCAACTATACAGTCTATTGTATTCCCTTGTAGCACAGCGGTCCAATCGATTAGCGTTAGGTTCATATTTATAATATCATAGTCGGCTCTATTAAATTTTAACTTAGCAACAGGTGGGACTTTAAGATCTTTTAATAAAATATCTGACGCATCTATTTCAAGTGTAGGGTGATATTTGTCTTCGGAAACAAGGCATTCTTTTGATTTATGTACATTCAATAATATATTACTAAAAATTAAATCTAAGATGTTTCCATTTGAATTCGGGATTAAATTGTATTGTGTTAAATGTAATGAACTAGTTGCGTAGATTAGATTTGCAGATGTGCTCTGCGCTATCAATGTCCCACAGCTATAACTCTGCGAGTTAGTATCAGACCAATCAATATTTGGTAAATTGAAGTCACCTGAAATTATGAAATAATCATTAGATTTGTTTGTAAGTGTGGTAGAAAAGAAATAACACATATCTTCTAATCGCTTGGCTTGAGCGTTATCAGGCGGGATATATATAACTCCAATGTGGAGGTCACGATCGTTGTAGTGTGAATGAGCTGGTATGGTAATCCAGATATTTTCAACTCCTGGGCAGCTCCAATCCGTTCTTTCTTGCGGATGGAGACTATGTTTACAACAGATCATAACTCCACCCCCAATACTTTTATTAGATGTAGTTCTATTCCCATCATAACGAAAAATTTCATACCTGTTATCGCACAGTTCTCCAGAGTAAAATCCGTCAGCTAGCCATGTTTCACTAATAAGAACTATGTCATAGTCGTTCGATAGTACATTAAGTCTTAGTTGTTCAGTTTTTGTTCGCAGTCCACGGACATTTTGATAAATTATTTTTAATGATCTAGTCATGACGCAGATTTATGCAATGTACCAAAATGTATTTTAATTATTATTTTATATGAATATTTAATAAATAGTATTGAACGAATTATATTAGCAGTATATTTGACTATAATAAGTTTATTTTTATTTTTATATGTAATTTTTTTATTTACTGTATGTTTTTTTATATTTTTTAGCGGTAGGTGTGTTATTGTGTTAAATGTGGTTAGTGTGATTATGAAGTTGTCATGTTTTAGTGAACAGTATCCTATATACAATTTTGAATTAAAATTATAATAAACTGTAGTATCAAAAAGCGGTAGAAATATGTTATTTACTATCGTATAGTTATAAAATGTTATTTTATTTTGTTCAAGTCGTTTTCGGAACTTATTGTTAAGGCCGGTGATTCTTCGTTTCTTCTTAAAAAAATTGAACAATTTCTGACCCAGATGAACTTGTAAGATTTATCAGAAGCGATAGATTTTGCCTTATTAAACAACTGCTTGTTCTTTGGGGTTAAATGTTCGTTGACGTAGAATCTGCGACGATCCCCTCCTATCCCTATATCTGTTGTACTAATGCCTCTAACTTTTCTTAAGCCGGATAAAATTACATCCTTAAGCTCACGATTTTTTAATTTTGCAACAAGTGTTTTCGGTCTACCTGGCTTACTTTGCATTGGCTGTACTCGTGAGGCAAATTCAATCTGTTCATGTTTGAGGGTGACCCCTGCATGCTTTGCTATTTCGATGACTAAATTAATTGGTGATTCTTTGGGTAATTCAGGCAATCCTACTATTTCTAAGTTCGACATTCTTGCCCATTGTTGTTGGTTATTAATTTGTTTTTGTAGTTCTGAAACTTCTGTATCTGTATGTGTTATTCTTGCTTCTAACTTCTTACATTTTTCATCCAAGTTCTCATATTCAATACGTAACTGTGCATTTTCTTCCTCCAGTCTTTTAATTTCTTTGGCCATTTCCTTCCTTATTTCCGCGATAAGAGATACCTTTAGTTCATTAAATATGGATTCCACCATAGGCTTTACTTTGTTATCAAAGATGGATTCAAATTGCTCTAAAATTTCCGGAGAATTAAATAAAGTACCCTCCAAGTTTTCATTTTTATGTTTCGTTATTAGATCTTGGTTTAAGTTCGGCGTGCTAGTAGTTGAAGAAGAAGTAGAATATTTATCAGATTCACTTTCTGTTGGGGTTTGTGATTTGTGTGCTTTCTTCTTCTTGTCTACCTCCGAAGTGGCCAATTTACTGTTTTTAATTTTGCAATTATGACATTTCCACTGGGCTCTTATACCAACTGAATCTTTACCGATTTTAACACATTCGGTATGGTAGTATAAAAGGCAGTGACTGCACTTAATTCGCTTCTGTGTTACTGCAATATTATCAGTACAAATTTTGCAAGTAAAGACCATATTGTTTTACTTTTCACAGTAATTTCTCCACGGTAGAATGTGTAACAAATAAGCAAAAATAATTCACAGGAATAAAAAAGGAACAAAAAAAAAACAAAAAATTAAAGTTCGGGATCGATCGTTGATTCTTCGATGAATTGCGAGTTCTCGCACCAATACACCACAACACTGTTAACGGGCGCGTCGAATGTTCTTTACAGTTGCATCGCGAAGTGCTGATCGTAATTTATTTTATTAATGTTAGGTAGGAAGACAAAACGATTTGCACTGTTTATTATAATATGTGTATTTCAATCACTTCAATTTTAATTATTGCGGTAATTTACTTGTATTTACAATGTTCGTTCTATAAAAAACTTTTAGTTCTTTAGATTACTAACAAAAGCACAGTCAAGTTTACACTTTTATAACTGTTTTCGAATTTTTTATACGGAGCACAGTAAAGACAACTAGCACTCTCAGTTGTTGATGTAAGGATTCTATGCTTAGATCTTTAAAACTACGCATCGGATTTTGTTACGTTTTTTTCTTTAACAGAGAGATTCAAGAGAAAAGTTTATATATATATTTGTATATTACATGCATAATATAGTAGAGAAACACTTTCGAAGATATTACAGATTTAAAATGCAGGGATATAGTATCATTGTCATGGAAAACATTCTGTAGTATTAGTATCAGTATTTAGTATCAGTATTGCACCCGTGCAAAGACGGAGCGGGTCGCTAGTTGTCAATATAATTTAAACAAAATATTCCTATATCATTTAAAACTATTTTAATTCATATATCGAAGTCATTTAACAGAATATGCAAATCAGTACATCTACATTTTTAGATATATTTTTTATGTTCACTTTATATACATATTTTGTACTATAAAGTTCAACAAATATGCTTGTTATTTAAATTGTTATAAACTCCAGTAACGCCGAGATTTGTTAAGCCACACTCCTTTGTCTTATATGAGATACTTCTTTGAAACTCACATCCTACAACTTTTAACACATCTTGTTACTTACTTTCAACACATAGCTATTATCTTTATTTTATTTATTTCGTCATTATTTTAAAAGTTTATTTTGGTTGTATCCAAAGTGTATTTTGTAATCAAACAAAATAAATTGAGCTGTTTCCAGTAAGTGACGAAAATATTTGATCAGCAAGTAACGTAATATTGGGTCGCCTTAATAAAATAATATTTTTTGCAGTATTAAATTATAAAAATGTTTAAATCGAATAGGTACTATGTACTCTAATTAAATATCGGATACAGATCCCCCCCCCCCGCAAAATATACCTCAATTGTTTCTAACTTATTTTTCTAATAAGAGTTATACCAGCTAAAGAGACCCCAACCAAAAGAACCGATAATAGGAAATTTTAAAATTTTCGGATAACGCTTGAATCTTTAGGAACTTTTGTATTATATGTATTTTTTTTAATATTTTTACAATTGTTAAAATCATTAAATTAAGAAAATAATATGTTCGTCATTGCAAAGTTATGTCGATCAGAAAAATTTACATCTGTCAAAAAGATTAAGCTATTTTGTCCAGGGTATATATTATATTTGTTAATCAAAGCTAAATCGTTAAATTTTAACGTGAAGGGCCCGCCAAAATAGTGAACAGATCTGTAACATATTCTTCTCAGAAGAAACTACATGTGGAATTGGTGGAAGCTTAACAATGAAAACCTTGTAAAATGACGATGTATAAATGCTTGTACAATCTACTTGATGAAGAAGTATCTTGATATTATGATTTTATCTATGATACTGGTGACAACATTGGCAAGCGAATATACTTTATGCTATCAATGTATATTGACTTGCATATTATTAAGTACCATTGGTATTTGGTATAGACTCTGTACTGACATCAGGTATAACATGAAATTCCTCAATAATGAAGACTACGTTAACGATGCTGGAACGTTGTACAACTACCAATAAAATTGTTCGTCTGGTCTCGATCGTTTGATGAATTTTAAATTTATTTGTTTTAAAATTAAATTTTGATTCAGGTCTCATTTTTTTGGCAAGCGGGAAAAGAAAATGATTACGAGTCACGTACGCATGTTCCGTGATGTTGAAATATTAATATTTTAAATTGCGCTTTTTATAATCTGACTAGACTTACTTTCGCAAATTTCCGCCCACGTATAAAAAACTGGGTACCTATCACTATTAGATATATCATTAAAATAACTGTGTGGTAAAAAAACGAAGTGCTTTTCAAAATCGATATCCATTTTTACTCATCATCAAAATCAATTTTGATTTGACTTTTCCAAACTTGAAGAACCTTTTTCCGCAAATTTTAGAGAAGGATATTTTGTGCCCGGGACGCTAAGTTTTAACATACACCACTATTTAAAGTGATTATTATATTCGACAAAAAAACATAGTGGTTAATAAAATGTACGATTATTTTCCTTCTATGCAATGGTATCGTCACGCCTCTTGAATTTGGTCGTTTAAATCTTGGGTAACTTCCAATAGTCCAGACCATTTCCCATTGGTAACGATTGCGGTAGGTCATGTATTGTCTCATATTAATATCCAAATGACCTTAAAACTTGCTTATTTATTTCTATTGCAAGACAAGGCGGACGTACCTATCCCAATTGTCATGGTGTTTTCAACGGTAAAGAAGTTTATGTGCTACATTGTCATCAAAATCAAAACAAAACAATTTAAATCGATTTTTTTCGCATAAATGCACTTTAGATATTCCTCGTGTTACAGTATTGAATTAAATGGAAATGATTCTACCTAAGTGAGAACAAAGACAGCAAAAAAAATACAAATTAGATTTTATTTGTTACTGCACGCCCTTAACGAACAGGGGTGCGCCTTCATTAGTGAACAGATTTATAACCTATAAGTGATAAATGAATCGTTAAACAATACTATCTTCTTCTTTCGAATGTCAAATCAACTACGTCGGAAAGAGAGATCAGAGTTAACTAAGCACCTGCTAAACACCTATTATAAAGAAGTCCGTATACGTATATTCACATTAGCAAACGTTTTGAGACTATCAGTTTAAATAAGTACATTAACACACAAACGACCATACACTCACTTCAGTACATAAATGAATTATTTTGTATTATTCTACGTTTCCTTTCCGAATGTACTTGCACTTCAAAACTGTGGAAAATAATCAAAGCAATACAAAGCATCGTCGATTCAATCAAAACAGCTGAGGAATGACCAATAAAAACAAAGCTATTTGAAATGATATTGAAACGTCTGTATTTAATTCATTTCCAGTTGTGTGGGTCAAAATGACAATAGGATGAAGATTTATTTATTTATAAATTGTATATCAACAGTAAATACATTATTTAAGTAATCGTAATATGGTATTATTGTGTAAGAGCGCGACGGGTGAGCGCCATATATGCTTGCCTGTTCTCGCGCGATATACACGAAATGCAGTGTATAGTTTGACTTACTCGGAGCGCGTCTCTGAACGTCGACGGTCGTGTGTAATTATAATGCAAATCTTAAACATCCATCCTCACAACTCTCACACTTGTATTGCAAAAAAATTAAATGTATCCACAAAATTAGCGATTATTGTTAACACAAAATAATAGCAACTTATTTAAACTGATATGTTAAATAGTACAAAAAACTAATTTAACTTATACTCAAAATAATAATAAAACAGGCGGACCAGCAAATGGGCCACTTGGTGGTAAGAGGTGGTGACTACCACCCGTAGACATTGGCAATGTAAGAAACGTTAACCATTCCTAACACGTAATGAACTAATATGTTATCTTCCTTGTGCATATAGTTACACTGGCTAAGTATTGCTGTTTGGTAGTAATATATGTGATTACTTGTGTGTGTGTACCGGCTTGATGCGGGCTTACACACAAACCTACCCTCTAGTAAATACTCTTAATATAAAATGTTGAAAAAAAATATTTAAAACAGGATTATCTTAATAACATTATAAGAGCTAACGTGTATATTTCAATGTTTGTTAACCAATCTTATAATAATATAAAAAAGCGTGGAGCTAATACTTGTTGATTTCCAGGCAGGATATATTACATATAACATATACATATACCTAACACGGCTTTGTATTTTTAAATGTCGAAGAAGAGTAACTACTGATTTTCTTGCCGGTTCTTCTCGGTGGATTCTGTATTCCGAACTGGTGGTATCTTCACTTAATATAGTTTGTTAAATGATTGAAAAGTGCTTGTAAAAGCCAACTTGATAAAGATATTTTGATTTTGATTTTGTGCGGAGCTGATTGTAATACATTTTACCAGACATGCCGATTATGACCCGGCAATCCTACTAAATTATAAGGGTACATTTCAAATTCTATTCCGTACTAATTTCGATCGAACCGCAACTGGATCCTTGTGTTAGTAGAATTGGATAACAGCTAAACACCGATTTACGTTTTGAGGGTCGATTAAACGACAAAGTGACAACTTTTTGGTAGAATCATCCCACTGGAATATGCAATAAGCTATTATTTTTCAATATTTTTTTGACTGATTAATACAGTATTTATGAGAAGCGAAGTGGTCAACGTCTAGTTAATAAATATTGGTACACGGACAAATACGAATTATAATTACAATTTTCCAATCGGTCGTTTCAAATAGTCGAATTGTGCGTTTGTTAAAATTGTATAGAGTATTTTATTATAATAGTATCTGCGCCTAGCAATTTCATCCGCGTTAATATCTGGATTATACGAATAGCCTTTTTTATGTGGTTGGCGATATTTGTATACGTTTACGGTTAATGCTCCTGAATATGTAAAGTTATAAATCATATATGTGATAAAATAAATAGTGAATCCAATTTATAATTAAACATAATGTTTTTTTTTAAATAATAGCAATTAATTACATTTATTTCTTAAACACTTATCATAATTAAATCGATATAAAATTATGTACATAAATTAGAATATTTTATATAATATATATTTATGTACCAATAAGCGTTGTAACAATTTTGTCACTAGTTTTTTTTCCTAATGTTAAATAAGGATTGAAAATTTGTATTGAAGTCCGTTATATTTTAAGTTAGAAACACGAAACTGTATTTTTAGAATAACGTATTTAAGCATTTCTGCATATTCTACCACTAGGGGTGGTTATTTCTTATGTAGGTTAGTCTGGAAATCCGTCATTTTTGAAATTATAAGCATTAATCTTTATTTTTGGGCTACTGATAAGAAATGAGTAGATATGTATTTTAGCGTTTCTGGATATTCTGCACCTAATGGTTGATGATGATTTCGGGTTCAAACCCAGGCAGGCACCACTGAATTTTCATGTGCTTAATTTGTGTTTATAATTCATCTCGTGCTCGGCGGTGAAGGAAAACATCGTGAGGAAACCTGCATGTGTCTAATTTCAACGAAATTCTGCCACATGTGTA
The DNA here is from genome assembly GCF_037043105.1 of Vanessa tameamea. Lineage (NCBI taxonomy): Eukaryota > Metazoa > Arthropoda > Insecta > Lepidoptera > Nymphalidae > Vanessa > Vanessa tameamea. The sequence goes on from NC_087324.1 coordinate 10,657,871, forward strand.
TTCCACCAACCCGCATTGGAGCAGCGTGGTGGAATATGCTCCATACCTTCTCCTCAAACGGGAGAGGAGGCCTTAGCCCAGCAGTGGGAAATTTACAGGCTGATTATGTTATTTTATTATGTTATTGGTAGTTTGCTATTCAACACTGAAACTCTTCCGATCTCTTGTCATATATCAGAGCCTTGTTATTTGAGCACTATATAACTATGTCATAACATCAGAATTTAGTATTAAAATATTATTAAATATTATCTCCCTCGTATAACCTGCTTAAAAAAATAAACTAGCTCACGCAGAAGCTAGAACAGAATGAAGACATCCACGGAATGTTTGTTCGATCAAATTGTTTATCCACAGACAAATGTCAATTAATATTTATTTATATTTAATAGAGTTGGGATTGTTGTAGAACTTACTTTTTTAATTGTATTTAAATGGAAAAGACTTAACTTTTGACACTAGTTAGAGATTAGAATAAAAAACTTTTGTTACTATTTTTAATTTTAACGGGACACTATAAAAGTAAGGCAGGAATTTCTTCTTTTATAAATCTCATACCTAAATTTTCCTTGGGAATCAGTTCATCTATTAGTGAAAACGTTCAATCCGAACCTTAAAGACAGGCGCACATACGCTCTTTTTTTTAATGTATTTATTTTTTTACTAGATTCAATTTCAGATAAAGCAGCCGCTGGTTCCGGGAGAACCTGTAAAATTTAGTTATTATTATATAGTTATACTTTTTCATCATAAACACGAAATAATTCATATACAATTAAATTTATGTAACTTGTATGAAAATCAACAAATACGATCTCCAATTATCGACATTATATAGAACCAATCTCTTACAGTATAAAATCCCTTTTTATTAATCGTTTATTTAACAAAATATTATATAAAAATTCTCTTTTATATAAATTAAACCTAAAGCCTTGTGTTAAAGAAGTGCATAATTGTTTGTGTCAATTTCCACAGCAGAGAAACCTTTAAATATCTAAAGACTGCATTTTCCAGAAGGGTCAAGGTAAATTGGTTTTCATTAGCACAGTATTTCATGCGGATACGCGAGCGAAGGATAGTAATTAACGAAGCAAATTTTCACTCGAGTGAAAATGAGAACTCTAAGTGAGTAAAGAAAATTAAAAGAACATTAGAGTAAAAAAATCAAAACGAACCGTTACTGTTTTTAATTTCTTTTAAACGGTAAGGTTTCCTAATTAAATAAACTTAGGAAACAAATCTTTCGTTGCGTCGATATTGCGTATCAAATTCTGACATTTGACGATCGTGTTCTTTGAAGTCGTTTCGTCTTCTTTTTATTCATACAAAAGTTTCAAACATAGTCCTCTATCGTATTCATTTCATTTCAAAATACAATTTAAATGTTTACAGAACAGTTATATTCTATGGGATTTTCGGTATAAATATTTCTTTACATTTAGTTAAATTCGGCGCACGACTTTAGAGAAGTTCGTTACACTACACTGAATTTATAAGATTAATTTATTTTCAAAGCGAACTACGAGTTGGACGAGCGAAGCGAACAGAAAACCAATTAGTTTTATATATATAAGATCGGACTCTATTATATTAGATAAAAGTATATAAAAAAATATTATGTCAATAAAAATGAGTTATTCGTTTAAAATCCTTGCAACTTATCGAGAGCAATAATAAGATATCACTAGAAAAATCGGAGAGAGATGAGTCTCGTTTTGAACTAAATTATTTACAATACTGGATGAAAACCCAGCTTCGCTCGGGTGAAATGAATAAAGCTAAAGAAATACGGCTCATCATTTACTTTACTTATAAATTTTTTAAAACTTTATGATTATAAAACTTCTATTTTTTCTATTTCGGTAGTGAAAACTAACAATAATCATTCATTACACAGCTTTCTGAACGTACCTGTAAACGTCAAACATGGCCGCCCGTTGAACTGTCATTTCATTGAATTCCATGTATATTAGCTAAGAACAATTATATTTTAACGATCTATAATTGTAGATAGGTTTCGATCGGGTCTATCGGAGACATTAAACGTGCATGAAAATCAACTGATCCTTAACTTTTTATCAAATAGCATGCCTCATTTATTAATGTTTTAATATGTTACGAGTCTTAATTATTATGTAGTAAATTTAACAATGTTTAGTCAGGCCCAAAAGTAAACACACGCACGTACCGTACAAATTATCAATATTCCCTGAATAAATATTTCCGTGACCCTAATAAACATCATTTTCACATCAACATACGGTTTATACGTCACTTTTTTGTTATTTGTAAAAGTCTAAATCATTTTCCACTTTAAGCCCACGCACTTGCTTACTGGTCATATGAGTCATTGCTTTTACAGCATGTCAGAGTAAATTTCCACAGCAGTCGCATTCTGTAAGAGCTCAGGTCATATCTCACTTGTGATATGCTGTAAATCGACTTACGGTAATACGCTATAATCGTTGCGTCGATATTGCGTATCAAATTCTGACATTTGACGATCGTATTCTTAAATTAGTTTCTAATTTAATCTTGGATGGCGAAAAATTGTCTTAAGATGTAAATTTTTTTCCTCCTTTTTTGTAGGAAGAAATCGATCGTTCAGAGCCACCAGATGCATTCGTGGTTATCTACTCAGTGGTGGACAAGGCATCGTTCCAGAAAGCAGAACAGGAACTGGCGCGACTTATTGATTTTGACATGCTGAGAGCCCGACCGGCGCTTCTCGTTGGCAACAAAATTGACCTGGCGAGGAGTAGAGCTGTTTCCACTCAAGGTATTATTCAGAACTATTATTTTCTTTTTTTTTATTGATGTGTGCATGTTTAATGTTGAAGTATGAAGTAAACTATAGGTAATGGAGACAACTTCACAGGAGATATTATAGTGCACAAGTATGATCACAACTATATACAGATGCACTGGAGTGCATCTCTCACTTTCATAATCCGAAGAGACAGCAGTCTAGACTATCACCTAGAACTTCTTAGTAGAAAATTTTTACTAGCCTGACTTGGAACTAAAACCCAATACGCCAGAGTTCCGCAGCCTTATAAGCTCACTCATTTATTAAACCACCAAGACAATAAGGAATAGAGTGATTGAGACATCAAAATATCTTACTAGAAGAAAGAATTTCTTTGGCGCACCTTGCGCCAAAGAGTTGAGCAAACTTTTTAATTTTACGCTAAATGAAATTGTATGTATCCTATTATGAGAAACGATAAAGATCTTAAAAAATATATTTTAAATGCTTGCAAAAAAGAACTCTTCAATATAGTAAATAGTGAATTAAATAAGGAAGCCGTCAATGGGCGTGATGTTTCTTAAAATAACATTACAAATCCACTCTCTACGAAAACTGTAATTGACAATCTTGCCCAAAAATATTTCCAACTTTATATAACATATAAAAAAAGCCCTTAAGGAATTCTCTAGATCGAATCGGAACTTTGTTATCCCTATTATTATGTCAATTGATTTGACGACATCTTGACCTCGAAATCGTTCCCAATCTCCTAACAACGTTACTTTAGAAAACTGCCTTTTTTAGTTGACGTCGTAACGCGTCTAATGTTTATTTAATATGTTTTATTTATTAATATCAGACTTATCTACACTTTATAGCTAAAATAAGTTTATATAATTCTATGTCCTCCACCAATTGAGAAAAAGCCAAAATACCGTTATATTTTTCTATCTCATCTAAATCGATTCCTTTTTCAAATTTCACCAGCGACCTTCATTACGGATACACTGCACTATGACGTGATAAGCATCTTGGACTTACAATCAAATCAAATCAAAACAAAAATCAAAGACAGAGTACAATCGGCGTCAGTTTTGCCCATAAAAAATTATGTAATAAAATATGTTTGGTTTGAAGTCTCAAAGAAAGAACAAATAATTAAAAAAAAAAAAACCGATCAATCATTAATTATTTTCGGTATAAAAAAAATCTATTTATAGTATTTATTCCTTTTATATTCTATATCACACTGACTTTATCGATAATTTTCACGTAATTCATGCTTAAATCCGAACATCAGTAACAGTGATATAATACAGAACATCAATCGTTAACGTCATATTTGACAGTTCGCCAATTATTGTGAAAAAGTTTATAATGGGCCTTGTAAAAGATTTCTTTTCTACGTAATATAAGTGAAAAAAAAATGTTTAATTTGGCATAGTACATACAGATAAGACTGTTTTCTGAAGGTTTTTGTAAAATTAGTTTGATTGTTGTACATACAACTTGGATCTTTAGTTAAGTACCTACATAGGTAGTCTCCGTAACTAAAGATCCAATTCTAAAACTGATAAAAAGGTACATTATTCCTGAGTGCTATATGATATAAATTATATTTATATCAAATTATCATCTTTATTAATCGCACCAGAGCGAAGTCAGGTCTACTACAGGGTTAATAGCGAGTAATCAATAAAAACTTCGAAGTTTAGAACCGAGAAATCTCCAACAGGACGGTTCCTCCATAAATTGTTTCATTGGCAGAAGAGTCTGTGCTCTTTTTATACTCACGAAAAAAAATCACTTAAAGTATTTGCTTATTCTTTATAATTATTTTTCTATATTTAAATGTTTTAAAATCTTGCCATGGATACTTACGTCACGTTATTTTTACCTTTTTAAATATTACATTTATGTTGCTTACTTATAATGATTCCACAAAAAAAAAGATACTAGTTTATTTTTAGAAAATCTTGTGTACCTTAATGACGAAGCTCACATTCCGATTTCACTGAACTTTAAGGTTCAACAATTAAAGTTTTAGCTAATACGTTATTCTTTACTTTAAAAAAAATAAGATTTCATCGTTGTAATAGAGTAATATTTATCAAACTAAAAATGTATTTAATTAAAACTTCTAAAAATATATGCACTGAAAATTTATAGAATTTAATTTAATACAAACTAGTTTTCTATGAAAATAACTTCTAAAAGTTAATAATGGTCGTATAACATGCAGAAATTTACTATTTAACGTTGACAACATTTATTCCCAGTGGTTCGAAGTATTTTCGATGGCATTTTTGTTCATTTGATTTATTTGTTCACAGACGGCAAGTGTCTCGCGTGCACGTATAAAGCGAAGTTTATAGAAGTGTCTGTTGGGATTAACCACAACGTCGACGAGTTACTCGTGGGTATTCTAAATCAAATACGACTGAAGAGGCAGCAATACTCGGCTGACGGAGGCAGGGAGTCATCCCCTGCACACTGGTACAAATCGAGGGGTGTCGTACGAGCGAGTATGAAAGCCAGGCAGATGTTAACATGGATTTTCGGTAAAGAAGATTCGAAATTCAAAAACTGTGAGAATTTACACGTCCTGTGAGTGGAAAGTGAAGGGCCCGTGTTTGTGTAACGGACAATTGACCGCGGGCTTACATGTAATTGATTATTATGTAATCTTAGGTTAGTTTTGGTGCTGTGTTGTTTAATATGTATAAGATCAGATAGCAGAGACAACGTTTTATTAGATCCAAAACAAAATACAGCTCATAATCTGTTACCCACAGCGAGTTTACAAAAAACAACAGTTGTTACGTAAATAAAACGACATGGCGCCCGATTTATATCGTATTTTAATGCCAAATAATACTTTTTAATATTAGATGTATGTGCCAAGTTTTTGGAGGAAATTTAATCGTATTCGTCTTATATAAGATATATATATATATATGTAAGTGAAAATAGTATTTTCCCCAACTGTCTGTAATTAAATATATATGTTTGAAATCGTTTTACAACAATCAGCAATACTATGTAACATATATTAATCATTTGAGTAACTATATAATGGTATATATTTTACAAAAAACATGTAAAAATATTATTGGACCATTAATATGTATTTATTTAAGATTATAATCTGTAATTAACAAGAAAACCAAAAGTGTATAACTTCAAAGCAACTTTAATTTATTTCTTAAAAAGTTATTAATGAGATTAAAGAATGTTACCTTGTACACTTATCTTTAAAAAAAAAACCATTAGTCCCCTTTACATCGTCCAATATAAATAAAGAATTATAATAAATAACAACAATGAATCTTTCGATATCGTAAGTAGTGTCTTAAGTCTTGACGATTTAAAAGAACTACTCTTTCAAGCATATTGAATACAGTTACAATATTTATTCAATTTCGACACGACATCGTGTCGGACGTTGTAAAAACAGTTTGATCTTTCATTGAAATTATATAACCTAATAAAAATTAAGAATTCATAAAACCACCACAGATACAAAATAAAAATGTAAAAATAATTCGATCGTAATAATATAAATTCGATAATATATTCTTTAATAAATTATATTAAGTAAGAAAATTATTTAATTTAGTATTATAAATTAAAGTGATATCAACTATTTGATATTAATATAAATATATGTAATTATACGATGCATACGCACTTAAGGATTTGATTAAATAACTCTAATTACGTAATCGATGTGTAGTAGTCATGTCCTGATAGTTAATTGTAATATATTTAATTATAATCCATTTACAATCGTTTCGCAGTGAAAACATTGTAATTGCATAGAATAATCTCTCAAATTATAGGACATAAGCTCTTTCGGATGAACAATATAAGGATTTACAGAGTTATTTTAATGAAAGACTATAAAGGTATAAAGTCGAGTTGCTGTAACAAAGGCTTGATTGTTCGAGAAGGTTAGGTGCTGATTCTACAAGCCGCATGAAATCGGGTTAGTACATACTTATAGAATTTAATACCAACGCGTGCAGGTTTCCTCGGGATGTTCACCGAACTAGATATGTATTATAAACAGAAATTAAGCATACAAAAATTCGAAGAATGTTGAACGCAATCTTTGATTAAAATATCATATCTTTATTCAAGTAGGCTTTTACAAGCACTTTTGAATCGTTACTTTACAAAAATATATTAAGTGAAACTATCAACGATTCGGAATGTAGATTCTACCGAGGAGAACCGGCAAGAAACTCAGTAGTTACTCTTTTTCAACATTTAAAATACATTGTTACGTATATAATTGGTTGAGGTATAGTCTAATAGTTGCTAAACCATCTTGGCTCTGATCTCCAAGATCCTTTTAATATTAAATGAACATCAGTAACGTTGTACAAAGTTCTCATTACTATTAATAGCATTAAACATATATCTTCCGTTTCATTTGTCCAATAATTCAATATAAAAAGCAATTATTTTTCGCTTTACGGAGTTTTCACTGCAACGATATAATTTACTTGTTACTTATACGTAGCTAAACTCGATTAAATCGAATTAATTGAAACACCAATTCCGTGATAGTTTTCAGTGTGAAAATTCCGAAAAAAATTGAACCAGTCAGCGCAGACGTTTAATATTAAGAATATTATATAATAATCCAATTTTTTTTATATACTTGTCTATTCTATATATTGTAACCTTTTTACTCGTATATTTATTTAAATTAAATTTTAATAAACGAAAAAAAATTAACGGAAATCATTACAGTTTGATCTCTTGTGTCATTATTAAATAACACCAGTAATATATATCCAATTGGAACATTATCAGTCTGTCTGTCTGCGCTAGCTTAATTATAATAATTATTCAGAACTCCAGTAATAATCATTGTAATTAAATTTTTAAAAACAGTGCCTTTTATTGTTAAAATTAATATATTATAAACCTACACGAATGCTTCGATATATTCACTTGTGTAATATATTTAAGCTTAAGGGTTCCCACAGACTAAAGACTTTTGGGAGATTGGATTTATTTTTGTAGTTAATTACAACAAATTCATATTACGGTTGCGTATAAACTATATTTGTAAAACTATATCATCTCGTGCACATATGACTGCCTTATTAGATTCCTTCACACTTTTTGATGCTCTTAAATTTCCATACGTCGCGTGGTTATTTGTGTGCAAATCTAAAGCGGAGAGCAGTACGTATATTCTCCATTGTTAACGCAGTTTTAGTAACGCGGAACATATTTGGTGAGCAAATTAAGCCGTGATACACCTTAATGTAACAAGCCCAATGATTTCAAGTCGGTTGGTCTGTTTATTATGTCAAATGAGAATTAAATCGACATATATTCAAGTATTTAGTCTGTGGAAGTTCTAAATGTGTTCTTGTTTAAGTAAATTAAATGAATTAATGACCATATAAATATAACCTTGATACTTTTGTTATAGAACCTTTACCTTTATACATTTTCTTTAGAATATATTATAGATTTAAGAGTCATATAACTAAATTAATTTAAGAGTATATATTACTTATAATCATTGATTTAAAATACATTTAAATTTTTATATACACTATTGTGTATCAAAGTGAATTATGGTATCGTGTAAAATACGCTACGGTCTACGAGTCTACGAATTTACGCGTAGATAGAGCTACGCGTTTTACACAGTGGACATTATAATTTACAAATATATTATTTTTTCGATCCTGTATGCTATTTTTAGTAGAAACTTATTTCCTGATCTAGAATATAGGTAACATTTTAATTAAAAACTATTATTACTGAAAATTATAATTTAAAGAGATTACGAAGAGAATTATTATTAGGCTTTGTTACAACTTGGTCTCAAGCAAGGATTGAATTAACGTAGATCAAACGTTACCTATTATTAAAGTAGGGATCCAAAAAGTTTGTCATAGTAAAAATGTTTTAAATTAATTTAAATTTACACATTTTGTGGTTTAGTCTTTATATTTTCATCAAATATAATTTAACTAGTTTTTGCCCGCGGTATCGCTCGCGTTTAAGAGCTTGGTTTTTCAAGTATTACTTACATAATATATTTATAAATTATAGCATATATGTTATTATGATGTACAAGCTACATTATTGTTAAGTTTCATTAAAATTCATTGAATAGTTTTTGCGTGAAATAGTAACAAACATCCATACATACAAACTTTCGCCTTTATAATATTAGTAAGAATTTAGCTATGGATTTAATAATTGTAAATAGTATTTATAATCAATGATTATACAGCTTTTCATTGTATAATAATATGTATCGCTTTGTAGATATAATTTGTATAACATAAATATACATATATATAGAAATATACATACATACTTGTATAAGTAAACATTTACGCATTTACACTATATATTAAAGTGTAAACAAAATCATATCTTAAATATTTTGGTAAATAATGAAGACCAAATAATACATACATAGCTAATAAATAAATGTGTATAGGTAGTACACGTTAAATAAAAGTCCACGTCACGATAGAAAGTTCAAATATAAAAAAAAAAAAAAATCTAATTGAAATCGTTTTATTAATAAATCGAATTAAAGGGAAATTAATGTTATTTGATTTGTCGCAATTTTTTTTTCTATATTATATCTATATATCTAGAAAATGTGTCGCGTTACAAAAGGACTAGAACAACCGAATCAACTTTATTATCTTGGTTTGCGTTACAGTTACATTTGACACAGCTATGCGTTTGTGTGGGTAACTGTCATTTCTTTCGACGCATTCTCAGTTTTGAAAATCTATCTAGTTATATATGAGTAACTATAAATAAATCGATATATTTTAATTGTATGCGTCTTTAAAATAATAAAGGATAATTTGTAAGTTTTTTAACAATTGAATTTAATAAATAAACTAGTTTATGAACATTGTATGTAACTCTAAAATAATAGCATTGTATAGCTTCGTCGATAGAATACGACAAAACGTGATATAATGAAGGATCACGAGGGATTACAAATTGTGAATATTTTAATTTACTTTACACTCCTCGCTAACTTTAACATCCTACTCTTGTTACCGTTGAAATACGCTGTCATTGATACATGTAGCTAGTGTTTATTGTAAATAAACAGATTGACAATAAAATTTGATTACTGTATATGAGTTGTGGTTATTACTATACCAGACTGCAGAGAGTATATTATTTACCCGTAAGTATATTCATCTGTTACCGCATAACTTGTAAACTACTTATTATATTCGAATAAGGTATTCCTAGTAGTTTCTTGTTTATGTATACACGAAGAAACAGGTAATTAAATTATATGTCCATTTTTTGTAAAAAAAATAACCAAGAACTTTAGCACAACATCCAACTAGGATGTTATGACCTCGTGCCAAAGTTACACTGACCGACAACCGAAACTCAATAATACTACGTATTGCTGTTTGACGGTAGAAAAAGTAAAATGTGGGTAGTACCTACCCAGAGTGGTTGCACAAAGACCACCAAATAAGCGTCGCCGCTGCTGAAATATAATTATCAATGTTCTGGTAATCTTTCAATGAGAATCTAAAATATCCCTTTTGCCTAAAATCACGTTTGCTCACTAACCCGTAAAATGTGCAGACGGTATTACACAATTAGTGAGTTCTTATTTACAGCACATCTTTGGAATAAAACGAATGCCATCTGACTAGTTCTTGATTATATTAGAAATTATATATTATTATAATATTTGATAAGTACGCCGCGCCGATGTGTTTCTTTCGCCAGGTCATCTTAGGTCGTTCATTGCCTCGCAAATTGAAGAAACTAATTCGAATTTGAAATACAGTATCAGTATGTTTTTTATATGATATATGTATTATTATTTTTAAATATAATTTGTTAAATTGACGACCATTCTCGTGATCATTGTTTATTTTTTGGCTCTAGAAAACAATACTAAGCTTAAAATAAATTTAGTCTGTCTGTGTCAAAAACGCCATTTATAATTGTGTTTTTATTCGACAATATAAAGCTGGAAGTGTTGTTGCACACTTACTGGTACAAACCAGTTTAAACAGTGAAAAGCTATTATAATACGTGATGTATTTAAATTACAAAGCAACTCGGTGTACACAAGAAATACTTAGTAGTAGAAAACTAAGTATTTTTTTATGGTAGAGTTAGGTGGACGAGCAAATAGGCCACTTAACGATAAGTGATCACATCGCCCTTAGTCATTGGCGCTGCAAGAAATATTAACTATTTCTTGCAGCGCCAATGCGCCAATGAACGGAATGATTAATATCTCTTAAAGTACCCAAATGGCAGTGGGGACAAATCTCTTAGGCGGTCCATTTCTCAGTCTATCTACCTATATTACATAATAAAAACTAATAGAAGTGAATAGTTTTTTACGTAGATCATAGTATCGTATGTACGATGGTCAGTACTAATAAACATAAACATAATAAATAAACAGTACTAATGCATCTTGAGAAAACGGCCCTGCTTAGTTGTTAACCGGCTTATAATCCTTACGAAAACATAAGTGTAAATAAAGAGTCGAGATTTCTCTCAGGAGTTATTTTTTACATTAGTGAACAGTACGAAGAAACCTACGTAACTGTTATACCATAATCTATTTTCCTTCGTTTTTCATACATAATTTAATAAAAAATTATTAAGCTTCTTGCCGATTCTTCCCAGCAGAGCCTACGCTTCGATAAAGGTAAAAAATAAAAGTCGAAAATAATAGCTCATAAATATCCCACTGCTGGGCTAAGGCCTCTCTCTTTGACGAGAAGGTTTGGAATTTTTCTCTAATGCGAGTTGGTACAGTCAGAGTAAGAAAACCTTCGTCAGTTTTCAAATTTATTCCTTTATCAAGTCGTAAACTCTTAGTACCTTTTGAATCTAAAGCACTAAACAGACAACTGCATATAAAATTAAACTAACATAGTATGATAACTTGGTTCAAAATAATGTAACATCTTTGGTCTACGTCTAGTGTCATATCAACATAAAAACTTTTTTATGGCCTAATTAGTCATTACAAGATTTAAATTAGATATGATATCTTCTACTGAATTGTCAAAGTCTGTCATTGTTATATATTTTCTTGCAATATCTGTAATCTTAGAATAAAAACGCTTGTAATAATATTCGGCCGTTATTTTAAGTGACGTTTAATGTAATGACGTGACGTGTGATGAGTGGTTCCATTGGCACTAGGAAGTGGTGGTGATTACGTGGCCTGCAAATGCGGCGGATATACCCTATCGAAAATCTATGGGGTTTGATGGTGCAGCGGTGGATAAATAATAACGATAGAACCAAAACAGCTGTCGTAGAACATTACCGAAGTGTCTGGGAGGGCTTCAGAGGAACCGACATATGCTCTCGCCTTGTTGGATCAATGCGACAACGACTACAGTCTACAAACTGTGATTGATACGAATGGCGGATATACTATCTTTTTAATAAAATAAATAAGATTTGTTTGATTGAATAAATTTTACCATAATTACTATTGATTTTTACTATTTTATTTACTACTTTCGTCCTGCGGTTTACCCGGCATTAAAAGTATCCAATATGTTGTTCCAGTAAATATTCTATCTGTGTGCAAAATTTTATCCAAATCCGTTTAGTAAATTTTATATGAAAGAGTAACAAACATCCATTCGTACCTCAGAGAAATCAGCCAGATCCATACACACAAACTTTCGCGTTTATAATATTAGTAGGAAGTAGGATTACTACTATGCCCTCTTTTTTTATAAGAGACAAGACAATGTCCTAATCTCCGATGTCACACGAGCATTCACGAAGAAGTATGAGGTTTCGTGAAAAGTTGTTAATGATCATACCGATTGACGGCTTCTTCTTATTATTATTATGACTTTTAAACGCTAATATACTCTTCGCTAGATGCGACTTATAATGACATTGCGACGCAATATGTCATACTCCATCGGTAAAGCAGGTTATCGCTCATACTGAGCACACGAAAATAGATCTTAAGGTGACGAACCTTTTTTTACCCCGACTGTACATATAAAAGTGGCAGGTTTCCTCGTGATGTTTTCCTTCACCGGCGAGCACGAGATGATTTATTAATAAAAAATAAGGTTAGTTACTAATAGTCTGTAGATATTTAATTTGCTGGACTTAGACCTCCCCTCCTTCTGAGAAGATTTAGACTTTGTTCTACCACGTTGTCTCAGTGTTGTTTAGGAGAAATACATTTAACAGATTATTATTCCGACACATGAAACTACATGAGTCGAATAGTAAAGTACTATTTACGATGTTTTCCATCATCTCCACGGACGAGATGAATTATAAACATAAATTAAGCACATGAAAATTGTACGATGCTTGTCTGAACTGGTGGTAGCTTTACTTAATATAGTTCTGTAAAACGACGAAAAGTGCTTGTAAAAGCCTACTGAATAAAGAATACTTTGAATTTGTCTGTATAATCCGGATAAAATAGCTGATTATTTCGAACAACATTTTCAATCTGTCTCATATAAAAACATTTAATTAAATTCGTGTTTGTCAATGTTGAAAATTCATTTCACCGAAATGTTTAAATCACTAAATATTTCACACTAATTCTAACGACGACTTATTCAAACACATTCCATGCAATTCTCGGCGGGCACATAACGTTAAAAAACTTTAAGGATTTAGAAAATTTGATAGAGCTCGGCTCGGTTGTAATACTTCTGTAGTAGTGTTGTATTTGTTTTAAACTAACATAAAAAAGTACAAATGCATAAATTAAATGATTTAAAACTGAAAATCGGAATCCCCCGCGCCAATCGCCAATACGCTACCAACCTGGGGAACTAAGATGTTACATTCCTAGTGCCTTTACACTGTCTCCTTTACCTTTTAAAACGGAAAACATCTATTCAAAATATTGCTATTACCTGATGAGTAAGTAGTACCTAGACGGGCTTGCACTAAGAAGTTCATTGATCGCGTAAATTCAGATTGGTTTTTGCAGTCATTTCATTTTTTTACAACCGACTTAAAAGAACATATAAACATAAAAATAAGGTAAAATTAAAAAATGAACTTATAAAATAATGAATACATCGAAGTTAAATAAGTATTATTCTAGTGTCAAAAGTAACGAGTTTTCACGCTCACCACGTCGCACGTAACTACATAATTAAAAATCCACTCGTGTAGTTGTTTACAAATTCAACAAAACCTCGCGAATGAGTCATCAAAACCTCTATTACCTGAAACCTCGGTACAACGATACGGGTTGTTTACTCCATTTTAATTAGAACACCCTCGTGACTTCAAATTAAACGATATTCCTAAATTATAACGTATACGCTTTAAGTAACTAAGATATCTTAAATTAATTTGCGGTACTAAAATTGTATCGCTTTTAGTCGAAATTTGATATTTATTTATATGAGATTCCACTGGGTCGTTTGATCATAGGCCTTAGATCAGAATAAATGATCAGATAGCCGGTGCTACTTGTGAGCAATTTACGCTGGTAATGGGGGAAATCCCGAAGCTTACATCCTAAGGCTAATAAGAAAGAGCTCGTTAGACATTTTTCCTTCAAATCCGAGCAAGCACTACGGATTTGGTCTTCCCAATTGTGACGTGTTACAATGTTGAAGCCAAGATAGCGCAGTAGTTAAAACACGTGTGTCTCCGATGATTGCTGGTTTAAGCCCAAGTAACCACCACTCAGTTTTGATGTAAAACATCTATTGCCGCGCTTTGAAGGTAGTACCGCCTCGTATGACGTGACGTGATGCTCTCTAATGCCCCATCTCAAATGTGTGTACGTGACGCGTATTCACTATGCTTCGTTGGTTTATATTAGTTTTTTAATAAGGAAAATATAATTACTTTACAAAAAAAATCTATGTACTACTTTCTATGACCATCAATTTCACAAATACGTGTTAGAGACTAGCCCTAGCCTCCATACGGTGCTACGTCATAGGATATCATAATTAATAATATCACATTATTATTATTATTACATATTATAAATATATACAATTATTATTGTAATTAATTGATCAATAATTTGTACAACTTTAGTTAATATTATTTTATATGAAATAACATTTAATACTGGCATGAAACACTATTTCTTATTTTAAAAATGATTGAACTGTCATAAGGAAAACAATTGGATGATTGTGAGGGATTGTAAAGATATATAGAGAGATTGGAGCATCATTGTAAAACATAATTTTATTTTGCCATCCCGAACTACTGAAATTACATACGCGTGTGACAGATTTTTTTTTTTTAGCTTAAACTATATTCAACAGTATCTAAATACATAATTTTAATTTAAATAAAGAAATGCTTGACAGCATAAAACTTTTTTTATAGACTGATATTTTTTTATCTCGATATTTCACTGTAGCCCATCGAGGAAAATTAGGGGCGCTAGTAACATTAATAAATGTCTCGAAGCACAGTGAAAGGAATGCCATTTATTAAGCGCTAAAAAGGATTGAAAAAGTAACTTGAATAATTGTAGGCGTATTGTATATGATGCAGATTTCGGAAGCCGACATCGTAGGTCATATTATAATGTACGAGTGTGAACAGAAACTCAAATAAACTCGTATTCCTTCACTCTCATTAACATTAAGATGGCAATATCAACACGTTTAGAAGAAGTTCAGACGCTGGACTGGCTTTTCATGTTTTTTGAGGCAAGACACAATGTCAATTACCAAACTCCTTGCTGCTATTGAGAATTTTACACCAATACGCTAAAATTTCAATTGCCTGGCTCTTGAACCTAGAACATCGGGATCCGAAGCGTTATTTGTGCCAGTAGTACAATGCGGCCGTTACAATGGTATACTTGCTTAATCAAAAAACGCATAAAGATTTAGAAAAAGGTATGAAAATTAAAACTATATTAAAATTGTAACAATGTTGAATTCTAAGGATATATTTTTTTTTAATTATTATTTATTTCATTTTAATATCCTCATGCAAATGCCTGCTAAAGGCCGCTTTAACGCCATATAGGAATACACTTCAGTCAACATTAACGCTAAACAATATCGCGCCAAACTAACTCACTAATTTCACCACGTCAACTGAGCAATAAATAAATCTTACTAAAATGTTTAATACTTTCGATGCTCCTCAAAATTACACATTCGAAAAATCAATCTTATAAACGAAATGGACTAACAAACTGTCAAGCTGTTGACAGAATAATTTCATAATCGAAGTTAAATTAAATAAGTTTTTATGGTATATTTTGAGTATTACTCTAATTGTGCTATATACATAAAATAGAAATATTAAAAAAAAATACGAACAACTAAATCATATTACATTAAATATTTTACAAATGACATTAATTAAAAAAATTGACTGTTTTTTTTTTCATATTTTCGTTACAAAAAAAATATATTCTTACTTTATACTTCTAATTTCAAATTCTATCCTCCTTTAATTTTCATCTAGCTTGAGATACTATAGTGAAAAAATGTTTGCAACTCTATTCTCTAATCAGAAAGTAATCCAACGAAAGATATTGATCCCAAGACCAATGGTTTTACGAGATCATTGCTAACTTCTTAAATCCAAACTGCTACTGAGGATTACGGAAAACCTCGATGCTTTTTCTATTAACCCAACTGAATTTCAAAAATCGAATCTTGGATTTCAAAACGTAAACCATTATAAGCTTGCTGCTAGACGAGATAATAAATAATAATAAAAAACCTTTAATAATCCAAGACATAGGTTACAGTTAAAAAAAAAAGTACATTAAGCTAAATATATACTACAAGCTAAATATGTAATGGCCCCTTTCGGGTAGCCTCCTCCAGTTGCCTCCATTTTTTCCTATCGGAAGCTGTTTTCACCCAGTCTCTTTCTGCTACTTCTGGTATGTCGTCGACCCAGCGGGCTGTTGGTCTGCCCTTTTTCCTTTTTGCTCCAGGACCTCCAGGACCCTTCCAATTGGTTGCTCGCTTGACCCATCTGGCTGCAGAGGAGCGGGCGATGTGTCCTGCCCATTTCCATTTTAAACGTAGTGCGTGTTTCAGTGCGTCTATCACTTGGGTCTTTCGTCTTTTTTTCGCTATTTTGTTTATCTAAAATTTTTATACCGAGGATGCTCCTCTCCATAGCCCGTTGACACGCGCGTAGTTTCGACATATTTTTTTTGTTAAAGAATCAGGTTTGGGCACCGTATGTTAAGCAGGCTCGAATCCATCACTTTGTTCTTTAGTTTTTTTGGGAGTTTTGATTTTAATATTTCTTTGTGACTCCAGTATTTTTTCCATGTCATATTAATACCCCTTTCTATTTCGTCTAGGTGTCTTGTGTTTTGGAATGAAATTTATTTTCCGAGATATATATAGCTCTCTACGTATTCCAGTGTTGTTCGGTTTATTATTATGGTATCTTTAGTGCCGTTAGTAGCTCTTTGGCTTTGAGGTGTTTAGTTGTAGCCCATTTATTTTCGTTAGCATCGCTTAGTTCTATCAGCATTTCCTGTTGTTTTGTTGACTTAGCAAAAAGTACTATATCGTCGGCGAATCTCAAGTTACTGAGGTTATTCCCATATATATCCCTTTTGATCCCAGTCTATCCTATCCTTTTTGATCCCAGTCTAGGTCTTTCATTATATTTTGTAGGACAGCAATGAAAATTCTGGGCCTAGTCTGTCCAATTTAACCCGACTTGTGCTTTTTCTATATATATCCTTGATATTAATGCATGTAGATTGAAGGTTCTGATGCTCCAATGCGTCCCACATACTCTTATGCGAGATAGAGTCGAGCGCTTTCGCGTAGTCAACGTATGCTATATAGAGTTTTTTCTGGTATTCTATATATTTTTCAATTATTTGATCTAAGGTATTTATATGGTCGATTGTTGAGTACCCTTGGCAAAAGCCAGCCTGTTCTACCGGTTGGTTCTTTTCTATAGTTGGCTCTATTCTTTTCTCCAGGCACATTGCAAACAACTTATATATAGTAGGCAGTAGACTAATGGGTCGGTAGTTATTTATGTCCTCTGGATCTCCCTTTTTGTATAAAAGAATTATCTGTGATCTTGCCCATTTGTTCGGCATTTATTGTTTTTCAAGTATTTTATTAAAGAGAGTAGTGAGCGGACCTAACAATAGGTGCCTTCCAAGAATTAAAGCTTCATTTGGGATATTATCGGCCCCAGGACTTTTATCTTTTTTCAATTTTTCGATTCTTTTTATTATTTCGGCGCCGCGAAATGGTTGAATTGTCTGATTTCTATCTCCTGTTTTTGAAGATTTTTCGTAGCTTCTATTATCGGCAGATTTGCCATCGTACAGTTCTTCGTAGAAGTTGGAGGCGATTTTTACAAGGTAGTTTGTTGTTCTTTTGTCTTATTTTTTGTCTTCAATGTTAGAATCCATTTTTTCCCTGTATTTAATTGTTTATATGCTTTCTTTTGGCTTCCAGTGGCGCGTAAATGTTTTTCAAATATTTCCATCCGGTGCTTATCGTATTCTTTTTTAAGTAGTTTGTTTGTAATTTTGTATAGTTCAGAAAGTTCTTTTTTCTCTTCTTTTGATTTAGAGGATTTATATTGTCTTTTTATTAGGTTTTTAGTTTCTTCTGATATTATTTCTTTCTTTGTTTTAATAGGATCATTGTACTTTAAACTTTCTTGTATGGATGACTCTATCTTGAAATAATATGACTCTATTTCATCATTGTCTTCCCAGCTGAATCGTTCGACTTTTGTTCTTAGGACATGAAGGAATATTTCTTGTGATTTCTCCTCAGATAAGTTGATTACTGGGATTGAATTAAAGGTAGTTCGGCTATTCTTTTGTGTATTTAGAGTTATTGTTCCTCTCAAGTCTATGATCAGTTGGGAAGGAGAATTTGTTTAGGACTTCTATGTTGGTAAAGAGTTTTGAGTGATTACTCAAAATAAAGTGTATTTGGTTTTTGTTTTGTTTCGTTGTTACAAAGTTCAAGTTCAGCAGACATATTCTTTCGAATATGCCTATGTAATTTTCAATGTTATTTTTGTATTTTTTCTTAATTAAGAATCCGACTCCATGGAGTCCTTTGGACTCCCCAGTGTGACAGAATATATGCTCATCGTCCTCAATGATATTGTTACCATTTCTTCTGATTACTGCTAGTCCAATAATATCATATTTAATGTTCTCTAAAAAAGTATTGTAGCAGTGTCATTCTTTGCGGTGATAATAGGGATTTTACATTGTATGCACAAATGTAAAGGTTTTGTTTGTAAAGATCTGCTTGTTGGCATGTTGGAGGGTTATAGTCTAGAGCTCCCGCGGTGACAAGCCGTGTTGGGAGTTCGAGAGAAGGCGGCGTTAGTTGCTATTTTGAATTTTTGTTAGGAGAGCTTTCTTGGGACTTGCCTGGTAATGTGAGCGTAGGTTCCTTTATGATATAATTGTTTATGTTATTAGTCTTGTTTAACTTAGCAGGTTGTTTTTGATTTTGTTTTTCTATGTTCATGAAGTTTGTTGTGTTTGTTGCCATCTCTGGAGATCCTGATAGGTTCCTTTTTTTATTTTGAGTTTTTTGCCATTCCGGATACTGTTTTTTATTGTTTTTAAGTAAATTTATTTTATCGTATTTTATTATAGCTTTTTTTCCCTTGTTCTTTCAGCATCTCTACTTCTCCATGGAGTTCTTTTCGTTTTTTGAGCACCTCTAATGGGAAGTCTTCTTTTATATAGTAGAAAGTTGTTTCCAAATTCTTTTTGTTTTTAAGTAATTCTATTTTCATCCCCATAGTAAGCAGAGTAATTACAGTAGGCCTGATTTTATTGCTTTTTTTTTCAAATCTTCTCACGGATTCTATGTAGTGTTTTTCACATTTGATGTTCAAAATGTTATTTATGATATCTAAAACTCCGTAAGATGGCGCTTTATGAATTCTTGATCGATGGATGATTTGCGTTTTTGCATTGACAATGAATCATCAACAACCTCTTTTGAGGTTATAATATTAATGTTTCACTAAAAAAAAACATAGTTCTCAAGATATATACAGTTCTTGTAGACACCATATACGCGGAGACCGGTTTTATAACTTTTTTATTTTTTTTATTTATCGTAAATTTGTCACTTTCCACTAGAGTAGTCTGATAGACCGACACTGGCACTTTGTCTTCAAAATCACTGGAATTGTCATTTCTTCACCATATTTTTAATATTGTCCGGGTGAATTAACTCGTAATAAATAAGATTTATCGCTTTTCTACTGTTTTTATGCACTGTTTTATTTTTAAAGTTTATTTCAACACGGATACGAAGTAAACGGTAGCACGGTGGCGCCTCCTCTCGACGAGATCGAGACGAGATAGTAATCGAAAATACAAATGATTCTGGTTTTAAATGAACGAAATGTTTTAGGCACGCGTACGGAATCTTTAATAGTCTAATTAAACTTATTGTTGGAAATGCTTATTTTATAAAATTAAAAGGAAAGAAACGTTTCTTTGTTAAAGGTCGGTATATAATTACGAACTTTATACAAAATAGGAAATGAAAGCATTGCCTCTGGGCTTTTTCATTTCGAAACAAAAACCGTAAAAAACATTTCGCCTAAAAATATGCTTCGTTGTATTTTGTCAGTTTATTTTTATCGCCGTTTTATACTGAAAAATAAAAACTAAAATAAAAATCAAAGTCCAATATTGATAATCACAATCCAGATATATTCGTATTTATACATATAATGAATATCACCGCTAGCACGGTGCTCCATAAAGATATGAAGTGTACAAAAATATAAATCATAAATTATAATTATTTTCATTATATGTGTCCTAATAAATGAGCCATTTTTAACTACGCAATAAACTACGTAAAACTTATAACAGAATCCAGAATCCTTGTTTAAGTTTTACGTGTATTGCTGTATTCGTTTTTTTCAGTCAGGCATTACAAAAACCCAGAATCCCACGAATACTGTATATTATAATAAAACCAGGGGAATTTCCCTCTCTACAAAGACGAAATCCGAGTCAATGAAAAAGTCGTCGTTGTCGAATTCAATGCAAGCTATTAATCAATTTGGAATTCAAAATTTTGATAGTATATGCTGCCTGGCAATAAAATGAAGGCACATTAAATAAACATAATTAAAGTAATATAATATAACAACGGCATGAACAGAACGTCTGTTGAAAAATTATAATAACATATAAAAAAAAAAATACCAGGAGATACAGAACGTTTCGGAGGTTTTCATATACTCGTATAATGTTATTAAAAATTAAACTGCGCTTCGTAGTTTCATCCGCTTTAAACTATTCACGTGACAGCGTGAATCTTATATCATTTTACATTATGTCTTTGCAAAGATTTGTATGTGTGACGTTACGCCACGGATCACCGCAAGCTCATTTGTATTTTGTTAAATTAATAATTTTGTACTCAAACGAGATCTTAACAACCTCCTTATCTGCATCAGAGAACAATATGAGATTGTATGCTCGCGTAAATGTCAATACATTGTATCCGTAAATATATAATTAATTTTGTCGTGCTCCGATTAAAAAGCCATAAATATATGAATATTAAACACAGGTAGTACAATATTGTGGAATAGATTTTAGTAGATTAAATTGAATAATAAAAAAAATATATTTTATAAAAAATAGAAGTTAGTAAAAGAAATAATCTTAAACAGCATTATCACTAAACTCTTTTTTATAATATACCTTAAACGAACCTACTTAGATTTTTTTTTATAAAATATATTTGATAAAAGTCTATGGTTTGAAGTTAGTGATAGTAACGTGAATAAAAATTCACTGAAATGAGGCTGGTGTGGGCAACCCGACGAGATTGTGAAATAAATATAAAGATTACTTCTAATAAAACGTGTAGAAAATAAAGGCAAGTCGAGACGCGTAGTAATCATAAAAAATACAGCACACGACTAAATACACTTGAAGCGAATCGTCGAAAGCGTTTCATTTTAAAACATTACGTTACATATATAAGTATACATAAGTACTAGCTGAACCCGCGGCTTTACCCGCGCACTCCGGCACTCAAACTGTCCCGGTACGAAATTTTATCGAAATTTGTTCAGCATTTTATGAGTGAAGAGATAACAGTCAGAGTTACTTTCGCTTAATGTACGGATTGTTTAAATAATATTCCAGTTGTAACCAGATTTATAGAATAATACGTCATTATGGTTTTAAGAGCGAAGAACATTAGTCTATCTAGATATTGTTTTGTAACGCATAACTATAAAACTACTAGACCGATATAGACAAAACTTGTTTCATTAGCATTCTGTTATTATTATTTTTTTCATTTTCGTTTTTTTATTATGTTTTAGTTAGGCGGGCGGGCAAATTGACCATCTGATGGTAAGTGGTCACCAGCGCCCATAAACATTTTCGCTGTTTAAAATGATAAAATTCCTCACAACACACCAATGCACCACCAACCTTGGGAACTAAAATGCTATGTCCCTTGTGCGTGTTACACTGGCTCAATCAATAATTACTCACGGATATTATTTTAATTGTGACTATATAAGATACTTGAATCTATATTAATATTATAAATGCATAGTGACTAGCTGGGTATTTCGTCATTACGGCTTAACCACTAAACCGAATTTAATGAAATATGGTATGGAGTATGCTTGAACCCCAAGGATATGCTACTTTTCAATTCACCCCTCGAAGGGGTGAATTAGGGGGTGAGGATTAGAGTGCAAGTTCTTCAATTTTTTTTTTTATTTTAAATGTTTAAATGGCTGTGTGGGCGTTTGAGAAATTTTTATTAAATATTAAGATTATAAAGGGTTTTCTGAAATTCCATTTATAGTAGTTGTAGTAATATGGGATTCTATACAATAATGTCTCATACGGTGTTGCCATAGTGTGTCAATATGTGAACACAAATATTTAGATTTGCGGTAAAACAACAAACTGTGATTTCATAGTTTTGCTAACAACATCCCAATGAGAGGGTGATCTATATGTCATTGTTATTATAAAAATTGCTGAACAAGGTTTTTGTCATGAACCGAAATTGGAAATTTAAATGTCCGTTAGACTAACATTAAACGTAGTCCATTTCCAGCACAATGTCAGTGATCACAAAAAAAGACCCACCTGTTCGTCTGTTGCCTGTCATATTAAAAAAAGTAAAGACCCGCTCTCTGAACGGGAACAAAAATTATAGGATTATTATTTTACATAGGAATGCCACGGTTTTTTAATTACTATCGGTGGATTATATTACTTTATTTGTTATTGATAAATAAAAATAAAAAAATAATAATTTAAATTTCGAACGTATTCTAAAAAATATTGCATAAACTAACGTCATGAATATTTCATTACTTCCAATTAATCAACAATAGCCCTGACATCTATGGAAATTACCTAACGTCAATTTGCTGGCAAACAACTGTGAAGCCATATAGCCCGATTGATTTCCGAAATCAGCGCGACGTCACCCCGCCTCCCTGAATAGGGTTGATGACGGCATCTTTTATGTTATAATATACTTATATGAATTGGTATTTGTGCATCATAATAGCCATCATGACATATTACTTATATATTTATAAGTAATATGTCATGATATATTCAGTGATTACGGGATATATTGGGATAGCTTCACGTAGAAAGTTATGGTCTTATTTTGAAGAGCTCCAGTCGTAGATGTGCAGAAAATTAAAGAGGATTTTTGATTATAATTTACTAAATTGTTACGATTTAACAAATAATTATTTTAGAGAGCGGAAACAAGTTACTGGCCGGGTACAGAGTGGCGTTATGCTGTATAAAAAAAAAAAAAAAAACTATTGTAAAACGTGCGGCTAGACGTCGTCAGTTTACAATGAATTAAATCACAACAAAACCTGTCATAGGTTTCGAAATTCCTAAAAATCTGTTTAATAAACGCATAATTCGCGGACGTTTCACTAGTATACGTAAAAGATAATACGATCAAAATGTACTTGTATTATATTGGTATATCTTTTATGCTGTCTTTATTCGTAAAGTAATCTTCTTACACACACTAAGATCTCTTTTCAGATGTTATAAGCACGAGCGTCTCTCTAATGCAGGCCAATAATTTTAAGTGTATAATGGCGCGCCTTCGTGGGTGAATAGATTTAAATCTGTTGTTCTGCAATTTTAAATTGTATAACATTTTTTAAACGAATACCTTTTAGAAATGAAAATATATAAACTATATATTCAAACGGGCTTAGCGGAATATAGAAAGGATAATACAGATAACAAAATTTAAATTGACAAATTAATAATAATACTTTAAAAAAATAACAGGTATTTTAATATAGTCAATTTAGCAATTAGATTACACTGGTTTTTTTTTAACATTTATTTATTAGTAAATATTATATACATTAAACATGAGCTAAATGCCCAGAACGCATTGCAATGTTTCTTTAATCTTTTTTTTTGTAAACAATTATTCGATACAATTCGCGCGTTATCAACAACAGCTGTATAAAGTTTGAACTAAACTCAATATTAACAAAAACAAACATTATTTTTTATCTATATATAGAAATGTAATTTTATCTATGTATATATAAATTGTGTACACGTGTACGTATCTGAACTCCTCCTAAACGGTTAGACCGATTTTGATATTTTAGTTGTGTGTATGTGAATGGGCGACTTAGATTGAACCTTTTTGTTTGTTTAACGAGGAGGAAATGCATTTACGCATGCCGCCCGGTCGGGGGACCGGGACGGGTATGAGGGACTCAACCGGGATCTAATACCCCGTGCCAGGGCACGCTAATGCAAATGCCCTGTCCTACCCAATAAAACAATCCTCGGGTTTCCACCATGCCGCCGAGTGGTGAGGCCACGGGATCGCCAAGGGCATGCAACCGCGACCCCACCAGCGGCAGCTGCCGTAAGGCGGCTGAATATTCATTACATATTGGTAGATATTTTAAACTTAATAAATAATAATGGTATTGTATTTTATTTCCATTTATGTATATTTTGTGGTAAAATATACAAGCCGAGCAAATAGGCAGCCTGATAAAAAGGGGACCCCACCGCCAACAGATTGGCGCTGTAATAAATCTTACCCTCGTTAATTTTATAAAAAATAATTACAGAATATTTTTATTCAAAATAAAAATGTATATTTTGTAATTTGTAATTGTATGAATTATTGGCTGTAACTGCCAGCAAAAGAGTTTGACTATAAATCAACCTCTTTAAAAGATTTACTGCATGCATTTTAACAATTTTGTTAATGCATTTTATCGACAACCCTAATTTATTCCCAATATCACATACTATGTTCTAAGGGTAGGGTAGGGTGTGTGAAACGAACGTAATTAATAAGTACACTAAATATGAATAATCTGACCGCGCCTCGTTGGGGATTTATTACGGGTTTCATTATAAACTTCAGTGCTTTAATATTTTATTATTTTGTAAAACTTTGGGTGTTATCGCACTGGTCAGTGAGCTAGTGTTCGAAATTTAAATTCTAATTTGTTTATTTGCGAAAATTTAGAATATTTTTGTTGTTATAGATCTTAACTCACAAAGGCGCTCCACAACATTATGCATTGACAAATAAAACTTTATTGGTATTATTTTTCTGCAGTCTTGCTTTTTGCATTAGTTATGTCACGCACACTAAGATATCATGTAAGCACGTCACTTATACTAATGCACGCCGATAATTTACCTTAGAGGGACGCACTTCTTGAGTGAACAGATCTTTACAATAATTGTAACTTCTACCAAAATAATCAGAAGATCTTATGCAAATATATTAATTCCATTATTAAAAAAGGCAGTGTATTAATTAATTCTTAAGCTTATATTTAAAACAATTTAATTTCATGTAATTTTAACTCATTAAAAGATTCAGTCTTAAAATAAAAGTTCGAACCAACTAATTTGGGTAAAAAGATAACATACCTTAGATTCAGAGGTTGGGTGAGAATTTAAATAGTTAGAATTGTTTTTATTAGTGAGAAAGAATCTACAGACGATCACTCAGTCTGCGCCATTTCGTGAAGCACAAATGCCAAATATAAGCTAGATTTATCACCATCAACAACAACACAGCGGACCATTTTATTATATTTAATTTTATAATCTCGACGAAATTCCTCTCAAACAATGAAGTAAAGGAACCTAACGTACGGTATTGTTAATTTTTTCAAAAGATGACGCACAGAGCAATTTGCGTTTGAAGGGTTAGTCCGATAACCAAATTGGCTCTCCAGTAAACTACATTCGGACAGAGGCTTGAGACATTTCGAGTTCTGGCAAGGTCTTCCCAGAACTGATAACAATGACATTCCAGTACGACTATGACACGTTCTCATATATCATAAAGAGAGTTTTAGAGCTTGTCTCGTGATAAGTTTTGGATGCGTAATAATTATTGTTTGTTTAATTATTTTGATGTTGACATATATGTATGACAATGTTTTAATATCAAACTATGGCTTTTATCATAAATACTAATTAATCACATAGACAATTACAATTTTTATTAATTAATTGGGCATATCCCTAAGTAATAACGGTTTAATTTTAAATATACATAAATGAAATGCCGCTTAAAACTTATTGTATAATTGATCTGGATGGAAAAACATGAGCCGAATGTTGAACCGTCATTTAAATTAAATATTAGACAAAAGTGCAAAACCCTCCTTATTGAGCCATCCATTGATCCTCCATGAGCCGAATGTTGAACCGTTATTTCAATTAAATATTAGACCAAAGTGCAAAACCCTTCTTATTGAAGACGCTACAGGGTATAAGTCCTTAAATATTTTCAACGTTAAAATAATTTAAATCTCGAATATTTAAAATCAAAGATTTAAATCAAATCTTTCCACCGTCTGCTTGCTTTTGCGTCATTTGCATCATTTCCGAATAGTCTACTTGAACTCCTTGCTTAAAAAAAACTCAGTAATCCATTAGGGATGTATTAATAATCATATATCTTCTTTTGATTTTGATTTTTAAACACAAGTATCTATATTTCTTACTGTATGTCTGTAGGTATGTATGTAATATTAATCTATACTAATATTATAAATACGAAACTAGCTCCGTCTATCTGTTGCTCTCTCACGACTCTACCACTAAAAACAAATTTGATGGAATTTTGCATGAAACAAACTTGAACCCTTTAGAAGGACTAGACTACTTTTTTATACCTAACCCCTGACGACCGACCCCTAAAACGAGAACGATTTTGGGAGATTTCACTAAAGAAACATTTGATGTATGCAAATATGTTTATGTATTTACTGATATCATAAAGGCATAAAATTTATTTATTTGTATATAGGGAACACCGGAACGAATGAATGTGTAAGCTACATAATTCCTGAGTGCTAAGGAGTATAGATTATATTGATATCATGTCATCTTCTTTTTTAATAAATTGCACCAGAGGGGATCGCTAGTCTACACTAAAATTATACAACTAAAGAGTTTGTTAGTGTGTTCAAACGCGCTTATACCAGGATGTGCTAGGCCGATTTGAAAAATATGTTTTCATTAGATAACCACTTTATTGAGAAATTGTTTTGAGCAAATTCTGTAATATGGACGTAACTAAACACTACGACTAACCCGATTGAATTCTCGCAGACAAAGTGTTCATACAGGTAGCGTTTCAATTTAACGAAATTATAAGGGTTAAGTTATACTAAGGAACCTCGAAATTATGCCAGTATAATGAGAGCAGAATATCTAAACATAATTCAATAATTTTTAACGTTTCATGTGCCAAATTTATGTGAATACTCAAAACTTCAATACGTTATAAACAACATTTTGGCACGTATCCGTCGTCACAATGAGCCTCATTAAAGTATGCCTGCGTGCAGCCATCTTGCCTCTGCCAACTGTCGTATCCGCTTCCGTTCCAATTTTAAATTCCAAACAAGTCGCCTGAAAATGGTAGCCATTACTGAAATCTTCATCAGTCAAACGACTGATGTTTTAAATTACTGTGAATTAAATATCGCGTCTTTAATTTTAATGGCGCTTTCAATACAAAGGGGGTCTTGGAAATTGTAGAACGTATCCAAAGTCGTTATCAAGATATATTCAGTTTAATAGAAGAGTATTGAAATTAAGCTATCTTGGCGTACATTTTTGTAAGTGACGTCATTAATGTTCACCATGTGAATGTGTGCGTATATTTTACAAAGTGTGTGTGACTTGCAAATTTATATAATATTTTTTATTTTAATATGGTAATTTAGTTATAACATAAGTTTATATTAAAAATAATGATAATGAGCTCGGCTCATTATAAATAATTGTAATAGATATATTAGCTATACTTCGTCTCGGTATTTTTAGTCTGAATATGAGAACTTAATAAACAAAAAATACATTGTTATCGGAAATGAACTAACACGTAAAAAATTTAATACATAGAATTAGAACTGGTTCTAACACAGCTTCCGAGAGAACTTTACTATTGCAATTTAAATAAAAGTGATCCCAGTGTCAATTTCCATTTAATAGTTCAATACTTTTTGGACAAAGACGCCTGTATTTTCGACTGACGGCTCGGCTTCCAACATAGAACTTAAAAACAATAATAGTGAATCGCATTATAAATCTGGTTATTTATAAGAGCAACTATGCGAGTTACTTGCCGTTTCTTCTCGTTGGAGGCTGCTTTCCGAAGGTACAGTTGAAATATTGACGATACAAAAATGTTTTATAGCATTTGATTTAAGTCAGTTATCAGAGTGAAGAAGTTTTTACATTAATAAAATTTATAATACTTTATACTCTTAAGCTCAATGAGCTAGCGTTTTATAAAACGCAGACACGATTCTGGCCAGAAATGTATTCACATACCTACTTGTATCAGAAGGCTTCAGCGGAGAAAAATATAATAGTAGTAAATTAAAACAGCCTTTGCTGTAGCTTTTAAGAGGAAATAATTTTTATTATCGTATCATAGCGGTCACTATCTAAGACCGTAACAAAAAAGCGTCTCCTTGAATTTTCCCATCAATAAATTAAAACATATCGGCTGTTTCCTGAAAGAGGGAACTGTTGCCTGTTAAAGGGAGATGTAGCTAAATAAACGGTACGCTAAAAAGAGACAGCGTTATTTAATCATTCTTTATATAATACGGTATACTTACCATTAAAACGAATTTTGCTTTATTTTCATTATCGGAGGCACCGAAAGTTTCTTAAATATTTATAATCACTTAACGTGAAAGGTGATTTAGTAAAAATGGTTTATTTTTTAATTAACGCCTAGAATTTAACAGCTCATCTCAGAAGCGATTGTTTTAAGCGAGTCTTCTTTAATGATCCCTTTCCTTTATTATTTGCTATGCAATCTCTGCTGGAGTACGAACACAAACGTCTTGAAAACGTCTAATGCCCAAATTCTATACGAGCATACTCTTACAATATTTGTCACGAACATGGATCGACTTTTCGACTGAAGTGCAGCACTCAGTTGTAACCACTGCTGCTAAGTACCGACATTATGTCATTTTTGATAAAACAGGGAACGATTATGAAATTAACTAAACATATACGAATATTATAATCGTTATGTTTAAAAATTAGTTGCCGGCCACGGCTTCGCTCGCGTTTTGGGATCGGTCGTCTGATTTTTGGCATAAAAAGTATGCTTACATCCTTCTTTAGGATTCAAGTTACTTCGTATTTGAAAGAATAACAAACATACAGACAGACAGAGTTACTTTCGAATTTATAATATGACATTAAATTAGCAGCCTGTAAATTTCCGACTGCTAGGCTAAGAGCCGAGATGGCCCAATGGTTACAACGCGTGCATCTTAAGCGATGATTTCGGGTTCAAATCCAGGCAGGCACCACTGAATTTTCATGTGCTTAATTTGTGTTTATAATTCATCACGTACTCGGCGGTGAAGAAGAACGTCGTTAGGAAACCTACATGTGTCTAATTTCAACGAAACTCTGCCACATGTGTATTCCACCAACCCGCACTGGAGCAGCGTGGTGGAATATGCTCCAACCCTTCTCGTCAAAGGGAGAGGGGGTGTTAGCCTAATATGAGATTACCAAGGAATAATTACAAACGGGTACTGAATTAGTACAGTACGTTTATCGTCCACCCTGTCGTACGTTGACTTTATTGTACTAATACTGGATATAATATGAATATTATATACACTGGGTGTGTCCTTGGTTGTTTGTGTCCGCCTAGGTAGGTAGTGTAGTAGGATACAAACAATATATTATACTATATATTCAATCGCTATACAACAATAATCAGTATTGTTGTGATCTGATATAAAGGATGATTGAGCCAGTATAACTACAGGCAAACAATATAACATCTTAGTTTCCAAAGTGGATGACGTATTTGTATTAAAAATAATACTTAATATTCATTCCAGTGCAATGGAATTATTTTCTATGGTGAATGGTATATGATGGTTTCGCTTTGCGCGCCTGACTACCTATTTAAAATTAAAATAGCATTTAAGCAATAAATAATACTAAATGTGTTATTTATTTTACAATTTAAGACTGCTATTGGCAACCCCCTTTAGACTTAAACTTGTCTAACTGTCAAGCTCATTTGTTAACCTTTACCAACAGAAGGGTAGGTTCATTTTCGCCTCAATAATTTATCGGAAATGCAATTCTGTGGGGAAATACTGTTAGCATTGTTGCCATTGTATAAATAAAAAATTTAATTGTTTATTTAAAAAAATTGTACTTGACTTATTAAACATATTATAATCATTTATATCATGTGTAAACTTACTTAGAGCATATAGATATTCATTTATCGTGTTAAATATATAATACAAGGTCATACAATTCACGCTTGTCACGTTTCCTCCTCCTCTGTCCTTATCCCAATCCTTGTCCTCCTTCTGCCCTTATCCCAATTTTATTTGAGGTCGGCGCAGAATGTCCTCTTATTCCATACTTCTCTGTTTGACGTGATCTCACAAGTAACATTCTTTCTGGCCATGTCGTCTTTCACACAATCCATCCATCGTTTCTCTGGTCGTTGCCTTCCTCTATATCCATCTACGTCCATGCTCAAGACCTTCCTCACCACATGGTCCTCATTCCTCCGCATAACATGCCCATACCGTGGCAGACGGTTTCCAAATAGCTTTTCAGTTACCGGTGCCACTTATAAAATTCCTCTTATGTACTCATTCCTCACTTTCTCATCTTCTCTACATGCAGTTGTCTTTCATTCTTCCGTCACGCCAACGCTTGTCACGTCATTAATCTAGATTAAAGACTAACTCTCCTCTCTCCGAAACTCCAAAACGCAGTTTCCCATAATGTTCATTATGTTATAAGAAGCGACACTATTCATCTTTAGGTTAAAGTTTTAAGATAAATTTATCTTCCTATAAATTTACTTACAAAAAAACATTAATTTTAAAGTGATCGTTTGTGTGCGATACGGCCTCTATTAACACATCACACTTAAGTGAAATCGTAGAACACATCACTAGACGTCTAACCACAGAATATATCTTAAATCTCACTTGAAAATAAACCTTATCTTTATTGTTATAAAGTTTATATTCTTATCACGTATTCGCATTGGGTTTATTCTCTATTTTACTTTAAGGGATAAACGCTGTGGCAATTTAAACTTTAAGATAGATGGTTACAGTTGTTTTTGGACTGGCAAATTAATTATGTTGGATATGGAAAGAAAGTAGTAGTGAATTGTGGAACCATCTCTTCTTTTAGGGTTGTCAATATTTGTTTCATCCAAACTCTTAAGAGAAAACATTGAGTTATTTTTAATTCTATTGAACTTTTACTGAATAGTAAATTTATAAAACAATTATAACAATAAGTCTTAAAATAACCTCGTTAAATATTATTATTATTAATCTGCACTAATATTATAAATGCGAAAATAAGTCTGTCTGTATGTCTTTTAAGCTTTCACAGCTAAGCCACAGAAATGATTCTGATGAAATTCGGTACGGAACACACTTAAGCCCTAAGGATAACCATAAACCTTTTAAAGGGATAATGTCGGGGATGAAATGTTGTTTACAACATCTTTAAGCATTTTTATCACGAACTGAATTCTAAGCAGACGATGCTTCAGCTGGTTAAATATCAATTTAAATTACAATATACAATTTTTAGTATTATTTTTACAAATACAACCAAAATTTCTTACGTTTTCTTCAGATTCCATCTCAAAAGTATAAGGATACTTGAATAAAGAATATCAAGATTTTGATAAGAAATATGCCGATAGAAATCAGCATTGCTGTTGAACGTTTGCTTCTTGGCATTAAAAAATAATATAAAGAATCCAAAAATGGTTTTCGCTGACTAGAAAATACGCTTTAATTTTTCATGATCAAACATATCGTTCATTTTACGCGCGTTCACGCCTCATTTACTAATTTATATAGCCCCACCCTTCGACAAAGTTGCATTGATGTGTAATTTCTGTTAAAATACGAATATAATCGAATATTTTTTATCCCTCTGTCACCGGATCTTCTTACAACTGATGTATTTATTATGAAAGGGTGGTCAGTTGTAGACGAACAATAAGTAAGTATAACGCGTCTATATGAATTAAATATTTTCAATAATAATCAAACAATTATATTTATACACACAAGTGATATATCATAAAAAATACTTAAAATAAGTGACCGTAGACTTCACTACCCAAAATCAAATTATACTCTATTTAAATACGGTCTTACAAGTTTTTTTTAATTGTCATTGAACAGAATTAAACATAATACTGTTACCGGGTTGAATTGTAAAACCAATTCAAACCAAGAACTGTCAATAAATTCAGTAACTACTTATTTTCAGGGATTATACGTGAATTGATTATTCACGAGAATATTTTGTACAAAAATCGTACAAAAAAAAAACATAATATTATATGATTATTCGACACCGTTATTAATAGAAATTGTCAACCCTGACGCAGAATCGTAGTAAATTAGAACATAACGTCTTGTAGTTCTTTGATAGTGAATGCAGTCCATATAGAACCTAACAGTTATACGCTGGATCTTCTAATTTATTATTGGGTTGTCGTATGGAAACACACGATATTACCAAAAGTTACTATCCGACGTGGCCAAATAACAAAATGAACAGGTTCTCGAAGGTTCACTTCATATTGTACTTATGGTATACTAGTTCTAACACTTCGTTTCCGTTTTAGGGGTTGGTCGTCAAGTGCTAGGCATAAAAAAATTGCCTTTGTCCTTTCTCGGGGTCCAAACTTACTCCGTGCCACATTTTCTTTAAATTTGTTTCTGTTGTTTGTCCGTGAAAGAGCAGAAAGACAGACAGAGCTACTTTCACATTTATAATATACGTATATATATGGCAATGTAAGGCATTTTACATACGGTACATCGTTAAATACAAGACAGTGATGTTGATGAAGATGATGCTTTAGATTTCTGGTAGTAGCAAAACTGACATAGTTTAGAACAGAATCTCTTGCATGCCAAAGGTGAAGGACAGCGGAGCCCGAATCAAAATTTTAATCCGAGTGATTAAACACGTTATAACCAGTTGAAACCAGTTTTTTTATTAACTAATGAAAGCTATAAAACGTGTAGTAATGTTCCAAACGCTTTGAGAACTTCAACTCTATGTCCAATTAGAATGCCGCAATTGCAATATGTTACGAAAAAAGGTGTTATCCAAATGAAATACATTTGCCATTAACATCATGTAAATTTTCTGCTATCTCACGCGTCCGTGATAAGACGAGGCAGGGTTGAAAATATATTTAATAATCGCAGCTTTCCGATTTTTTACCTTATTCTGCTTGCGTATAAGATTCATTTTTCAGTGTCGTTTCGTGGTCAGTTATATCACTTGGTAAGTGGTAGAGTTGCACTCAATTCTCCAACCGCGTGTTCGGTTCATGACATCGATCTTTGTTGTAGAAATAAATATGTCGACAATATTACCTTTGTTTCTGACCGATGTTGAATATTAGGGATAAATTGCTAAATTGGCCTATTGGTATTCAATTTGTACCAAATCTAACCGCATTTTCATGAAAAAATCCTTTGACTCTATAAAGTAGCATTTAATCATGCAATTTTTTTTTAATTTGTTTCTATCCTAAATACACAAGATACCAATAATTTGAAAGTGATCGTACCATTGATATGTATATTTTATATTTTAATATGTATAATTTATATTTCAATGAGCCGTGATGTCCCAATGGGTAGAACACATAAATATTAACCGTTGATTGTGGGTTCAAACCCAGGCAAGCACCGTGCTTGTGGTGAAAGAAAACATCGTTAGTGCATTCACTATTAGTTAGCGTGGTGGATTAAGCTCCAAACCTTCTCCTCAACTGGAGAGCAGCCCAACAATGGAAGATTTACAGGCAGTTTCTTTACTTTTTTATCATAGTACGTAGTATACGTACGTACGTACGTATTTTAAAAATGAAATAAACATTTTCATATTACAAAAGAACGCTTGGTTCCATTTAAATTTTATAAAGTATACGAGATGAAGGACTTCAAAAAAGCACGCTATTTTCATTGAACTAAAATTCCTCGTATAAAATTAAAAAATCGTCCTAGAAAGTTTGCTACAAATAAATACCTCTTTAATGGCGTGTAGTAATATTTTTAAAAAGAAAAACATGATAATTATCTTCCTAATATATTTGAATTACATCTTGAATATTATTTCGGACATAGCGTCCATCGAATGAAACCCAAAGTAACATTATTCGTATAATATAATTACTAGTTGTCGACTGCGGCTACGTTCACATTTTAGGGTGTCAGGTTTTGGTTGTCAGTTGTTACATATAAAAATGCCTATGTCCTTGGAGTTCAAGCTTGCTTTATACCAAATTTAACTTAGCCATGAATAAGCAACATACAGATAGAGTTACTTTCGTAAATATAATATTAGTATACAGTAGCTCTGCCCGCGACTTCGTGCGCGTTTGAATTTAAGTTATTTGGACATATTTTTATTTTATATATGATTCTAAAGTAAAAGTAGCCTAATTTACTCCTTATTACATCAGCTATCTGCTAGTGATAGTCCCGTCAAAATCAATCTAGCCGTTCCATAGATTAGCCGGAACAAACAGACAGACAGACAAAAATAGTAAAAATGTTATTTTGGTATATGTACCGTGTATACATACATATGCATTTAGTAAAAAGCGGTTATTTTAATATAACAAACAGACACTCCAATTTTATTATAAATATTCATAGATAAATAATATCCAAATATACCTTATATGTTAAAACAAAATTAAAGTAAATTTATTGGTGTAAACAATTTCTACCCATACATCATCGAGATCAAATTCAGTATCGACGCAGCCATGAATACACGCTCCAATTGTTCCAAGCTACTTCCAGCCTTTGATGTTATTCCAATGGGTATGCTTTAGATTGGAGCATATTTCCGGGATTATTTATATATCGCATTATATCGCACCTTTAGAATAACATATGTGCATTTCATTTACATATATATATGTATATATATTTCTATTTTTTAGTAATTGTATTATATAAATCATTTTTTAATTAATTTAAAATGTCAAATGAGCTAATAGGTAATCTTGGGGAAAGTTATTACTACCAAGGTATATGGATTTTTTACGGTAGAGTATGGTACTCTAAGTAATACAACTTCCTTGCCCTAGCAACGTGCCACCATTACTCGCCCGCTCTCTTTATACACATTAACAGTCTGTGAATTTCCCACTGCTGGGCTAAGGCCTCCTCTCCCTTTGAGGAGAAGGTTTGAAACATATTCCACCACGCTACTCCAATGCGGGTTGGTGGAATACACATGTGGCCGAATTTCATTGAAATTTAGACACGTGAATGTTACGACGTTTCTTTACGATGCTATCCTTCGAAACGAATTATTATAAACACAAGTTAAGCACGTGGAAGTTCAGCGATCCTTGCCTGGTTTTGCATAGGTCGTCATCGGTTTTGATGATGAAGCACGCGTTCCAACCGCGGGCCGTTACGGCTCTGTATCGAATATAAATTCCAAAATAATAATTAGCTATTTTAAAATAAAACCCATATCTAACGATAGTAAGACAAGTCGATATATAGAGTTAAAACGGTCAAGAAATATAGGAAATATCTCCAGAACAATGGCTTATTCAAGTGAAACCCTTATCTAAGGCTTAAGTAAAAAACAAATACACATTTCAATCGTCATACATCAGAGGATCAAACAAAAGCGCCCGCTTCGTATTAAGTCTGAAATTCTCGAGACTGGTATTTCTTAATAAAATAAAACATAGATTTTATACTATATATTATACAAGCTGCCATTCCCGAATATTGCACGTCTAGAATAAGGGTCTATATCTCTATTGGTTGGCATATTTTTTTTCTAAAAACATCAACAATCATCATAATACTCAAGCCAATTAATACAAAACCTTCCTCGTGTTATACTCCGTTCATTAGTGAAAACCGTATGATCCGTTTGGTAGTTTTTGATTTTATCGCATACAGACGCGGCGTGAGAACTTTATTTTATAATATGTAGTGATATTGTTTTTTTTTCTTTTTTAATAAAATCCGTCAAAGAAATCACATAAGATAAAATAAAATAAAATTGACAAATGGTTTTACCTAGGGTTCGTACCAATTAAAAGTCATAAAATATTATAAATAATAAATGATTATAATTTCCTTAAAACAAATATTAAAATACGTATTTTAAAGAAAGCTATTTTTTCTTCAACAGTAAACTGACAAGGGCATATCTCAAACTTCAATAATAATCGAAAAAATTTAATGGTGTTAATTAAAAGTCACATTGCCTTGTAACTTTAAACCGTAATTTTGTATGCATTAGAGTTGTTTATTCTTGTTCATAAAATCTTTATTTGTGGCGTTTCACAAATAAATACGAGTATCGTCAGATTACAAAACGAAACGCAGGTGGAGCGCACGGAACATTACAGGGAAGCAACAAAACAAAATACAAAATCAATGCGTAACGACGCTACTTTTTGTTAAAACGACAAAAATACTGTCAGTTTAATTATAAATTACTAGCTGAATTTATAATTAATAAACCCTCGCGAAATTTCTAATTAATACGAATCTTTACCTCTATAGGTAAAGATTCATTCACACAAACCTTCCCCCATCTTACCTCCTCGAGGGGCTCTTCCCTGTGACTTAAACTATCTCCATAACAAATTTCATCTAAATCGGTTCAGCGGCTTAAGCACGAGGAGGTAACAGACAGAGTTATTTTCGCATTTATAATAAACTCTTTCTGATTAAAAATCTTTTTGAAATTTGTGTTTCAGATTGTAGAAATCTCGAAATCACCTACACCGTCCGGGTCTGATTTTTCGAGAGGATCATATTCAGCGGCATTTTTATAATAAAAAATAATGTTTTTAAAAAAAAAAATTAAAAAAATTGTATGCTCAGTTAACGTAACAGGTAATAGGCTAACGTAATAGGCCCAAAAAGCTGAAACATCATTTTTTAAATTTTTAATGGTCAAAAAAAACGTGAAAATAGGTAAAATTTTCGAGCTCTATACAATAAGCTAAGGGGACAACTATTAACTAATTGTTAATTGCTACACACACTACCAGCAATTGTATAAATTTTTTGCTTCTCTATTATGTACCGGCGTTCCATCCGGCTTTTGAATCTGGGCGAGTACCTATTCAATCAATTCATTTAAAAAAGTTGAGCATGGTATATTACAATGTATCGAACTCTTCATTTTAAATTTAGAATTTGATAATCTTTCTTGCTAAGATCAAGAGTAGACTCAGTTAGAGTTTTCCTTTGACAAGATCCATTTTATTGTTAACTACTGGCAACAGTAGTTAAAGTTAGAAATTTCGTATAAATGAATTAGAAAGTCTTGTTACTACTATTATAAAATTTAAGTCTGAAAATATAATATTATCTTTACATTTTAAGAAAGTGATGACGTCATATGTATAAAGACATCTGATATATAGGATACATATATGGTATACAATGAAGTCTGATAAGATAAGATAATATTGTATTATGACAGTCGTGCAGACGTCTTCATACTTTAAGTGGGTGATGACGTCATAGGTATGAGGATATAGGATGAAAAGGTTGTTAATGTTTTTCTTAAAGCAATATAAATTTTGAATTAAAAACTATTGAATACGCGCAATAAGGCGGTCTAAGCAGTAAATATAGATCAGTTCCAGAAAACCTTATGAATTTGAAACAGTATTATTATCATTGTATATATATCTTGTATACATAAATCTATAACTTCTTTCAAAGTAAAAACTAAATTTATTTATAAATATTCCAAATTCCAAATTCAATTATAAAAATTATTATAATTTCAGGGACAATGTAAAGTAAGACTAAAAAAACGTATTAATTGCCTAGTCGATGCTTATCTGATTAACAAGGCATTCGCATCTGTAATTGAATCGCCATTACAGTGTAAGTACTTATATAAAATACTGCCCACTTTCATTAAATAGCCGAGAGGGGAGAAAACTAAATATTTACTTTATATATCATTATAATTAAAGGGAAATATAGTAAATAAAATACAAAATACAATACCACGTACCCCCAATGCGTTAGACCAGAGTGGCGACATAAGCTCCTGCCTTCTCCTCAAAAAGGTTTTAACCCAGCAGTAAAACATTTATAGGCTGTTACCTTTTGTCCTTTACCTTCGAGGAATACTTCTACTAATAAAAAAATAGGGCCGTCTAAAAATTGAAGTGAACCTCTTTAGTCAATTAATACATGACTATTTAGTAACACCAGTTACATTCAACTTTGTTTATTTTTTGTCAATGTTTCTTATACTCTATTTGTTAAATTTTTATAGTCAAGTTTGTGTCTCAATGGTTGCCAGAAAGAGATCGCTATAGTAACGCCACCTTAGACCGCTTTAAATAATATCGAAAGTGTTAAAGTGATTTTGTTTCTTCATTTACATTTTATTATGATTAACACGACCGCTGATCATGAAATTTTTGATACACGTCAGGGGTCAAAAAAGGACATATGGCACCTTACACCTGCTACACCCCGTGATACGTGGGCGAAACTGCAAGCGGAAAGTAGTAAATAAATAATATTGTCCATATAAGTCCGAGTACATAGATAGGGTAAAAATACAACACAATTTTACAATAGTAGAAACATCAGATCAGTGAGTGTCTTTAGGCTGAGTGCTCGTAGCGCACAACAAAGACAATATCGTTGTATAACAATCGCTGGGAAGCTAACCCGTGATTAAATTCCGCTATCAACTGAACCACGGTCAGTCTGAGCTTTGGAATATGTTTCAAGTGATAAACTTCTCTCTTATAATAAATATAATCGAATTGGATTCGTATTTTTTGGCTTGGATTCTTATCGAGTGTATTTTTTGGTCTTATGGCTGTTTTACGACTTTAAATTCATCACATATTCTATCACAAAACAGCAATATTGTTCCGAGTTCCAATTTGAAATATAATTGAGCCAATGACCCAAAGTTGGTGGCGCGTTGGCGATTGAAGTTATGGTTTATAGTTCTTACTGTACCAATGTGTTTGCTACTTACTGTTGGGTGGTCAATTTGCGCCTCAACCTGTCAACTGTTGAAGGAATAAGAAATATAAATGATCGGTGTCCAGAATTTGAAACCCGATTAGGGTCATCAGTCATGTGTACTAAATATATTTTACATGTATTTATTGATAGTCAAAATTAGGTTAAGTTCATTAAATTGGTGTCAAATCAAAGGTTTAAGCGTCAATAAGGCAGTGGTTTACGAGCCACGTAGCGATGTAGAAGTGCAGGTTCGATCCTGAACCCTAGGACTATTGTCTCCACTTTCAGCCAAGCTATAGGCTTAATTGGGGTTAATAGGTATATTAGTAATTTCTCAAAATGGGGCATTCTTTTTGGTAACTTTATTTCGGTTGGTTTGAAATAAGTTCCTAGTTGTTATACATTTTTGGAGAGCTAAGAAAACGGTAATGTTCTTAAAATAAGGGTAAATTTACTTGGATAGATCCACTTTTAAATTGACTCCACTCAACTCCAGCATGCACTTTCATCATTGTCAAGAGCCTGTCACGTACTGCAATTTCGATCGTGCAATGTCTTATCTCACTTACGGCTGAATTCACTATTTTGACAAACAGCGGTTTTCCATAACCTGTCTTAGTAGTCTATATTTTTGATACAAGTTTGACGCATTGCCGATTTAAATTGTGGTTTATACTTCTTGTATTGCCAGTGTTTATGGATAAAGGTTCTTAGCATCTTGACTTGGCATCGAGAAACCAAATAACCAAGATAGAAGACCATGAATAAGAATAACTCCATGTACCATAATTTCCTCACTTACACCACACACAAACAATCAGGACTAAGCGTAACCACTTCTGCGAGTCACTCTCGCTTGCAGTTTAAATTACGTGACTGACGAACGGACCGACCATTATCAATATTGGCTACTGAGTTTTGTTCTTTCTTGAAAAGCACTTAAAGGTATTTGGAAAAAAAAGCTGAGTAAAATTATTATACTGTTTATTATTAATCAATATTTGTTTAGAGTCAACCAAGATTTACGAGCTTTTAGAAAAGCGGTACGAGGTTTGATCCACACACGGAAGACAAGAGAGAAGGCTGTAGCCCAATATTGGTATTTAATTACCCATTCTGTTCTGCAAAATATCTTCTTAAATATATTTCTCTATCTCTTTCTCGTGCGTGAAGTTCAGAGGGATAGCAAGTCAGATAGCTTAAAAATTGTATATAAAGAATCAAATTATTTATGAACCATTTCATAAAAAGTACACAGACTGACAAAGTTACTTTCATATCAATGATATTAGTATAGATTGCAAATTCAATACAATTCAAATTGTCTATGTTTTAAAATGTATTACTTTTATAAATAAAAAATAAATATATTGAAAAATAAATATCAACTTCACGTGATGTAACTTCGAATCACTCACAGCTGTTTCTGAGTATTACAAATGTTGGGGCAAAGTTGAATTTATTATTTTCATTTTACGTACGTACGCAAACAAAATATGTAACGCACATAAAATTCTCTTTTGACTACCCCACAGTGAACCGTGCCAGTGATATGTATAACCGATACCCTAACAACGAAGAGTTTAAACTGTACGCTTTGTACTTCTTTTTAATTAAAAAAAAATAAAATGGTAATTCCATTTTTAAAATCGAAATGACATAAATCGTAAATTGCAGTTTTAATAAAGAACATGCTATCACAGAACATGTCGTCCAGATCAAAGTCGGTCTCGATAGTATAATTCAAGACCAACGCAGGACATATTATTGTCCATAAGTGTATGTGCAAACACAGGTGCACAGTCTATTCCTTCATATTTCGATGGTACGACAAATCTGCCACGACCGGAAAGAGTTCAGCCGCAGGATCGACGGCTCTACGTTCTTTCCGGGTCACGGTGTACACAATCAACTCCAAAACTCCGAACTGTTCCTGAGAATTTTTCGATAGAAATACCCAATAACTTCTACTAAGCCAACGAGGCAGTCAAATAAAGAATATACAAATACTTCAAAGTAGATGGCTATCATTTTTACCACAGTTGGGCTTTTCGTCCTTTGAGTAAAGTAACTATGTTTATAAGTAGATTTATTATTATAAAATAATGTATAATTATTAAACGTATTTGTTTAGTTTTATTTATTTTGCCCGAGCTAAGCCGGGTCTTCATCTAGTATATAATAAATTTAGTAGCTTTATACAGAGTCCGTCTGGGTTGGTAACACCGATACATCTTATATTCCATCGCCAAACAGCAATATTTAGTATGAGTATACCCGTGGGGTACGCCCAGGCCTATCACGCACTCAATTCTTACTATTAGTCATGCTGCAAAAGGATTTGGCAATTTGTTTACGGCCGACCGCCTGTTTGACGTGTTGATTTACCCGCCATCGCACTAGGGCGTAGGCGCGCTGATTTGCAGAGGTCCCCAAAATCCCTTATTCTTAATCCTTGGTGGTTTCTTGCAAGTGCGTCTTGGTAGGGACCACCCACACATTAACAGCCTGTAAATTTTCCACTGCTGGGCTAAGGGTCCTCTTTTTTTGAGAAGGTTTGGAGCATATATTCACCACGCTGCTCTAATGCGGGTTGGTGTATACATATGTGGTAGAATTTCGTTGAAATTAGACACATGCAGGTTTCTTCACGATGTTTTCCTTCACCACCGAGCACGAGATGAATTATAAACACAAATTAAGTACATGAAAATTCAGTGGTGCTTGCCTGGGTTTGAACCCGCAATCATCGGTTAAGATGCACGCGTTCTAACCACTAGGCCATCTCGGCTCAACCACCCACTCATGTCGTTTTGTAACTACCCAGTGTCAATCTTGAAACCATAACACGATAATACTCAGTATTGGTGACTGGCGGTAGAATATCTGATGAGTAGGTGGTAACTACCCAGACGGGCCTGCACAAAACCTCACACCAAATAAAACAACCTTTCGATTATTCTTTCGTATGATAGATGGCGCTTCATTTTTAACTACAAACCACTGTTTATTTCATACAATATATTATCATATTATATTACGAAATTGATACGATTTCTGTTTACTATTGTTTCCCGAATTTGTTTTTTTTTTTCATTTAAATCTTAATACTCTAGAGTTCTTGAGACATATCTCATAATCATAACATAATCAGCCTGTAAATTTCCCACTGCTGGGCTAAGGCCTCTTCTCCCGTTGAGGAGAAGGTATGAAGCATATTCCACCACGCTGCTCCAATGCGGGTTGGTGGAATACACATGTGGCAGAATTTCATTGAAATTAGACACATGCAGGTTTCCTCACGATGTTTTCCTTCACCGCCGAGCACGAGATGAATTATAAACAAATTAAGCACATGTAAATTCAGTGGTGCCTGCCTGGGTTTGAACCCGAAATCATCGGTTAAGATGCACGCGTTCTAACCACTGGGCCATCTCGGCTCTTTACTCGTTGATATTCATATATGATATATGAATGATATATGATAGACATATCTCGTTGCATAAATTTTAATTTTAGAAACTGGCGGTAGTTGCTGACACTGTAAGCTTTTGCAAATAAGAAACAGATTTAACAATAGTCTATTAATGACAATGTCTTCGAATGTGTTAAATGTAAACATTCGAACGTCAATTGTATTTGTTTGTACCGTTTTTATGATCGAATGAATGGTGTGTCACGTACGAAAGAGAGTACCTGTCGAATTTACGTGAAAAACACTTACAGCCAATATTCAGACAGATGATAGACACATATCCACTGTTACAGTTATTTGGCTGGCGTTTTACGTAGGAAGCCCATTTATAAAGATTTATCATTACATTGTCTATGTGAGAATATATGTTGTTTACTCTGATATTTTTTAACAAATGGGCCACCTAATGGTAAGTGGTCACCACTGCTCATAGACATTAACGCTGTAAAAAAATTATGTGCGTCACCAATCTCGGGAGCAAAGATTTTATGTCCCTTGTGCCTGTAGTTACACTGGCTCACTCGCCCTTTAAACCGAAACACAACAATATTAAATATTGCTGCTTGGTGGCAGAGTATGTAATCAGTAGGTGGTGCCTACCTATCCTATCCTTCTACCTATCTATCGGCAGTCCTATCATTCAATCGTTAATTATGTTAAACTCAAACGAACAGGCAGGTATACCTGTTCATTTGTTTATTAATTTCGTATTTGTTGAAACTACTCATCGTTGGGATAAAATGGTTTTTCCTGAAAAAAATCCTTAAAACCTACAAATTACTAAACTTTCTTGCTTTATATTATTAAAAATAAACAAACATTTTTATTTTAATAAATGTCTCCTTGTTTTACTTTATTTTATTCCAGATTTATTTACTGATTTCCTTTAATTCCCTTAACTCTTCCAATAACTATCTATGATTTAAATCTACCGAACATTTCTGAAATGCCTTATTTTAATACCATTTTAATTATACTAGCTTATTTACTTTTCAAACTAAAAATTACACTCAACAATACAAATGATTGCGTTTAAATAATTATTACGCAGATCGAAATAGACATTAAATTATATCTACCTAGACGAAAAACGTTATAATCTGATTTAAAATAAGTTATAATCTGATTTAAATATAACTTAAGGACGCTTCTGAAATCAATGCTCGATTTCAAGACGGGTCGGTTTTACGTTAACATTGGAACAGAGATGATTTAATTACATGCAGACAAAGCCACAAGAACCGACTATGATAATATCTCTACGAATCTATATTCGCTAAATCCCACTGAAATAACAGAGTATTAATGTCAAAACCCTTTTAGGAATGACCCTTAAAATATAATCTTAATAAACTGTTATTAAATAATACTACTATTACTATATACTATATAAAAAAAACATATTTTTTTAATACCCGCAAGAGACTTAAAACATACCAACAGTAGATACAACATCACATGAAAAAACAAAATTACATTTCAATATTATCTTGGCAAATGCTCTAATATTTAAAGGTAATCTTACGTGTCATTTTACACAATAAATAATAAACTTAAATTAATAACATAATATATTTAAATCTGATCACATTAAAAGTTGACAGAAATATA
The DNA here is from genome assembly GCF_037043105.1 of Vanessa tameamea. Classification (NCBI taxonomy): domain Eukaryota; kingdom Metazoa; phylum Arthropoda; class Insecta; order Lepidoptera; family Nymphalidae; genus Vanessa; species Vanessa tameamea. Next base: position 10,702,345 of record NC_087324.1, read on the forward strand.
TTTGCTAATAGCATTAAGTATTCAAAATATAAGTTATACTTAAAGAGAGACTTAATTTTTTTTAAACTGTTGTATAATAATTGAAATCAATACACCATTTTTCGTGATCCGCATACTTTTCGGATTCGGAAAAGTCAATAAATCCATGTACGAATCGGTGAATTCAAACGAAGCGAAGTTCTTCGAAGTTCTGCGATGAAATGACTTCATTTAAAATTCTTCTATAAACAAATGCCAGTATAACACATTATGAATACGTAAACTAAATATATCCCATAACTAAACTATTACAAAAATATTTGAAAGTTTTCCAGTTCAAATAATACATTTTCAATAGTCAGTTTCGGATTCCTTGGAATTCAATGAACATTCTTAAAATACTTAAATATCCTAACTATAAAGTTTGGCGACGTTTTATTGTTTAAAGTTAAAGCTAACGAGAATTTTGTGTAGGGTTACCAGCAGTACATTTCTGTAAGAATTCACTACGTATCTCACACTTGAAACGTTGACAATCGACTTAAAGTGATATGCCATTTTGATACTTGTATCCTATAAATAACATTCTGATATTGCATGCTCATTTTCTGCGGTTAGATCCGAGTTTCTTGTAACAGTATAGCCCTACAATTGTCTGATTGTCACTTGAGATCGGTTTTTAATGATTTGACTGGATAAACAATAACTATTAAATAATGAGTCCAGATTTGTCATAAGCCCGAATGAAAATTAAATATACACTAGAAAATGGTTAATCTGTTCGATAATTATTTATTTTTAAGTATTATTAAATTAACAACTACTTCTATCTAATCTTTTAGAACTATAAAAACAGACTGCATACTCAAACTTTATTTCATAAAAAAGGAATCTATACTTCGTTAAATAAACAAAGGTTTTGTAAGCTTGACTTAAAACAATTTTTAATTAATTCGAAAGACTCAGAATGATGTATAGGTTTATACAATCATATGATTACTTAATACAATTTTGGAAGCTCTCATTTAATGTTTATATATATATATATTCAAAACAACCCTTTCATTCCCTTTTGTTATATTTAATAATTTAATATTTAATCTATTTTTCTATAACTAGTGTCCATACACAAACGTACTTTTCTAGCTAGGTAACCCTAGTTTTCACGGCAAATTAATTCCTAAACGATATGAATTTATATTACTCTGCCCTTCGTGTTAAATAATTTAGTCAAAATGTGGCAACATTATGATTACAATCCACAACCAAACATTCTTATTAAATCAAATCAAATCAATTTTATTCAAGTAAACTGCGAAGTTTACTTGAATATTTGAGAAATTGAATTATATATTTGAATGAAATATTTGAGAATTTAAGAAATTGAAACGAAGCGTTTTTGTATCGTATTTATAAACGTGTTAATTATCATTTATTATTATATTATGTATTAATTATTTAACAAAGAAACGTTAACAAATATTTTATCTAATTCATATACCTACATAATATTTTAAAACGAATGTACAACGATGATAATAATCTTATCAATATAAGTTAATGCAATTAAAATACAATATAGGAACAATAATAAGATTACAATCTTTACTATCAATACATAATGATGTATAGTGTAGGTACTCTACATACAGCCTAAATAAATGTATTTAGGCTGTATGTATAGTACCTACACTATAGTTTTATACGATCTTATTTTCTTTTTTTAAATTAGTATACATGTTAAAATTTGTTAATGTCGCGTACATTTATAATTTGATAAAGGACCACATCAGTTTATGTTATGAAGATTTTCTTTTTTAATATTAAATATTTATATTGTTAATGTAATTTTCAATTATTAAATAAATAAATAAGAAATTAGTTTCGTTTGTTGTTATGTGTTTAAATACGTCTAGTCACTAACGTTGGTTCGCCCTTCACGTTAAATTGTTATCCTCGTGCATTACTGTGAGTGTCGCTCGTGCATACAAGATGTATTAGTGTGCGTGAGCTGAATAAGAGTAGAGACAGCAAAAAAATGTATAAATTCATTAAGTTTATTTTATTAAAAAACGCCGATAGTTATACATGGCTTATTCTTTAAGATATTGCTTAATATGCTGCTGCTGTTTAAATGAAAATATAATGGCGACGACAAAAATATATTTAAAAAAAAAACTGTTTTAAAATGTTACTATAATTTTAAAATCACTTAAATTAATATGTACATATTTTTAATAAATAAAACATTTAAAAAAATAAGTGACCATTATTATACACAATCACAATGGGACGTATCTATTTAATTTATAATATGAACATACATTTTAAAATGCAAATTGTTTAATTTTTTTTATATATACAATAGATACAAAGTACATAAGAATCAAAGGCCTTATCAATCCAATACCTTATAAATCATTCAATTGACCGCTGCCCTCAACAGTGAAAGCCATGACGTGTTAAGAAGGGTTCCTTAGCTTAAGCACCTTAGGCCGTGCCGTTACTTCAAAGATTACAAAGACCAGATTTAAGTATATTTTTATATCGTACAGGGTCACCTCTCTCCCATAAGTTTTATTTTCTTTATCAAAACTGAAAATATACTTTATTCAAATACTACAATAAGGGTCTGTATATAACTTTCAAATTTGGAAAATAACATATTTTTTTTTGTTAATTTCCGACTAGGAATGTTGATATTCACGACTTTTTCTTTATATATACATATATTCTGTTTATTGTTGGAAACCGAATTAATTAAAAACAATTTGATTATTTTTTGTTAAGACAATTTATAATACATTTAAAATGTGTTAGATAAAACGTAGGTTTTATTAGTATTTCATTTTCGAATAATATTACACAACTCAACAATTCCAAGATATGTATTTATACGTATTGGAATTATTAATACGCAGGTACATAATTGATATCGATAAGGAACACATTATCGTCATCAGCCTCTTTAGCTCAGTGGCAGAGCACTGGTCTTGTAAACCAGGGGTCGTGAGTTCAATCCTCACAGGAGGCAACGAGATGTGTACTTTATTTTTATTGTTATTCATCGTCGGCCTGACCCATAAAGTAAAAAAACACTATTGTATATATTAATAATAGTAAAATTAAAGTAACAGCTTGTAAATGTTTTAAAAGATGGCTATGATAAGGTGGGTAGTCTCTATTCCACGCGACTCGAATGCAAATGGTAGTTACACACTAGCCAGGATATCATTTGTATACATAAAAGTTTACTTACGACATTTAGATTTCCTGAAAGCACCTGAAAACGATGCTGGATTTCAACTCGTAATCTATGGGTAAATATATTGTTTCCACTGAACCCTTTCGAACACTTTTCGAACCTAATTTATTTTATATTTTGAAAACATACTATATAATTTAATATTAATTTTATAGTAAATTTATGCAAAATGTATGTATGTTCAATATTTTAAACAAAAGTCACTACAATTGACTTACAGAATTTATTTTGTCTAAAAGTGATTTGTTAAATATTTTGAGAAAATAAATGTATGCTAAATGCTATTTGTATTTTGGAAATGGAAAACGATCAGCTTAAGAATAATTTTGCTTGCATCATGAAATTTCATCATAAATATTTTTCCTGTAAATCGATTGCGTTATTTGTCAAACATAGACAGAGTGTCACAGCCCGTCATAGGTACCATAGAAAAAATAGCGTTCGGTTTTGGAACCTAACTTAGAAGCTGAGTAGTACACCTATTTAGGACAAGATCGCTGTCATTGCTTGTCAATTCTCTTTTTTTAATTTTTTTTAAATTTCTGTTGTGTTTTTGGTATACTAAGTAGTATATACGTACTTGGTTGATTTTTTTTTTGTCAGTAGTTTTTGTCCGAAATATTTTTTTCTTTACAAGAATTATAAACAATAATTCAGTTATATTCGATTAACGTACCGATGTAATTTTATTAAAAGAAAAGAGTAAAAATGATTTGCCATTTATTTTTCCGTTAAAATCTACGGAATGTCATCATCGACCGATAAAACTAAATTAGTAGTTCTTGTAAAGAAATAAAGAAAAACTTAATTTGATCTTGTATTACAAGCAACGATTGAAAACCTCTTGTACGAGCCTACTTGAAAAATGTATATTTTGATTTTGAAAAGCTTTAAATATTATGTTACGTTTAGTATTACGATCATGGAAACGAATAATTGAAATACTTGTATCATTTTTTCATGATGGGCAATCGTAACATTTTATTCTGTAATTCGTTCGATACACAAGCTTAACTTAAGTCACAACGTCACAGCCTCTTTAGCTCAGTGGTAGAGCACTGGTCTCGTAAACCAGGGGTCGTGAGTTCAAACCTCACAGGAGGCATATGTGAATATATTTTTTATTAGATTTTCTAATGTATTTCATATATTATATTTAGTTACTTACATGGAAACTATTTTGATTGGTTTTATTTTTACTTTAATTTTTCATGGTGCCATTTGTTGTATGTAATAGAAATAATCTAAAAGCTGAAAGAATAATCATTTTGTCAAGGTCAAGAAGCATTGACCTTCTAAATTATTAGAAACATAACGCTTATCCAAATTTTATCTAAGTGTGAACAATAATCGAGAAGGTCAAAAGTCACTGTGTTTAAATAAAATAACTAAAGAATAAATTCGTTGCCTCGTATTCAAACAATAATTAAAAAATCAAATTAATACCCCGATTCTTTTTTCAAATAAAATATTGGATATGTCGAACGTAAAAAACTAAAGAGCTTACCTTTAGGATCGTAACGTATTCAGTGACTCATAATTAGTATAAATACGAGATTACATTGTTATTAGACAATTATTCTTTGAGCTATCGTGAACCAAGCAACATAATCGGGAGTAAAAAGTGAAATATTTTATATATTTATTTTTATATATATATTATATATATATATATATATATATATATATATAATATATATATATATTATAATTATCCAATATCATGCCATTATAAAGTTCCTTACCAAACAAGGAAATCAGCAATATAATTATACTGCATAAGGTGGGCTTCGACATTTTGAATCACCTACTCTATAGTCCAGACCTGGCTTCGAGTAATTACTACCAATTTCCAAAAATGAAAAAAAGGGCTACGGGATAAAAAATTTACCACCGATGATGAAGTCAATTCAAGAAGCAGTTTCGGCATATTTTGAAGACAAAGACAAAACATTTTTTTTATGAGGGTATGAATATGCTAATTGAAAAAAAGTTTTTTTTATTTCCACCCTATATGCCCCATTCTGCAAACATAAAACGCTCCCTCGTATCTGACATAATACTGTGTTATTCAACTTATGGTAAATGTCAGAAGTGATTCATAAAAGAAAATATGAACAAATTTTCAAGACAGACTATCAAAAATATTAGTTAAATGTTAATCAAAGGATTACTTACGATTTATTAAAACAATCTTAAACAAACGAAACATTCTATATCAAAATATTTTCCTACAAAAAATAACTATAACACACTTGGTTTATTTATAGCATTAACGTTGATATCACGACGATAATTCTCAAGGTAGGCTAGCCAACTGCATAAAATAGTGCACAAGACTCCGAGAGTCCATATTTTTTACGGCTTTTATTTTTGCCAAAGGGGCAAAGATTTTTTTCGCTTATGTATCGTGCGACGGAGATTGAACAGTACGGTCGAGATAACAGACTCAATTTAATTTTGAAAGTATAATTGTAACAATGTTTGCGTACAAAAATGTTCTCTCCCATTGTCAAATAGGACAGGAAAACCAAGACCGGAAACAGCTCAGGCGTAGTACCAACGGATTTGAGTGCTTTAAATTTTTAGCTACATATCATTAATAGAGACTTTGTAGAAGCCCGTCTAGGTACCCACTCATCGTATATTCTACGACCAAACACCAATGTTGGGTATGATTGTGTTTCGTTTTGAAGGGGTTTGAGTCATTGCTACTACTCGCGCAAAGGACATATTTTTTGGGAACAAACATTTTTCTTAGCTCCAACGTTGGAGGTGCATTGGCGATGAGAGGAATGATTAGTATTTATTTCAGCGCCAATTCGACCATTTACCTTCAGAAGGCCCATTCGCCTGTCTTCCAAAAAAGAATAAAAATAAATATATAAAATCGTTTAGTTACCATTTAGTTGAATTGATATTGGTATCCATAGTTATGCGGTGCTTTGAAAGCGGAAATGGTAGTGACTCCTTAACATTATGTAGGCAAATGATACTATTAAAAATATACACTATAGTTCAAATATTGTTGTTTTAAATATTTTTAACATGATTTACAATATTTATCGTAACGTCGTAAGCCTCTTTAGCTCAGTGGCAGAGCACTGGTCTTGTAAACCAGGGGTCGTGAGTTCAATCCTCACAGGAGGCACTAGCGGTATGTTTTGTAAGAACATATTTTTAATATTATCAAGGATAATTTTAAAACAGTAAAAACTTTTCTTACAAAAACATTAATTTTACGTTCAAAGTTCCCATGTCATCACGCATCATAAAAAATTACTCTAATTGTTTCGTAACGCGCCAAAAGAAGTGTAACTTCAAACAAAATCATTTATACTAAAAATATAAATGCGACATTATCTCTGTCTGCCTGTCTGTTTCTCTTGCACGGCCGAACTGAACCGAATTCAATGAAACTTGGTATTAAGCGAGCTTCAAATCCAAGGAAGGATATAGACATTTACGCGTAAAACTTAACGAACAACCCCAAAAAGCGAGTGTAGCATTGGAAGACAACTAATAATATATACATAAAGGCAGATCTCCATCTCTATCAGGATACGCCATTTGTTTATTCTTGTCTTAAGACATTACTATAACACAATATAACAATGAGGAACAAAGGCGAATTCGTCGTAGACGTTGCGCTTGCAGTTGACTACCCCACAATAATGGCGGCGTTCAACATTCCTGCCAACCATCGATACGACGCTTCACCAGACCGACTACCTGTCAAACCTTTTCCTCGTAATTTAAAAGATGTGCGTTAGTGATGCGCTCTCACATATGTATGTATATATATATATATATATATAGAAGATTACTGAGGTTATTTAATAAATAAGTAGATACTGAATAAAGATTTAGACGTAAAATGTGCAACTCAAAAAAAAAACATAAAAGACACGATTTCCGCAACAAAATAAACATATAAATAGAATTAGCTCCTTGAAAAAATATACTATTTGCTCCGAACCCTGACCCGCGACCCTTGTCGAACAAGAATTCCAACACAACACTGTCCTATAATCGTATATTCCTATATATCGGCCCTTCTCCTTTAAAAATTCAAGCTGACTCCATTATAACGCAAAGTCAATATCAGCCTCTTTAGCTCAGTGGTAGAGCACTGGTCTCGTAAACCAGGGGTCGTGAGTTCAAACCTCACAGGAGGCATACATGGAATATTAACTTTCCTCATTTACGTTTTGCCCCTTGAACAATGAACGAGTAAAATAAATAATCTGACGGTTTCTTCGTTTAAAAAAAAGGTTTTCAATAATATACTTTCGTTTATTATATATTAAAATATTAATATAGTTCAATTATGGTGTCCATAACATTGGTACTTAGAAATAAATAACATTTTTATTTGTTTTAAAATATCCACAATTGGTAAACTAATTTGGTAATTATACTTGTGACCAATAAATTAAATAAATTGCAATTTCAAAGAATTTAATAATGCTGGTGATATATATTTTAATACTGAAAAAATACGAAGGAAACAAGGAAAATAAGCAATATAATCATTACGAAGCTTTAAGCAGTCCATTAAATCAGTTATATTCAAGTAAACTTCACAATGAAGCGTTTTTGAATGGTCAATATTTAAATAATACCACCGTTTCGGAAAGCAGCCTCCAGCGAGACGAAACGGCAAGAAATTCGCATATTTATTTTAATCTCTTTTTTGAAATAAACAGATTTACAGAGCTGTTTTTTACAATAATTAGTGTCCTGTGATGGAACCCGAGCCTAGATCCAGGCGTATTTTTCTAAAAAGTATTCTTTTAATAAATAATAAGAAGCTTTGAAGCTTTATCATTATTTTGTTCACTTTCCTTCACGAGGTAAATTTAGCACATAAAATATTATTGGTACAGAGAAATGTTGATCCCGGAGTTTGGAACTGCAAGCGTGTACACTCCCGTGACTCGGAAAGCACGTGAAGACGTTGGTCCTGCGCCTGAACTCTTTCCGGCGGTGTCGGATTTGCCGTCGCATCGAATTATTCGAATGACAATAGAGAGTGCACATGTGTTGGCGCACACACTTGGGCACTATAATATCTCCCGCGTAGTTGGCTGAGTTTGTCCGCTGGTGCCGAAATCGGAAAATACGACAAATTATAACAATACATATAAATCTTATATATTATCTTTAATATTCTACCGCCAAATAACAGTACTCCGTATTGTTGTGTTTCGGTTAGAATGGTGAGTGAGCCAGTGTAATCACAGGCACAAGGGACATAACATCTTTGTTCCCAAGGTTGGTGTGCGTGACAACTGCGCTTGATACTCGACAAACTTTGTACTTACTTTTGTGTGCGTGTGCTTTACTTTTCGTTCTTAGCTTTGACAGACTATCTAGACATATAAATTATAAAAGATATTAATATAATGCTGCTATTCTATAAAGTTAAAAAAAAAAATTAAAAACTGGCTACTTAACGTGACGATTGTTTATTGTCATGGATCGTAATTATAGATACAATGGACATGAATTAAATATAGATACACTATAAGTATTTATAGTACCAGATATCTTGATTTATTAATTTTAAGAAAACTAACGCATAATATTTTACTAAGTTTAACTTAGTTAAATAGAATTAGACGTCAATAAATTTGTAAGTTAGACATTGGCTGTAAGAAATATTAACCATTATTTACAGGGCCGGATCTACCGTATGGCCTTTTGGGCTTTAGCCCAGGGCCCTGTGGATTCAAAGGGCTAGCTAAGTCAAGTCAAAGTCAAATATAGACGATAATGCGAAAGAATCCATAACTTTATTAAATTAGATAAACAGATCGTATGGTTAGCAGCCATTCGAATCCTGCAATTTATCAAACCCATTCAGTTAATTTAATTCAAGTCTACGTTCAGGTGTGTCTCAAGTGGGGCCCCCAAGTAGTATTAGCCCAGGGCCCTCTAAACTCTAGGTCCGGCCCTGATTCTTTACATCACACCAATGCGCCACCAACCTTGGGGACTAAGATGTTATGTCCCTTGTGCCGTAGTTACACCGAATCACTTACCCTTAAAACCGGAACACTGAGATTAAATATTGCTGTTTGGCGGTAGAATATCTGATGAGTGGGTGATACCTTACCAGACGGGCTTGCACAAAGCCCTACTACCAATTAGATATAATAGCATAATGATTATTATAAAGAATATTTACTAGAAAAACTGCAATCCACAAAAGTTCACATTGCATATGGTTTAACGGCACCCCATAATCTTGACAGCAGACAAGCAAAGTAAGTTTAGTGTAACACCACGGTGAGCCATACAGTAACAGTCGCCGCTGCAGACAAACTTCCACTAAACACACGTATTCACCAGTCATTAATGCTCCCATGGACGTCTTCAATGGTTTCACTTATTGTGATAATGATGTGGCATTACAACCTATTAAATATTTCCTCTTTATTGCTCACAATATGCAATATATATATATATATTTGTTTTTTTTATATTAGAGGTGGCAAACGAGCAGGAGGCTCACCTGATGGAAAGTGACTACCACCTCCCATGGACATCTGCAACACCGGGGGGCTTGCAGGTGCGTTGTCGGCCTTTCAGGAAAGAGTACGCTCTTTTCTTGAAGGTTCCCAAGTCGTATCGGTTCGGAAAAACCGCCGGCGAAAACTGGTTCCACAGAGTGGTTGTGCGAAAAGAAAGTTGTGATAAAGCAAACAAGGACTTAATTACTTACATTGATCTATTAATAGAGGTTTCCACATTAAGCCGGAACAAAATCGGACATAGGATGCACTCACAATTAACTTCAATAATACATAACTCAACATAATTATAATTTACTGGGCAAACAGAACCCTGTTTTCAAAACTCAAATGAACCAGCCAAATGAATTTATAAATTTGAATTTGGAATTCTTAAACAAAGAAGAAATATTTCAGATCAAAGTGAAAAAAAAAACGAAAAACCGTTAATTTCATATGTAAAGAATATTATTGCCTAGCAAGAAACATGCGCATGTTAAAAACACTTCCTGTATAACTTCGACTTTAGTATGAGTTCCTCTTGAAATATATATTAGTAAAAATATGAAATGAAACAATGTATTATAGTTTAATACATTGACCAAGAAAATGTGAGAAGGGAGTTCTTACAAATCAGTTAAATCATCGTAAATTTAAAATATTTCTAGGAAAAAAAACGAATTTCTAATGAAAACATATTATAAGGATCATGTATCGACATGACGTACATTTATAGTCTTCTTTGCTTAACTTAATATAATATGACTTAAAATATATAATGTAACGTCGTAGGCCTCTTTAGCTCAGTGGCAGAGCACTGGTCTTGTAAACCAGGGGTCGTGAGTTCAATCCTCACAGGAGGCATCGATTATTTTTGATTAAAAATTTTTAACTATTTGTGTATTTATTTGACTTATATGATTAAACTTACTAGGAAATCTATCTATCTATAATATACCATTGTAATACATATAATTACTTTTGCGTGCGGCTTCCTGCGTTCGATGAAGAGATAAGCGTAGTTATAACTACATATATGTATGTATATGTTACTATGACATCATTATAATTAACGATGCGACTGTAATTGGAGAGAAAATAACCGTTCCAGGCGCTTTAATATTAATGGCAACACTATATGAATATATATTTTTTAGTTTTATATTTTTTAGTTACTTGTTTTGAATTTCTTGGGGTATCTTATTACGATCACTGCAATCCTCGTGCCCAAATTGCCTGTAAATAGAATCATTTTTTTATATTTTTGTATATTAAATTAAATCTTAATTTACTAATTCTTCACAACGGTAAGTGTTATGGATGGAATGTTATTCTAGTAAACATAAAAATATCAAAATACTTAATAAATTTAAAACGTTGTAAACAGACTATTACTGTTTTGGATCTTAAAATATTTATTATTTATACAACAGTAATACGTATCTTTATTTACATACAATAATAATATGTGTATATAAATATATATATTTATTTAAATATTTATATATCTCGTATTGTTAAGTTTTGTTTTACCATTTTACTGAAAAGTTACTATCGTCAGCTATCTATCTATAAGCTAGCTGTTACCTGAACGCTGGGCATAAAATAGAAAACCGGCCAAGTGCGAGTCGGACTAGAGCACGAAGGGTTCCTTGATCTATAAAAACGACAAAAAAAATCATGTCTGGTGTATGGGAGCCCCCTTAAACATTTATTTTATTCTATTATTTTTTTTGTTGTCATAGCGGCAATAGAATTACATCATCTGTGAAAATTGCCTGCCTCTGTGAAAAAGCTTGGTGACAGAAGGACAGACAGACGAACGGACAGCGGAGTCTTAGTAACAAGGTCCCATTTTACCCTTTGGTTACGGAGCCCTAAAAAGTTACTAGTAGAACTTAAATCTATGGACGACTTAGTCGATTAGTTCAATTCGATACGTGCAAACTACTGCACGCGATTGACGCACAAGGAAAAAAAAACATTGTATACGAATATAATAGATAGATTTAGGATCTCTAAAGTTTGTATTGTCAATAGGCGAATGATATATATATATATATATATAATACGATGAATGTTACAATAACCCAATAATATCAGTACAGTACAAGTATGGATATTTTGTTATGTAAACTAGGGTAGTCAAGAAAAATAGATTCAATGACAGAGGTTGTTATGGATATGGTGGATGGTTATCCCAAGAATTTACAACTAAGGAAAGTAAATAAATATACGTACAAAGAGTTAGTAATAATATTTTTTTACGAAGAAACACTAACATACGAGGAAGAAAGAAGGGGGGATGAGTCTTACCCTTACAAATATTAACATCATAATCGCTCCCACAACATGTACAGCCTGTAAATTTTCCACTGCTGGGCTAAGGCCTCCTTTCCTTTTGAAGAGAAGGTAAGAGTATATTTCACCACGCTGCTCCAATGCGGGTTGGTGGATTCACTTGTGGCACAATTTCGTTGAAATTAGACACATGCAGGTTTCCTTACGATGTTCTCCTTCACCGCCAAGCACGAGATGAATTATAAACAAAAATTAGGTACATGAAAATTCAGTGGTGCATTCCTGGGTTTGAATCCGCAATCATCTAACGTACGTGTTCTAACCACTAGGCCATCTCGGCACCCACACTACACTGATAACTAAAAGATGTTGAACTATAATGGTGAATAAAATCCATATCGGGAACTAACTGGTAAAATATAAAAATTAAAAAATGAACCTTTAATTTTAAGGTTATTTAAAGACGAACACATACATTTCGACACGCACATTTATTTGCGTGCGTGAGCATGTTTGAATGAATGGATCAAATAAAAGTAATCTCTTATCGAGTTTGGAGAGGGTTCTCTTCTCACAATGCTCATCCTTACATTACCTTATTTCAGCTTAAGTAATTGTATTTTTATATTCACTTTATTACGAGTTTTTTTAAACGTTTAATTTTTATTTACCTCTTACATAATTTAGAGATTGCTGTTTCAAAATAAAATTAAATAAAAATACGTCATGTGTTAAAAGATGTGCAGCAGAGGCGTTAGTACTTGACTACGACACAGAGATCGCTTGAAGGAATTGATTATATTATGACGTCTTCCTCGCCGATCTTAACTAACTGCGTCGAAAATATTATCGTGCATAGCTTACTGTCATAGCTCTCATATTCTGATGGAGCGGCAAATTGACAAGACTAAAGAAAATTTTGGTGTCCAGACCAACGGTTACAGTCAGTTATACTTCGGGCTGCTGCTGAAAATGTCTTGAAATAAAAACCCAGTTACATTATCCAAGCTCCAATCGAATTTAGTCATGAGCTTACAACTTACATACATAGCGACTTACTACCTATTTGATTATAGGGCTTAGAGCAAGCCCGTCTGGGTAGGTGCCACTTACTCATCAGTTATTCTACCGTCAAACAGCAATACTTAGCATTGTTGTAAAAGTGAATGAGCCAGTGTAACTAGAGCCACGAGGTTCATAACAGGTTAACTACTAAGGTTGGTTGCGCATTGGCGATGTAAGGAATTGATGTTAACCATTCCTATTCATTCTTACTGCGCCAATGTCATTGGTCGCTGGTGACGACTTTCCATGGCCCAAGTGCTCGTCCGTTACTTACTTTACATAAAAACCCGTACGTAGCCGATCGAAGTCATGGCGGGTACTTAATGCAGTGTTAATGCTTTATTACAAAGCCATGAAGAGTCTCGACCGTGACATCATCAGCCTCTTTAGCTCAGTGGTAGAGCACTGGTCTCGTAAACCAGGGGTCGTGAGTTCAAACCTCACAGGAGGCAAAGCTTTGATTACATAAGCAAGATTTTTTAGTATAGGTTTTCAAATTATCCATTTTTTTCATATTTTTTATTTATTTTTATTTGACTTAGATATTATATAAATGGTTAAAATAGATTAATACAGAATCAAATAATTCTATAATATATCTAAATCTATTATGAAGATGTAAAGATTTTTTTTCCCAATATTTTGAACAGGGTTCGCGGATAAATATCAATTGATTTTTATCTTGATATATATCAATAGATTTTTTCCTATCTTCTGAACAACACTCATAGATCTATGCTTAAGGCCTGACTCTGATTACTTTTATGATTAGTCGATTACAAATTAATATTAAAATAAAATTAGTTGATTTATCTCACAAACAAATGAAGATATAATAATAAAAGGTACTCGTTTTTTAAGTGTTCATTAAAAATTTCTTTCTCAAATAGATAGACACTAATTCCTTTGTTACTTTTTTTTAATAAAAAAATGTGGTATTTCGACACTTGTATTATTTTACGAATTCCTTTCACATTTTTAAGTGTTTACAGAATGAAATTCGCTTCGTTTTCTTAGCCTGGATATATATCAGATATGTATCGGATATATAACAAAAATCGAATTTTTGATATTTATTATAAAAATCGGAATTTTTCGAACCCTGATTTTGAAGTTATAAAGTGGTTTAATATACTTAATATAAAAAAATCAACCGTATTAGGTAGTAGTTTATGCGTTACTACAATACATACAACACACAAAAACTTACCTCCATATAATATTAGAATGACTTATCTTTAATATTAAATTCAAATCCTTTCAAATGTTCTATCAAAATAAATTGATTATTATTTAACACGACATTTTAATGCAAGCAAAACAATGGCGGTGGCTCGCACCGCTGGTTACTTACAGCCCATTAGAGCTTCGCCACGCGGAAGCTATGGAGGGCCCAATGTATTATGAATTTTATATAGACCATAATAGAACTTGTGTGAAACAACGAAATTTCTAAGCTAATGTGTTCTCTACTATAATAAACGTTATAAATAATTAATATTTTTTGCCAATAAAGTTCGTTTGTTTCTATTATCACTATTAAAGTTATTGTTTCATTTAAAAATTAATAACAGTATATAGATACTAATTTTATTATTACAGAGTACCCTCGGTTTCAATTTTATACCCTTTTCTTTTCGCAGTGAAACCTTTAGAAAGGTACCCGGACCCCTTGAACCAGGTTGTGTAGGATTCCTAACCACTAAAACAACTACAACGACCGGTCTTCAACGCGGGTCGGAAAGGCTGCGGGGTCGTGTTGATATAACGCATCCACAGTATCACCTGTGCTGTGCTCCGCACGTCGCTCGGTGGAGCTTTCCTCCAGAAACCCATTCCGATTGCCACCTGGAAATAAGACACGCAAGACCCCTACCTCACGCGTCCACGACCCGAGGCCCGATTGCCGTCCCCCTTTACCGTTTCCATCTATACTATAACGGTCTCACAAAAGGAGGCGACCGCTCACTACCTCCACTTCCCTGCGGAGCATCGCAGTGAGAGGTATGGGACCTTATGAACCTAGATTTGCACGTTCCACACAGGGCATGCCTCCATCGCATACCGAGCGGTATCCTGGTCAGACAGCCCTATACCCTACTATACATAGCCTTCTGGCGTACCGTCAAATATTATAGATAAAAACAATGAGATGTAGACATAGAAAAATTTACTACTTTTTAGTAATTGACTACACTAGCGACTCGACTTAGATCCGGTTCCTCTCCGCTAAGTCAATGTGGCGACACAGATTTTATTTCAGTGAATCCGATATTATTTTCCTATAACTTTTTCCACTTACGCAGCTCATAAGCGCTATACCCTTGAGCTTTAGCTAATTTAATCTAACCTCTAACCTTAACTTTGGCCAACAAATTGAGTCTATGGCACAAGCAGCGTCCAAGAAATTATCAATTCTTTCAAAGGTTCATTAACAACGAAAATCTCTTAAATAGCGGACTACACACCCTTGAGCATCGTCGTCGAGTTGCCAGTTTTTTATAGGATACACTTCGGAGAGTGCTCGAAGGCTCTTTTAGAACTGATTGAGCCATCTCCATTCCTTTATCGGACTACTAGGCGCAGGCAAAAATTTCATCCATACGTTGTTGACTTAACCAAAAGTCGAACTAAACGGTTTGACAGATCGTTTTTGGTGAGAGTCGCCAAGATTTGGAACGACCTGCCTGGGTCTATTCTTCCTGAAAAGTTGAACTCTGCAGCCTTTAAGAGTAGAGTGAACAGGTTTCTTTTGGATGGGCGTATACCACCTTCGTCTTCATCTACACTTTCCATCAGGTGAGATGGAAGAGAAACGCCTATTCCATTACAACTATAAAAAAGGTATTAAAAAAAATTTACAAAATATTTATAATTTTTTTACCAAAGCCTCCTTTTAAATCAATCTGTCTATTAGTGAAAATGGAATAAAACTCCACCCACTATTTCCTGACATTAACGCGAACATTACAGACAAACGTGAAGAGGTATTCCATTTATAAAACCCTAATAATAAATTGATCTATAGAATTGAACTACACCCACATAGCCAGCACGATTTTGAGATAATCCTATTGTTAGCGATTGTTTCAGTTCCATGCACCCTCTAAACAATCCGCACTGCATAATACTCGTGTGGTATCGAGACTCCCGATAACGCAAGGGTGTAATGCAGTACGGATTTGATATTGATATACCTATCACTACTGTTAACGCCAGGATCATATTGAAAAAATAAGTTCAGAATAAAAGTATAACAGAATGTACATTAGTTGATAATGACAAAGATTATATGTTAGACAAGCTGGTGCCCGCGACTCCGATCGCATGATTTTAAGCCTCAAAATTGGGAGTATTATATGGTTGACTATCTATATATAATCTTTGTCATTATCGATAGGAAATGAGAGTATAGTCTTCATAAAAAATTAATAATAATAATAATAATAAATAAATATTGGACAACATCACATACATTACTCTGATCCCAATGTAAGTAGCTAAAGCACTTGTGTTATGGAAATCAGAAGTAACGACGGTACCACAAACACCCAGACCCAAGACAACATAGAAAACTAATGAAGTTTTGCTACATCGACTCGGCCGGGAATCGAACCCGGGACCTCGGAGTGGCGTACCCATGAAAACCGGTGTACACACTACTCGACCACGGAGGTCGTCATTTACAATTGTAGTTATAGTTTGATTACAAATTGGAGTTATAGTTTGATATACCGCTTTAAGTAATACATAAATATATGTAAGGTTTTCTGCGGTAAATGCATCTATAGAGGCAATTGCGTCGTTTGATGATACTGTAGAAAAACAACAATTTATAACTACCACCTCTCTTTTTTTATATTAACAGTGTCAGGTCAAAGGCCTCATCTCGGAGGCCAGCAATGGGATATTAAAGGCTATTACTTTTTTATATACTTCCACTAGCTGATACCCGCGGCTTTGCCCGCGTAGAATATGAATATATTTACAAATTAAGTTAAAATGTTACGTTAATGTAATACCTCTTAGTATACCACATTGGTGTGTATTTCAGCCCTTAGGGTAGAATATCCAGAAACGCTTAAATGCGAATCAACTCATTTTTAATCGGTAGCCCAAAAATAAAATTTCGAGCTTCTAACTTCAAAATGATAGACTTCCAGACTAACCTGAATACGAAATGTTAACACCTATTTTTCCCTTTAGGCCTGAAATATCAAGAAACGCTTAAATACGTATCTACTCATTTTTAATCAGTAGCTCAAAAATAAAGTTTCATGCTTCTAACTTCAAAAATGACGGTCTTCCAAACTATCCTATATACGAAATGTCAAACTCTATTTCTCCTCTTTGGCGTAAAATATCCAGAAGCGCTTAAATACGTATCAAATCATTTTTAATCGGTAGCCCAAAAATAAAATTTCATGCTTCTACCTTCAAAATGACGGACTTCCAGACTAACCTGTATACGAAATGTCAAACTCTATTTCTCCCCTTAGGGGTAGAATATCCAAAATTGCCTCCTGAGTGGGTCATGATATGTTAGTTCATAAGTGTACAGCCTAAAATATAAGTTTTATGCTTCTAGTTCTAAAAATTCTAAACATGACAATACTTTCAACAACTTACAACCTTTCATCCCCCTTTTCAACCCTTTACAACCTATGTCCTTTCTCAGACTATTTGTGTACCAAATTTCATTTTAATCGGTTCAGTAGTTTTGGCGTGAAAGCGAGACAGACAGACAGACAGACAGAGTTACTTTCGCATTTATAATATAATAGTATGGAAGTATGATTGTTATTTCCCTCGCTAGAGAGCTCCGATAATAACCGCGTCCGATCGCTGCTAAATTCAAAGTGCTACAGGGAGAACCGCAGCCTCCGATGCGCCTATAGCACGCTCCCGCCGCCCCGGCCGGCCGGTACCACCGCAAACGTTACGTTCCGCAATTTTTAAATCTGTAATATCTTCGAAAATATTAATTTAAATCATATGCTGTAAAGGGCCATATAGATCAATATTAAATCAACAATGTATTTAAGGTATTTCATTGGATAAGGATTAATGCTACATTGCTTAAAATTGCTTCGAAAATAAGCCACTATTTCTCGTAAAAAGTAAACGATAAAAAAATGTTTATTGTGGGTTATCTTTAAGAGATAGACATATACCATTGCGGACTTTTTTGTAGACATTTTTGAGGTGTACAATTCTGTAGTACATTATGTTGATCTATCTAGTAGGGTTCAGCCAGCGTTTACAATGTAAGCGCAAAAAATGTATAAATTTCTGGCATCACATTAGAAACTTTTAAAATTATCAGTGTTACCTAACTATATTGTCTATGTATTATATACAAAAACCTTCCTCTCGAATCACTATCTATTAAAAAAAACCGCATCAAAATGCGTTGCGTAATTTTAATGATTTAAGCATACAAAGGGACATAGGGACAGAGAAAGCGACTTTGTTTTATACTATGTAAAGATATGCAATTTAAATTTTGTTCAACCAAATTTCAATAAAGTGAGTCTCTAGTAAATTCAGGATTCATCTGAAATACCTTTACAACTCTATTCTAGTATAGCAGAGTAGAGGCAACTTATCCATAGTGAGTGACAACACTTGCAGTGTAAAAAAGAATGGATATGGTCTATGCCTCATGATTTCAAGAAAAGAAAAGATATGTACAAACTAAGTTATTTAATTACTAACAAACAACCTATTATAAAATTAAGAAATTAAATTATTATTATTTAAAATTATTTCTTCCATAAAGCCTTTCCTTTTGGCTTAAGCCTGTTGCTAATAATTGCTTCTCGCTCTTCTTCCTTCGCTCTTATTGAATTCTGATGTCTCTGTTTCGCAAAATCAACTTCTGAGCACATTGAGACAATTTGATTTGCATATTCCTGATGTTTGAGCATGCGTTTCTTCTGTTTTTGCTGAAAAATTAAAAAAAAATACATTGAAAATAATTTTAATGATACAATTCAAAATATACTATTTATTTTTCTTTTTTAATTAAGCATACTAGCTTTCCTAATTCTTAAAAGTTATATTATATACAGATGATATTAGAATTTTTTGTATATCTTCTGTCTTTAAATCCCCTTTGTATAGTAAGTGTGATAACAGATACACAAATAAAATAATATCACAAATATTGCAGCACAAGACTGGTGATTATACTTAAAAACTTATTTAATAAGAAAATGAGCTACATTTTAAAAGGTCAAATCAACAGTCAGTCTACAAAATATATGAAACTTAAGTGCAATGTATATTGTAAACTTAAAATATCATTCAACATCATGAGTTTCAAAATACTTAATTTGTTTATAATTTGGCTTGTACTTGGGAGTAGAGACATTGTGACCGAACCGGCCTGAAGAGATGAAATACTATCACTTGAATATCAACCCATCCTTATGGGCTTCTTCTTAACATCTTTTCCCAGCGACAGCTCTCTTACAGACTGTTCTTGACTTTATATAATAACAGTAATGCTTTGTAATTCTCATATATTTAAAAAATTAACCTGATGGCAGATACGAATGCATCTATAACAATGGGTATAAGCTTATTTAATTACCAGTAATGGTGTCGGTCTTCCATCTAAAAAGGTATAATCCTGTCCATCAGTGAGAATACCTTCAGCCGTCCGATTGACCGACAAACCTCGGTTGACTCGCCACTGCTTGATATACAGCGCTGATGTACAACTCAATGAACGAGTGATGGTGTTTACTGAAAATTAATGAAAGTTAACTTTTGCAACTACCAACACAAGCAATTTAATACTTTAAAATATTTACGTTTATTGTATGTTAAGCAACTTATCCCTTTTGTTAATGTATTCATATTTTATAGCTATTCTATAAGTTTTTCAAATAAATCCGTATGTACTCAATTTATTATTTTTAATTATAAATTTAAGGTTACAATTTTTTTTGACATTTGACAACAGATACCACAGAGTATACTTAATACTTATATAATCTTCCAAAAGGTAAGTATTTTTAAATCAATAACTGAAACATTTATTATAAGGTGTTCTATCTCTTTCTACCGACATTTAGACAGAGATAAGAGACAGACCATCTCATTATCCAACAGTATTATCATCTTTGTAAAATCAAAAGTGGTAGAAGATACACTCTTCTTGACGTTTGAGCAAAGTTATATTGAAAGAAAACATCAAGCATTGAGGTTATCCAAGTATATGGGTGGCCAAAAAATGTAGTGAACGTCCATAATTATGTTATAATCCAACAGGTGGTTTTCAAGTGTAGTAATGTAGTAAAATTATTAATAAGTGTTGTATTTATGTATTAAAAAATGCTATTGACTCACTATATTTATAAAACACAGTAGCGCAAATCAGTGGCGTAGAAGAGTTTCACTCTAAACGGCCCTTTCCAGTAAACGCGTATGTAAATGTTACCAGCTTCGTTTTTTTTTATTATTTTTTATTTAAATTAGAACGGTTTTTATATTACAATTTTAACAAAACAATTTTTTTTATACGTTGCATTAAAAGAAAAAGTAAGTTGACATCTTTAGTCGTTGACACAAGTAGACTTTTGAAGTAGGTTAGAAAATATATTTTAAAAATGTTTTTAAAATTATATTTTTATCAACAAATATGTAATACAGTAAAACTTATATTAATATAGTCTATGAAATAAATTGATTGTAGTACTAGCAACACCATTATTATTTGTTGTCATTTTTGTGTGAAAAACGGGGTGATATCATACGCGTAGTCGTTTTCCAAAATTTATATACTATTTATATTTTTGGAAGTGATTGTTTGTAATTCACACTGCTTATACCTCTCCGGATTTTGAGACGAGTAAAAAAGGTTAGTGAAAGTATAATATTAATTAATAGCGACGCTTACAAGGATCGATGAAAAGTTGCGCCATTCATTCGGCAGTCTAGTACTTTCCAGATACATGTTGATAGAAGACTATAATTAAAACAATAATTATTTAAATTTAACACATTATTCAAACTTTTAAAGCTGATGAAGTTGCTTTTATTACTTGTCGATAAAAATTGTCATTGTTTTACTATTAAATTGTGAAAACATTTCATTTTTGCATTATGATAATTTCAGTTATTACGAACCTAAAATTTTAACCTAATTATTGATGTAGGCTTTGAAAATATTGTGTAATTTATACATAATATTCCTCAAATTGGTGTAATAGTAATATAGTTTATTTAAATTGAATTGTTTGTTGCCAAACATGAAATTCTTTCACATTTTAATGATTTACATTACATTTTACAACTTAAATTCCTAGGTAATTAATCATAATCTCTAAATAATGACTTTCTATTATAGTATTGTAAGGACTATTGCATATAGGTAGTCACCTAAAAGACATGCAAATAAAAAAAAATAATGACTCAAAACTGGTAACTTGACTCATTAAGAAATGTTAGGTAAAAAAAAAAATTCCTGTAAATGCCCCATTACTGGGCTAATGACTCCCCTCCCCTGTCATTTAGATAAAACGGATAATAGCTTTTTGACGACACTGCTCATTGTATCCACTGTTAGTGGATACAAGTCTCAATAATAACATTCATAAGTTAGTATTTTAATGATAAATAAGTGTTACGATTTTACATTAAGTATGGATTGGCTCTTCTAAATGCAAGGCTCCAATGAGATAGCATTGTTTTGAAAAACATCTGATGAGTCCCCTATATTCGCAACCTGTAATATCATTATGAACTCGTAGATACACTTTTCATAACATTACGTTAAGTTACTTTTTATAGTGCTTACATAAGCTGAGTTGAGGATAATAAAATTATTAATTAAAAAAAAAAACTAAGTGTGAAACAAATAAAAATCTAACGACCTTGTATTTTTGTTTATTAGATATAGAAATCATTCAACATAAATGAGTAATGAGTGTTTATAATAGGGAAGTACCTTTGACTCAATATACAATAGGTAAATATTTAACTGGAAATGAAATTAAATAATGACAACTCAGTCTCGGTTGTACAAACCCTAACATATGATCGGTAAAGATAGGTAACAGAAGCTTGTTTTTTGAATTTAGAATATGTTATCAAAAACTGGTAAAAATACAATTATTTAAATATATTTTGGATTGTCATTTCATAGAATAATATTAGGAAGAATAATGCAATTAATGTAGGGGTTACTCTAAAATCTCAGTGAGACTTGCCCAATCTCTAACCAATGATCAGCTATTTCTAACCACTATGCTAGCTTGGCTCACAAAGAAACTTCATATTAACTATGTGACAATTTGAGCACAGATATTTGTTCATTATAATTTTCCATGGACCTGATTTATGACAATCATATCATAATCATAGTGATCTGATGATTGCTTGTTCAATTAATTTATATATATTAAAATGTTCTAAATAAGGTTTTATAGTATTATGAAAGTCATAGATTCGAACTTCAATACCAAATACATTACTAATATGATGTTAAATCTTTTTCAGTTTATCAATATCTAAGAGCGTAAGTGCTGCGAAGTTTTATTAAAAATGGCTTCCGAAAAGATAAATACATCTGATCATCTAAATTACAACACTGTGTGTATGTATAAAATTTTATTATAATTATTATTTTTCTTCTTACAGTATATATCTTTGGACAATGTGGCAGAGTCCAGGAGTTTATCCCGGAGGTTTTTAATTTCATTTGTTTTATCTATGTTGTGCACCTGTGCCATTGTCCAAATCATTTATTACTTACATCCTTCAAACGAATAAATCATTTCATTATATAAAAATAAATTTATGTTAATGCTAAGTTCATAGTCGTTGAATTCCTGCATGTTACACTTAGCTTACTGCCTGATAACATACTTGAATGTGATTATGCCATTTTAAATAAGATTTGAAAAGTTTTTATATATAATCTAAAATGATCAAAGTTTAAATTCTATATGTTCGAAAACAATTTAGTATACTGTATGCTAGTACCAAACAAAAAAGCACTTTCGAAACATTATCTACAAGTTATCTAGAAGTAAAACCAGCAACAGTAGTATTTAGTTGTGCAAAACTTTTCATTTAGTTTAATTTAGGCTATATACTGCTCATATGCTCATATGAAGGATTTTTGTGATAAATGATTTATTTTGTTCGTTTACTTTAACATTCATTTACATTTTCTTAGTGATATTTGGCATATCACTAAGGAGATGTTTAATTAATACTAACTATATTCATATATTAATATAGTTTCATATTAATCAATTATAGAAATATAGTTGTGTGAGGTTACTATTGGTTGTGCATGTGGGATGATACAAATCTTATTGAGATGAATTAGTCTCCATTATTAAAGCATGTAACGTTAAAATAGGGTGTGGTGTATTGACGAGTAAAGTGTCAATAAAAAAAATAATTAAATTTCTTTGAAGCAAAAAATTAAAAAAAATCGGTAGACTTGGAAAAGTTTTTAAACTAAACAAATCCTCAAGAGAAAGTGCTCCGGAAGTCAGATAAATTATTTTAACATTACAAATAGATTTACAAAAACAGCAAATCTATGTTCAAAAATATTTTATTCAAAAAAAATGAACAAGTAATTTTCTTATAATATTCTAAATTTAATTGTTAACATAATCGGGCGCCAGGATGTTTACATCCGTTTAAATTAAGCTTAAAAATTTAAAGTTCAACAAAAATATTTGAATACATGTCAAGATTCAACTTCAGGTAAAGTTATTCAAAATTGACAACTAAGTTACTTAAAATAAAGTTACAAACAAGTCAAGTTTATCAACTTGATTAAACCAAATTTCTAAATAATTATAAATTAATTTAAACAGTAAATTCAAATAGTGCAAAAAAAAATTATGTTTGAATAAAGTTTGAAAGTCAAATTTTTCATAAATTTAAATAAATTTCTAATTAAATCTCGCGCGGTTAAATTTCGGCGAAAATATATATGTAAAAATTACATACCAAGATCCAGTAATATAAATTAGTGTGATAAAGTTTTACTTCCTTAAAAGTTTCCAAAAATCCATCTTCACCAAGTAAACTACAAATTATAAGTTTCCCAGAAGTAAACTTCTATTTAAATATTCAAAATATCCAACGAAATGAAGTTGAAATGTTCCTCGAAAAGCGTTGAAAATATCCAATCGAAGATAATGCCAAAGAAAATAATTCCCGAAAATTATTAAAGAATATCATCCCAGTAAATAACTGAAGAGATTAATCCATGAAATAATTGAAGAAAATAAATGACGAAAAATACCGTAAAAAAATAGCTTTGAAAAATTTGTCAAAAATAACTATGAAAAATAATGTTGAAAAATAACTGTAAAAGGAGAAATAATTCTGATTAGAATCTATTACAAATTTCGAAATCCTATACTTTTAACTTTAATATTCCAAACGACTTACCCGGTCAACCCCGGTTATTTTTCACAAATAACAAAATGCATACTGGGAAAAATTCTAAAAATTCCCTGTAAAGAACCACAATCGTTGTTACTACACAGTACAATTCGAATAAATTCAAATTTCGAAGAAAGATTCAAAACTTACCACGAGGCGACAAATATCGGAATTAATTTCGATATACCGACATGGATTTACTTCGAAATCTTCAAAATAGAACTCACTGTCCATTAAAACAAGTATTTTCAACAATATTCAAAGTTTAAAACAAAATAAAAGTTTTAAAAACTTCGAAAATAAATCAGTGTCACATTTCGACTCAAAAAGCGGAAGGAAAGTGAAGCTTTAGAAGCTTTTTAAATATAAAGATAATAAATTACAATTAGTTCGGAAATGCATAATGCATAAAAAGTGCATTTTTATTTTAAATGTCAAAATTAGCGGTAATTTCAAATTATGCGTAAACATAACCTTAAAAATTGTTGTCAAAGTCAATTGATAGATGACATCCAAAATTTTAAGTTAGAAATTCAATACTTTTGTTGAATTTACTTTAAAAGAATGTAAACATGTAACGTGCGCCAAAATTACGTTACAAGCACATG
The DNA here is from genome assembly GCF_037043105.1 of Vanessa tameamea. Lineage (NCBI taxonomy): Eukaryota > Metazoa > Arthropoda > Insecta > Lepidoptera > Nymphalidae > Vanessa > Vanessa tameamea. The sequence continues at coordinate 10,727,508 of NC_087324.1, forward strand.
GTTTTTATTGCAATAAAATATCAATTTATTAAACTCAAATTTACCTCGTATATAAATAATATATTTTCTATTTAACATTGCTATAAAAATAGATCAGTTGTTACAGACAATGTATATACATATATTTATAGTACATATACTAAAATATTAATTTCTGCACGAAGCTTCAGTTTCCAAACGTTGATCAAAGTGAGATTTACTTATTTCATTCTGAACGGTCATTGGTCGGTAGCAGCCGGTGACGACCAATGAGCGACCAATAGGCGACCAATGAGCGTTCTGTATTGAGCCAGATTATATGCAACGTTTTGCATGATAGCTTTCTGTTTATAGTATTTGTGTGATTTAGTGTTATTAAATGTGAAGGTCGGTTTACATTGATCTAGCACAGCAATCCAGTGACCCTGAATATGTGACCAATTTAAAAACTTTTGAAACCATCATAAACTCATAACGTATACTTATACATTACTGTCGGATCTGAACGGCGTGGACCCACTGCTGCTGTGAACCAATTTAAACTGACCTTTATGTGCCTATAAGTGTACGTTCTGCTGATATTTTTATGACGTCACAGAAATTTAAATTTATTTATTATGATAAAGTATTCAAATAAATGTAGTTGACATACTCCACAATACCCACAATATTTTGTTGTTAAGTTTACATACACCAGCCTGAGGCACCGACGATATCAATTTGTCGTCTGTTGAATATAGATATTAGATATAAAACGCAATTACTTGCCTGACTATCATAACACTAGAAATTTATTTACACTTGAAATTTGAAGGAGTATTTTGCATAAAATTTTTCCAATGAACAAATTTCAAAGATTATTAATGCCAATGGTCATATAGTGTAGGTAGAGATTATTTGAAGCCATTTTGCGTTGATATTATAAATTTCGTTTTACTACCTTTGAACAGGAATATTTTGATTTGTATTGTAAATATATACAAAGGTTATATATAATTCTTAATAAGACATTAGTGTTCTGTAAGACCTGTATCCACCAACCTGCATTAGAGCAGCGTGGTGGAATATGCTCTAAACCTTCTCCTCAAAGGGAGTAGAGGCCTTAGTCCAGCAGTGGGAAATTTACAGGCCGTTAATGTGTTCTGTAAGAAAGAAATCTTGTATCACCGCAATACACGAATGTAAAATGGCAGAAAGTGATAAGCCATCGCCGTCTGTACGCTCCTTTTTTTTTCAAAATGTTATCCTGATATAAAATAAAAACCTTAGATCTACATCCTATCCGACAGAGCTATACAAACAGTTCTTTAATACATCTCTATTTATAATAAAACACTTAACTACTTATATCCACTTTAATTTTACTTCCAAAGTTTCGATAACAAGTTCGACATTCGAATGGCAATTTTTTTGCGAATCCATATTACATAAACATATGTTATATTACATTACATAAATATATGTTGAATCCATATTGAATATCATATATTATAATTCAAGATTTGTACCAATGATATCGCGTCTATTCAAAGTCGAGGTTGTTTATTTGTTTCTACTATTATTTCTATATGTTTCTGTACAGCATGATAATAAGGTTTATTTAAGATTACTCACGCTTCAATAGTCATAATTAAAGCTAACCACTTAATCGTATTACGATACAGGCGAATATTACTTAGTGACTAAATCGTGATAGCTACTATCACATATGGTAGATACGTTATAATTAAATATATACTAATTACATTGTACTGATAAGAAATCCCTCGAGAAGAACACATGATGTTTCTTCAACTGAGAAGGTTCGGACTGCCTCGTCGGTCTTTTGGTTAGATATAAGGCCGCGGATCTCGAGGTCCTGTATTCAAACCATAGGTCGCATCAATAGGTTTTCTATCGAAAGATTCTCAATAACTGCCGAGAGTCTTGATGTTGGAAGTGTGTAAACAACCGTGCCTCGGTAAGCACGCTGGTCCTGCGTATACTGTCCTGATAATGAGAGTAAGGGAACAGAGAGTGCACCTAAGTTTGCGTAGTTAGCTGGTTTCTCTTGGGATTGGCCGCAATCCCAGGATGCCAATTGAACGTGATTGTCCTATAAGAGTAACTAATGTGATTTTTACTAGTTCTTCTCGGTAGTATCAACATACCTAACTGGTTAATAACATTAATGTAAAAATGCACGCAGATATACTACTGACGAAGTTTCCCCTTCGATATAGGCACCGTTTGCCTAACAATATCATTAAAAAAACAAGTTTAAGTTATTTTTAAATTTATCACTGGGTTGTGTTTGTTGTACAAATATAGCTGTTACCGACTGGCGTAAATGTATACTATTATCTAAAGTGGGCGACTTTGTTTGTTTGATTGGAGGCGCTTATCTCAGAAATCAGTATTTCTAAGTCCGATATGATCGATTTGTCTTAAAATATTTTTGCGTTCAATAGTTTATTTATTTCTTTATATTTAATTCATATAGCTTCATCATAAGATCCATGGGGGCGGTGCAATAACATTTAAACCGCACAGAACTAGTCTAAAAAATAACATGTTTTTTTTAAATATTCTTTATAAATAAACAAACTAAACCATGTTTTAAGCCCCTTTTACTTGATATAAAGAATACCATTTAAATTTAATTTTCATAATCGATAATATATTTAATTTCGCATAACTAAAATTATACCAAATTTCAATGAAATCCGTCGTCAATTCGAGCGTGATTAATTAGCAATTATGTAAACACGTAGTTCCGGTTGACACTTATTACCACTGCGTAATAATTGCAATTAAACACATAGGTCACATAGCAAACATTATATTTTTATCGTCGAGACCCTATATATAATAGAGCGAACCAAACGCTAGCGCGATTCAGACGCCAGCCCTTTTATACAATTACTCAGTACAAACATTTGATACTTCTAAGGTTTAACAGTAACACTAACCATCAGTACATTCCGCGTCAATTTTTTACTAGAAATGTAAAGATGTCATCCCATCCAATTGACATAAAATTTGCCTCATTAAGTGCCTGTGTAATGTTAAACGCTTTATTTAAAATGTTCTACAAAGGCATGTATTATAATGACACGCATTTAAAATTATGTTTTTCTATTAAAATTCAAGTTTTCTTTTTTAGAACGTTTCTCACGATGTTAGAAACCTGTTTAAATTTACATTAGTCTATTTTCAATTCATTAATGACATTCTTATTCAAGTCGATGATCACGGATTAGGCGTTTTATAACGCCTTGTGGATTTTCTGTGGTTTATTAAATTTAAAGGGTTTTTATTAATCTTGTTTATAATAACATACTAACTTAGTAGGTTTGGTTAATTTATTTTCACAAAATATAAACCTTTATGAGAATGTAATTTTAATGGTATACCTTTTTTTTTAAAGATAAATACTAATGACAGAGAAACATTTGTAATATTGAACTGAAAAAACTACTAAACCAATTTCATCTGAGTTCTAAGATGCGTTTCGCATTTTCACCGGCTTCAAGTTACGTATATTGATGAGAAAAGCGTGTTTGATATTCTTATTTAAAATGTATAGATAAGGATTAATTACGTATGGCTTAAAATCCCTTCGTCAATAAACCCATTATATCTCGTCAAAAGTCAAGGATAAAAAATGATTATTGTCGGTTATTCCCAAGAGATAGACATATACCATCGCGGACTTTTTTGTAGACCTTTTCATGGTGGACAATACTGTAGTGCATTATTTTGATCTATCTCGTAAGGTTCAGCCAGCGTTTGCAATGTAAGCGCATAAAAATGTGTTTATTAACATCACATTAGAATCTTCTAAAATTATCAGTGTTTTTCTCCTATATTATGCGTGTATTATGCATATGAATCTTCCTCTTGAATTACTCTATCTATTAAAAAAAACCGCATCAAAATCCGTTGCGTAGTTTTAAAGATCTAAGCAAACATAGACACAGACAAATAGCGGGAACCAGCTTTATTTATGTAGTGATTACAAATTGTTGCTCGGAAACATTGACGAACATTTACTCTTCGTAATCAGTTACCGACATATTCTATGTATGACGAGTTTTTTCTGTCAAGTCATGCTCATTTCCCAGTAGTTAAAATATTAAGTCTGTTTCCCGTGATCTTGCGCCTGAACTGTTAACGGTTGTTTTAGATTCGCCATTATAATAATAGACTGGGGAAACAAAGAGTTTAGTTTAAAACATTGTTTTCGCACATAATTGTGCACTATTATATGTTTTGCGCAGTTGACTAGTCATTAAAATTAGCCACAGCAGTCAAAAATGGGGTCAGGAGTCAGGGTTACTTCAGGCATGAGTCGTTTATCGTATTGTATCTTAATGTGTGATTATATTTTTAAATACCTATTATATTATGTCTGAGAAATGGGGAAGTCCGATGCATAAAAGCGCGGAGGCGTTGAAACTGTGACACATTTATCGTCTGTGACGTCACGTCATATAATGTAAAATCGATATGAACAGTTCATACAACGAATGTAAATAAAGCTAGAACAGTATTAAGTATTGTTCGTATCACGAATATACCTAAGAAGTCACAAGGGTGACTTTGATACCGAAATTAATCTTTGCGTGAAATGCAACATCAGATAAAAAAATAACGTTCTTTATTCAAATAGTCAAATCGAAGCATTTTAGAATATTCGAGATTAAATTTAAGTTACCATCGGTTCGCATTCGAAATCTAAAATTCTACTGAGAAGAACTGACAAGAATCACGTTACATGAGGGTTTTGTTTTTGTTGTATTGTTTATGGTGAGGATATATTTCAATTCTTAGCTTAATGGCTTTTAGTTGTACCAGGCACGGATTATTATTAGTCCAATGTCACGTGTGATGGAGAAGACACGTTGATCGATCGATAGATATTACGGAATAGATTGCATTTTGTAAACATGCTTGATAGTAGAAGTTTATTTATTACACGATTATTTATTAATTCTTCACCTGAAATAATGCAGGCATAAACTAAAACTGTTGTTAGAAACGATTGTTATATATCTCACCATAGTTACTGTAAGAATATGAGTTGATAATAAATGTAGGCAAATTGTTGACTACTTAAAATCACTTTGGATCTCACTCGTGAAATGTTGACAGTCGACTTGGTTGATTCGGGTCCTATAAATTTAAATTTATAATTATTATCATAGACAATGTAGCATATCACATTTGAAATTTCACGCTCGCGTGCGATGAGTTTTGATTTTTTTAAGTACAGAACGGGTATAGTTTTTCTCTTTGTCATCATTGATTTGACATTTCAAAATTAGAAGACACGACGTCACTCTTTAACCCTTCATAATATTTATGATTTAATCCGAATATATTTATTCATAAAAACTAATACGTATTTGCATATAAAAATAATATTAAAATTTATATTTAGCTTGGCAGCTCGTCAAGGATGCAAGTATCGATTTGAGAAACTCGTTTCATGTTTTTAATAAATAATGCGCTGAGTTCATGTCGTTTGACTCTATACAAAGCTATATGATTTTTGAACAAATACAATTACTGTTATATTATATACTGTAATTTGAAATGTTATTGTATTTACTCGGTCGTAGGGCCGACCACTCATATACTTTATCGCTGTATTGTGTTCCGATTTGAAGAGATAGTAAGTCAGTGTAATTACGGGCACAAGTGTAATATCATCTTAATTCCCAAGGTTAATGATGCATTGTCGATATGAAAAAAATATTAATCTTTATTTCATTGCAAACGTATATAGGCAGTGGTTACCACTTACATTAGGTGACCCATTTTCCAGTAACAATACGTCAATACAATATGACTAATCATTTCGATATGTTAATAATATCAGCCTTTATTTAAATCACCTTATTACGAAACCTAGTGAAATAAGTACAGTAATATATAAAAATATAATTCGATTTCAATGTATATGTCGCAGGCAACTAGAATAATTAGCCATCCAATGAAATGCCTAGCCACTTTGCTAAACGGCGCTGTTCAACCAGCGGCCTCGGGGTCAGACCGAGAAGACCAAATAGAGTTAGAGAGACGGGCTTTTATAATTATTTACTCTATTCGCTGGTTTAACGTCGCCTTTGAGGAAAGTGTCTAGACTGGTAATTAAAAGGCTAATTTAACCAGTTAGCTGTGACATAAATATATGTTTGCAGCTGACTTTTAAGTGTCGTCGGACAATATATCTACGTCATATAAATGCATGATACACTTGTTTTTCATTTTAAACCGTCTGACGAGTCATTTTCAACATTATCTAATATTTATCATGTAAACAGATATGCCTAGAAAATGTTGACTTTCATACAAAGGTTTCTCTAGAAAGTTCGAAAGTACCTACTTTGATGTTTACCTAAACATCAAATCGAACAATCAACATAGTCTTTAAACTTGTACAAAAATCGATACGTTTATGTTCTCAACAATTATTTTTACTTTCGTGTTTTTAATATTGCTCTTTTTATAATTTCGTTATGTATATATGATGAAAAAAACTGTGATGTTATCGGGTTTGGTTTTGTGTATATATATTGTATAGTCTATTCCAATCGGAAAAGGAATTAAGATAAACAAACCTTAGATTTACGTTTCGCTAATAGCGCCGCGGTATTGTGCAATATTAACAGTTGAATAATATATCTTTATTTATAATACAAAAGTGTACCACTAAATACTTAAATTTTAGCTCCCAAGGTTCCGACAACAGTTTCATCGACGTTTAATTTTTTCACAAATCCGTAATCATTACCATAGATTTTTCAAGTTGTCGGCCAATGATATCGCGTTAATTCGATGTCAAATTTTGTTTATTTGCCTTTTGTTCTCTTGTGGTTGGAATAGACTATATATAATTATATATGAGTTATTCCACTGTAACTTTTATGTGTCTGAACAGATTAAGGTGTATGAGGTAACCAAATTCTAATTACATAATATGTTCAAAATTTACGATCAGTCACAACCAATTTTGCCCGTAAACCGTTTTTTTTTTTTTACTTAATTTTCAACTTGATGCTTTTGACTGACATGGCGCACTTTTTCGACAATCAAAACGCAAGTCTGACGCTTCTATTTTTAATATAGATTTTACTTAGACTTGACACAGATAACAAATGGCGTGTTTATTGATTTAACACAACCTTATTGTATTATGTCAAAAGTACTAAGATTTTACGCGTCAAAAAAAGTTTTGTGCGGAAGCGAGTACCAGTCGAAACATAGGTATTTCGTTTTTACTGGTTTCTAAGATCAAATATTTAAAATTCGAACTATTGACATCAAAGTTAAATCACGATAATTAAACCCCGTTACAGAATGTTTTATATTTTGTTAGGAGTTTGGACTTCATATTAGAATTATCAAGGTTATCGGAACCATCTTGTATCGCTAAATAAAATAAAGCTCTTTTTAATGGCGTTGGACATCAGGTAGTGCAATTTACGTATCATTCAATGTGACTTATCGAATTAATGATAATAATATAAACGGTATGAAGTCATAATGTCAAAACGTTATGACACTGGTCCTTACTGTATGTCCAGTAAGTGTTTTACAAAATGAATCGTATAACTTCAACAACGCTTTAACGTAAATCGTCAGAGTTAAGAAACAACCAATCAAAATTAACGTTCTCACTTTCGAATGCGAACCGGTGTATTTTTTTATGAAGTGGAATTATTGAATGTGTAGGTCATAGGTATTAATAGGCAAAATATATTAAAGTATGAAATTAAATTATATTTCGTTTATTTCAATCAAAATCTATACGTATTAAGAAAGAACAACTTCATTTTCCTGTATGCATAAAATCTGTAATTTTAGTTTGTTTGGAACACTTCTGTCTTATATACACATTTTGTAATTCACGTTGGAGTTTAATCATTAGCATTAGCAGCCTGTAAATTTCCCACTGCTGGGCTAAAGGCCTCCTCTCCCTTTGAGGAGAAGGGTTTGGAGCATATTTCACCACGCTGCTCCAATGCGGGTTGGCGGAATACACATGTGGCAGAATTTCGTTGAAATCATGGTATCGTTATGATTTCCCTGCATGTGAAACTGTTTATTAAAAAGAACAATCTTGCGTAATACACTAACAGCATTGAGACCATCGTTCAAAGTTGCCACTGTAAATTGTTCATCAGTTCGTCATTTTCTCATCATCAAATCATCTTACGTAGCCGGTGCACAAATCGCAATAGACTTATCTACATCAATGCACTCGTCTGCTTCGGTAGTAATTGTTTACAATACGACTCAGCTGGTTGTTCTACAGATATAATTCTCCAAAAACATTAGCCAAATGTGGTCGTTTAATGCGGTATTTCGTAGTGGCCAATGTCGTACAAAGCAATATTTTTGATACGACAGTTATATAGCATTCAGCCGGGACCTTTGATTTTGGTCAATATAACCGATATGTTGTTCTAAACGATGTCGCCATAAACGATTTTAACTGTATTTACAAAACGGAACGCTTCCAGAAAACTATTTATGTATTTTGAGAACTTTTATCAATATTGTTTTATTTAGATTTGTAACATCTGCCTTCGTTCAGTAAAAAATACTATTTCAGTAAGTATATTCCGTTCTTTATCTAAAACATCAACAAGTCGTTCCGAATTTACGGCTAAGTGTGCATCCTCAGCGATGACGCACCGCGCACGTAACAAATACTCGAAATGCTTGAAACCATTTAGACTGCTAGCGGGCGCGCACACGCTGTCGGATACGCGTGCGCGGTCCGCATTCACTCAGGACGCACACTAGTTTAAATTTAAAGCGGGTGAAACTGTAACGGAAAAATTATACTAAACATGCTGCATCCTCTTATATAAGATTTAATAATATTCGTTTAGTAGTTTTATCAGTTAGACATTACAATAAATTGACCTTGTTTATTTGATTCAATTCGGTGTCATCTGCAGCCTCGGCCCATGTTAGGGGCGGTCGTACCTTTTAGGTATAAAAAAATATATTCTTTCTTTGGCTTCAAGCTTACTTCATACCAAAATTCATCTAATTCGATTCAGTTGTTTAGCCGTGTAAGAGTAACAGACGAACAGATAGACAGAGCAAATTCCGTATTTATAATATTAATTTCGATTTGTCAAAATAAAGCGTAACTTTTTCTACAACAATAATTGTGTAAATTTAAACCAAACCTAACGTAACTTAATAATACACCAAAGACTTAAGCAAAAACCATTATCTCTCACATTGCTAACGTACAATTTAGCACCTAAAGCTATTCAACACAAGGTCCTAATTACCGTGACGGAATAACCTTCACGGTTCGCAAAACTCGGTCATGAAGCTCAGCAATGAGAATTCTTAGTACGCATGTCTTGTTTAGCAGTTTTCATACTAGTATTTGATTTTAGATCTTATTGCGAGAGTCATTAGGACTGTTATATCATAAAGTGAGGTTCTTCAAGATTCATATTCAAGAATTTGCCATTATATGAAGGATTGCGTTGCAGTGTAGTCCTTGTTTTTCCAATTGTAAAGAATATATACATTAAAAATATTATATTAGTTTTTTTATACAAAAAAGTAATTTATACAACAATTATATAATAAGTAGTAATTACTGTTGTTATGTAATCGGTATTGTGTTTTTACATATTAAACATAAATAGTGTGCGTTCAATTTATATATAATGTCAGAAGCTAAAGGTAAATAAGTAATTATTTTTAGTAAAAAAGTATACGATTTAAATAAATTCATTGATAGTAATTAGTCGAAATAATTGACTTTAAAGAAGGTTTTTTACATCAAATATTGAGTTGTTTTTTGATGTTATTAAAATTATTTGAATTCCTATAATTGAATTTTATTGCAATAGATATACGTATATGTATTTTAATAAATATATTATTAATAAATTGATGTAGACAATAATATTGACTGTAAAATATTAAGAGAAAGTTACTATAAATGTTAATACAGTTAAAAATTAAGATTTAACTTGAAAACGGGAAATTAATCTAGATCATATTTCTTTTCTCTTAGTATGTTGTGATCTCCAGCATATAGAATGTAAATATTTATGGCTCGGATACTTTAGTTACAAATTTATCATCATTGGATTTTTGGATAGGAAATTGAAATATTTTTTCGTACTGTAATTTTTCGTACTGTAATTTTCGTAATATGAATATTCTAGAATTCTTAAGAGAAATATATAGTACATAAAAAATTATGTTCTTCATAATATGTATTGAAACAAATTTGTTTTGGGAATGAATTATACAATTAATTAGTCAATATTTAAAATATGTCAGACATTTTGACTTACCTTTTTTTATGGCATAGAATAAAACCTTGAAAATGTATATGAATATATGAACATTTTATATTTAATATAACGTTGATAAAATATTTGACAATCATTATTAGAATAAGACTATTCTAGATGCATTTATACAATTCACTTAAAATGAGTTTAAAAGTAAAAAAAAAAAATTAAACAAAAGTAAGTAGTCGTATGTCGGAGGCATGCATCTCCAGTTACAAAAAAATAGATTGTTATAATATCTCCGCGGTTAATAATCTGTTGCAGTATATTCCTTTCTTTAAATATGACTTCCGGCAATTTATAAATTTAAATCTTACATTAAAAAACCTAATTTTATAAGTATATAATATAAAGTAATAACATTACTTAATCCAAGATTATATAGACGATGAAAACACTGGATTTAGTATTTAGTTACTTTAGCGTATAAATTGAATTTTATTACTATAACTATTTAGGTGGTAGAATAGAGTGACCACTAATAATAATCTGCATTCCTAACCAGTGGTAAACTTACATTTAATATAATGTTAAAAGTGACGCTTCATAAGTGCCTGTGAACATACTTAAACAAAGTATATATTCCATTTTATAATCTAAAGAGAAGAAGGACCAATTTAAATGGACAAAGATCAAGAAAATAATATACAAAGTATATAATAATTATTAATATTTATTTACCTGTTAATTTCAGATCAGTCACAAGGCGGGTACCCCCAGGGTGGTTACCCACAAGGCGCTTATCCTCAGGCAGGCTATCCGCAAGGTGGTTATCCACAAGGCGGCTACCCGCAAGCTGGTTACCCTTCGGGCGGCTATCCTCCACCTCCCCAACCAGGATTCCAGCCAGCCGGATATGGGGCTCAAGGCTATGGTGATGTGAGTCGATATATATATATATATATATCTTCTATATATATAAAATAACAAGTCCTGACTGATTCATCATCGCCGAGCCTAAACTATTAAAGTTAGGGCCTTGAAATTTGATGAGTAGGATCTTTTTATTGAGTAGACACCCACTAAGAAAGGAATTTCGAAAATTCAACCCCTAAGGGGGTGAAATAGGGGTTGAACGTTTGTATGGAAGTCCGTCATTTTTTAAGTTAGGAAAATAAAACTTCATTTTTGAGATACTGATTAAAAATGAGTAGATACATATTTAAGCGTTTCTGGATATTCTACCCCTAAACCCCTTTCAAATAATAATAATCATCATAAATAAATCAGTAATTTTTTAAGTTATAAGCATTAATCTTTATTTTTGGGCTACTGATGAGAAATGAGTAGATATGTATTTAAGAGTTTCTGGATATTCTACCCATAAGGGTTGAAATAGGAGTTGAAAATTCGTATGTAGGTTAGTCTGCAAGTCCGTCATTTTTGAAGTTATAAGCATTAATCTTTATTTTTGGCCTACTGATGAGAAATGAGTAGATATGTACATAAGCGTTTCTGGATATTCTACCCCTAAGGATTGAAATAGGGGTTGAAATTTCATATATAGTCGTATATGGTAGTCTTGAAGCCCGTCATTTTTTAACATAAAAAATTACGCGAGGAGATTGGCGCGCCAATAATGTTACTGATGAATTTAAGACCTCAAAAATTATGTAACGCCACCAGAATAATAGTAAGGGTTCTCTATCGTAATGTCATAGGTTACAGTTATCACCGGATGTACTAAAGGAGAAATAGTGTATATTCCACGAATGTCTTTGATACCATCAGAATACCCCTTTAATTTCAAGAGAGTACAGTTCGTGCTTAAAGTATGCTTAACCATGACAATCCTAAAATGGCCGGAGGAGATATAAGAGAAGACTGTTTCTCGCATAGACAGTTCTAAATAGCCTGTTCGAGAGTGAGCTCTGTAAGCAGTCTGGTGTATCTAGCCCACGAATGTCGAACCACAAATGAGGTCTTAAATTAATGTAATATTTTAAATTATTCTGTAATATAATCAATTTTCACGCGAGCAAAACCGCGGGCAACAGCTAGTATATATATTATTTTTCACTTTGAAGATTAAAAATCTAGTAGGTTTTGTTTAACGTCACATAACATTACTAATATATATTTATTTTGTTTTTATATAAATAAATGTCGAGTTTAGTATGTTATACTTTAAATATAATATGTGCTTCGTGTAATGGATGGAGATTTTATGGCACAAGTGAGTTGACTAAATTAAAACAACCCTTTACTTTTTTTTTTGAACATAATGAGTTCATATCCATAATACTTTTTACTTGAACGAAAATTGTTAATTTTTGAAAGGATCAAGCAGTAAATTAATTAGTGCCAATTATAATATACGAGTCTATTATGTAATTAATAAAAATCCGCTTCAATTATATGTATAACGGTTTAGTAAACTTCAGTCGTCAATACAATAAAATCTCTTGTTCATTCGTGTATATTATTTTTATATCTGTTTAGGCTTTTTTTGAAAAAAACTTCATATGTTAGAAATTGTTAGTCAGGGATACAAAAACGATTTTAACTATGAATATTAAGGGCGACCAAATATGCAAGATGTATTGTTTTGCACAAGTGTGTCGTGCGAACACAGGTGCACTCTCATCCGATGGGACGGCATATCCGACTCAACCGGAAAGAGTTCAGGCTAAGGACCAACGGTTTTACGTGTTATTCGGCCTCCGAACATTTTAATTATAACAATTTAATTTATCAACAGTATAACTCAGTAGCTTTTTATCGACCCGAATTGGAGTGGAGGAACCCAAGACCACGCGATTTGCCACAATATATCTAGCCACTAGGTCACGCAATATACATATATAATGTTAAGTTTGAGTGTTTTTAACAGAACAATAAAACATACCAGCAGTTTTATTAAATGATAACATTTTTATATTGCGAACTTAAAAATTCTAAATGATAGTTTTAATTCTTGTATATGTTACTGTAAAAGCTCCGAACTACGGTAAATCCTAAGATATCCCAATTCTTAATGGTAAATGCTCAAAACGGTTTGCGATTCGAACTTTTGCCACCGTTCACTTAGTAAATCTTAGGGTTTTATATTTAAGGCACGGTAAACGTTGAAAAAAATAATGTCGTAACGTGTTATAAAATAATTTCCGAAATGAAAATAATTTAAATACGTTAGGTTAAGTTAGGTTAGTTATTTATAAAAGTCCGAAAAAGTCGTCCCTCTATAATAAATACTTATATTTACCAAGTCATGTCGGTAAATCTTAGGTTTTACTGAAAAATCTTAAGATTTACCTTAGTTCGAGCTTTTACAGTAACATATATATAAACATAAGTTATATAATGAAATATAGTCGTTAATTTTGCAAAGTATAATCTTATGAATGTTCATAAAATTGTTGTAATATATTTTTTTAGTTATTTTCATAACTTATCAAGTCTCATGATGGTAAGTGGTCAACTCTCATAGACACGGGCAATGTGAGAAGAATAAATCTTCTGTTATATCAATAATATACTGTCAACCACAGGAGGTCATATTGAGTCTCTCGTACCTTTAATTACACTGGATCAATCATCATTTTTACCGGAACGTAGTTTTTTTTTATGGCATTGGTTGGCGGACGAGCATATGGGCCACCTGAAGGTAAGTGGTCACCACCGCTCATAGACAAAGGCGCTGTAAGGAATATTAACCATACCTTACATCACCAATGCGCCACCGACCTTGTGAATTAAAATGTCATCTCCCTTGTGCCTTTCGTTACACTGGCTCACTCACCGTTCAAACAGGAACACAACTATACCAAGTATTGTTCTTTGGTGATAGAATATCTTATGAGTGGACTTGTATAAAGACCTACCACCAAGTAATGACCAAGTAATAATATAAAATAAAAAAATAATAATAACACTTGGCTTTTGAACTGGCCGTTCAGAATCTATAGTTGTGGTTCTTTGTAAATTTTTTTTTATTATATTTAAAAAATATATTAAACGAAATAACTATGTTACAGCCGGCCGGTTACGCGGGCCAAGGCAGCAACTTCGGCGAGGATGCCGACGTCAAAGGCTTTGACTTCAATGAACAGAGCATCCGCAAATCTTTCATTCGAAAGGTAAGAAATGTTTATGTTAATTAAGTATATATCTTAATATTCATGCAAGAAAATAATGCTTTATAAAGAGGATGGCCTGCATCAGAAAAAATATCCATATACTTTATTAACTCATGTTTTTTGAAGGAAACATTTTTAGGCAATTACGACGACATTTAAATTTATGACTAAAGGACAACTCGTCAAGTTGTTTAATGTAACGTTCAACGTCTTGACTGAACGTCATTTAGCATTGTCGAATAGGATATAGCTGACTTTATAATGTTTGGTTAGGTTAGGTTAAAAAATGAACATGAACAATAGGGAAGAAATTAACTATTTTACAATAACCTGACTGTTTTACGTCCGCTCTGTTCAAGGGGGTATGTTACAATCCGCTAGCTAGTTGGACGTTTAGTGACGCTTGTTCAATCGACGTTCGGCCCTAGTCGTTCAATTAAATGTCATTCAATGGACGCGCTAGTCATACAATCAAATAGCGGATTCAACCAGATGGCTGCGACATATATATGTTGACATATTTCTCTCTCGTGAACAAGACATTCGTAGATAATGTCGAAATATCGAGCTCCACCAAATAAAAATAAAAAACATGGTAAATATGCCGTTTTAAATACTGTTAGTAATAAAAATAACCATGTTAATTTAAAATCTTATATTTCTCTATATGTCTAAACGTGATATGACGTATGTATATGTAAGGGTGGCCGCATACGAGCCACCGGCATACATCTTCAACTATTATTATCATCAATCATGAACTGTACATTGTATAATCAACACGTTCGATACCTTACCAGAAGGTTCGTAACTCGGATACGTTAGCGCGGGACGTCAGTGGTGTTTGCAAACATTAATCATATTTGATGGCTAATTAAGAAGCCATTAGTTTTCACATTAATCTTTGTTAAAGCACCACGTTAACGGATACTTGGCATTGCATAAATTGTATATAAAAGTCTATCTCCATAGTGAAGATTCGAAAGCAATTATACGCTCATACAGAAACTTAAATAATGCTCTTGATACTGATATTACAGAGACGCTCCTGTCATTTATATTGGAATATTTATGCAAAACTATGCGTTGGTAAAACGTAATTTTGATGCGACAATTCTATTGGATAAGACCGATTCGATGCCGTGACGTCATCATGTTTTCTTCCCCCTCTCCTCCACCGCTTCTCTGTCTCCCCCGCTCTGATAATTCGAGAATAAAAATAAGAAAATTATATTCATTTTAATAACAAGAACCTGTTATTATTTATCTTGGTTCATATTTATTTATTAGTTCTTTCATTATTAAATTTCCATCCATCGTCCGGTGGACGACACATTTTTTTATTATTCAATCCCCACAGGCTGAACGCCCGTGACCTTTTTTTTTTTTTTATTATCTCTTAAAAATCATAACTCATAAAGATACATGCCATCAATAAACACACTAATTTGTGACTGTGTAGTAAGTAACTATTTATTAGTTTAGTTATCCGTACATTTGGGTGATACGTGACCAGCCTCCCCGCAGTTATACTTACGTTACAGCCATATTTACTGCTCAAAACCCGGGCGTCGTAGCGTGATGTCATAGTCTATGCCAGTCTTATGTATTAAATTGATTATGGGACGATATCCGCACATGAAAAGTCGGTTATGGTCTTGTAGTATCGATACTATAGATAGCTCTGCAACGCTGGCGCACGCTGTAGATCCGCTCAAGTTTTTTGATACGCGACAAGACCCAATATGAAAGAACAATAATCCCGCTCATGCCGCGCTAATAGTTTATGGCGCAAAGGCGAAAATATTTATAGAAATCAGACCGGTAGATATTGAAAATAGCGTGTTCAAAGTTTTCACCTATATAATATAAATGTCCAATATTGTTGTAATTTTTTTTGTGTACTTATTTATAAAGTTATGTAAATTATTTGACGACCTCCGTGGTCGAGTGTGTACGCCGGTTTTAATGGGTAAGCCACTCCGAGGTCCCGGGTTCGATCCCCGGAGTCGATGTAGAAAAAGTTCATTAATTTTCTATGTTGTCTTGGGTCTGGGTGTATGTGGTACCGTCGTTACTTCTGTTTTCCATAACACAAGTGCTTTAGCTACTTACATTGGGATCAGAGTAATGCATGCGATGTTGTCCAATATTTATATTTGAAATGCACTTCGTCATATGTGTGGACAAATTATAACAATTAATTGAATTTCGTGATAAATGTAATTAATTAATAAGTTTGTAGTTTGTTTTAATAAGAATGTTAATATATTTTAAGAGTTATTTCATTTCCTCAGGTTTACGGGATCTTGATGTGTCAGCTGCTCGTGACGTTGTCCTTTATAACGCTCTTCCTGTACCACACGCCGACTAAGCTATGGGTGCAGAGGAATACGTTCATGTTGTAAGTATATCTGTGTGCAGTTCCTCCCCACGGGGCCCGTAGGCCGCGCCATTTTTTTTTATAAATATGGCAAATATGGTATTTGGTGGTGAGTGGTCACCACCGTCTATGGACTTTGGTGCCTTAAAAATTATTAAACATTCTTACTCTTTTCCACCATTTTATGTACAGAGTATTTTTCTCTTAAATATATTCTTGTATAATATGCCTTATTTTTCAATGCTTTTTGACATGAGCTTTAAATTCACAAGGCCAAGTTACATTAGTGTATGTCATTATTTATATCACCCCCCCCCCCCCCTCCCGCAGCTGGATCGCGTTCGCGGTGGTGCTGGTGACGCTGATCGCGATGGCGTGCTGCCACAGCGTGCGGCGCACGGCGCCCATGAACTTCATCTTCCTCGGGATCTTCACGGTGGCCGAGAGCTTCCTGCTCGGCGTCACCAGCAGCATGTACGCCAGCGACGCGGTGGGTGAACCTCTAATACTGATTCGTCTCCGACGTTGCTTTTATGACAAATGAAAGATGTAACAGATGGAGAATACGTTAAAGTGAAGCAACAAAAGCGAATACAAATTCAAAAATAAATATAAATTCAAATAATAAAATACAAATTAACGATTTGTTACTACGTCTCTAATATATAATTAATGCGACATCAATTTCGATGTATTGACAAAAAGATGTCGTCAAAAGATGATCGACGTCGTTTCGTACTGGCAGGAATTTGTGTTTCACGACAGCTGCGTTCCATCTGCCTTTTGTTTTATAATCTGAGGTTCTTGCCTACATAACCTGAAGACTACTAAATCGGAAATTATTATAAAATAAATCGCAGTAAATTATTTCACTGCAAATAATGTGCATGTGGAGTAAATGGCGAGACTGATTGACCGCAGGTGATGATAGCGGTGGGGCTGACGGCGGCGGTGTGCCTGGCGCTCACGCTGTTCGCCTTCCAGACCAAGTGGGACTTCACCGTCATGGGCGGGGCTCTGCTCTGCGCTACCGTCGTGTTGCTGATCTTTGGTGACTACATACACACTTACTTCGAATATTAACCAAACCAAAATTAAGACAGGGCAGTCTGTTTCGACACATACGTCAAACTGATATACAATTTAAAATAATATCGAATATTCAGCCAACTATAGTCGGTCTACCAGTGAGCTCGCAATGCAATAACAATAAGTAAATTTAATTATATATACAGTAACAGCCTGTAAATTAGCCCACTGCTGGGCTAAGACCTCTCCCTCTGAGGAGAAGGTTTGGAGCATACACCACAACGCTGCTCCAATGCGGGTTGGTGGATACACATGTGACAGAATTTCGATGAAATTAGACACATGCAGGTTTCCTCGCGATTTCCTTCACCGCCGAGCACGAGATGAATTATAAACACAAATTAAGCACATGAAAATTCAGGTGCTTGTCTGGGTTCGAACCCGCAATCATCGGTTAAGAAGCACGTGTTCTACCCACTGGGCCATCTCGGCTCTCCATTATATATACATCACTGTAAACTTAACTAAACATTCTCATTAATTAGTTCATATGAAATAAAAAGGATATAGAAATATTTTGTTATAAAGCAAAACTTTTACGTGACCAGGTATCGTCGCCATATTCGTCCCCGGCAAGACGATGACTCTGATATACGCTTCGCTCGGCGCACTGATCTTCTCCCTCTACCTCATCTACGACACTCAGCTGATGATGGGGGGCAAACACAAGTTCACCATCTCCCCGGAGGAGTATGTCTTCGCTGCTTTGAACCTTTACTTAGACATCATAAATATCTTCATTTACATTTTGACGATCATTGGCGCCGTAAGAGATTAGAGCACTTAGACAATTTTGCTTTCTTTGTAAAGTTAAGCGTCTGCCAGACTTGACGTGATGTTGTAACATTTAACAGATCCAAGCTTATATAATATCATATTGTTATATATGGTAGGTAATACGTTTGACATTGTGTGATTATGTGATATTAAAAAATGCGTCCACATCTCATATTTCTTATCATTTCTTATTTATTTTTAATTTATAAGAAATTTCTTCGGTCGTAGATAATGTATTTTAAAATATCAATTAAAATATAATTCTTAAATTCACAGTATTAATATTGAAAACTTTTGAAAAATGGGAGGAACTATTTTAAAAAAAAAGTCACATTCCGTTTTATAGTAAAAATTATAATTAAATAGTAATATGATAAAATTAATTGCACACGTCGAGTGTGGTCGTCGCTTGACACCACAGACAATAAAGTCATTTAATTTAACAGTTTCCAATCTATTGATATTTAATATTTTAAAAAATAACTCTTAATGTTTATAGCCTATTTACATTATTCCGACATCAATTGCAGCTTTGCTTTAAAATTAATGATTAAAAGGCCGGAACGCTATAAACGGATAGGATGTCAAAAAATTATGAATCTAATATATTATACTCTATATGAAACTATTCGAATATTTGAAACGTAAGCGCTTTGAATAAACTTTAAGTAACCGAAGAATTATAATTATATTTATAATGACTAAATGGTTAGACAGAAGTTGGCCCGTATACTGTGTCTACTTAAGTTGGTCATATTAGTCATCTTTTTATAAACAAATGCCGTTATGTCTATCCCTCTCTCTTGTAGAGCATTGTCCCTTTCAAACCAATATTTAATTGTGTGTAATATAAAATGTGATGTTAAAGTCATTCATTACTTTATTTCGTAGGTGTTAGAGTTGCATTTATGTGCAGTTTGGTGTTTAATAATATATTCCAATTAAAGTATATCAGCACTATTAAATGTATTGCTATCGATTATAATCTGTTCCACTTTTTGCCGCTAGATGGAGCTCTAAAATATAAAATTATAAGATATTTTGTGACCAAAACTTCAGCGGACACTCACAAAATAAATGTTTATGTATATTATATTTTTTAATTGTAATCTCAATAATGGTCTTTTTTTATAAAGATATTAAGTTCAAATTTGTTTAAAGTATCCCATATCTGTAAATACATGCATATTTTTACTGATAACTTTCAGACTGTTGTTCGATTCTTTTGTGTCGGAAACAATTATTTTAAAGATCTTTGCAAATTGACATAAACATTACCAAATTAGATTACAACTTAAAATACACTATAACAAGTTTTGAAAGTTAACAGTATTTGTGTGTCTCTATATGATTCTTAGGTATTATTTAATATTGTGTTAATATTTGTTACGTTGAAATTGTAATTTTTAATAAAATTATCGTAACATTAAAGTGTGTTTTTATTTATTAACCTTGAATAGGAACCTGTTTATACAATAGTAGTTATTAACATTCAAGAATAATAATAATAATTTTTCTATTAATTATCTCAAATCCATGTATATGTTTCACTGTCAAAATGTAAGTTTGTATAAATACCTTAAGCTCATGATTTTTGAACTGACAACAAGCTGTCGAGTTGACTTACTGTTATTATTTTGGTGTCGGTAGAGCTTTATGTAAACCAATATGGGTAGGTACCCACAGTAAGTGTAAATGGCAAAGTAGCCACAATACTCAGTACTGTAGTATTCCGGTTTGAAGGGTAAGTAAGCCAAAGTAACTATAAGTGCAAAACAATTTCTGCCAACCTTTGCTGCCACCACTCAAGAATCACGATGCCGGTATAAGGTCTGCCAGCTCAGCTGTGCACCTGGATTGCCAGTTTCCTATACAAGCGTAGCCTTCGCATTTTTGTTGATGTTTGGACTTCAAAATTCTATGTCGTGAACGCTGAGGTCCCCCAGGGTTCTGTGTTCCCACTCTTTCATATATTGATACATGATTCAACGTATATTGCTTTTTCCCACATTTATTTTCAAACCATTCGTCTAGTCCTCATTAACTTTATAAATCGCTAATCAAAGTTAACTCATTTTAATCCGACTTATCATTGGTGTATAGCCGCCAGTGACGTAATAGACGACCAATGAGCTTTCAGAATATAATCAGATTAATAAATCTAATGTTGATCAGGGTTTCGGAAACTGACAATTAGTGACGTTGGTACTGAAAATCCGGTATGAGAATTGACAATGGAAAAAAAAAGGAAAAAACTTTTTCAGATTATCAAGAAGTTATTTAATGTCAATGCGGTCTATTCTATTGTTATTGTGATACCTAACGCTTAACCAACATAAACTTGTATACATACATTTCAAATCTAAATTATTTAATGGACGTAATTTCAATTTGGTCTAACTATGTTTAAATTGGTTTCAAATAACTACTTAAATAATTATACTGCATATGTTATAAAAAATGTTCAAAGTTCATTCAACTTCGCGTTCTCTATAGTATCGTGTTCTGGAAACTACAACAAAATTCTTCTGACTAATTTTATCGACTTTTTTGTTATCCAAATGTTACCTACTTTTTATTGGAATATGTTATCAGTGTACGCGGAGCTCGTATCAGTGATAGTGCGATATACAAGCAAACGCCTTCACCATGGCACAGGTGAGATCTTTGTATTCACATTTTAACCACAAAACCTTTAAACAAAACAAGTTTAGTGTAAGTACATTTTATAATATATGTGACATAGACTGGGTACATTACTTGTATAAAGTCACAATTTTTACAGCAGTAATTTTGTCCAGTTATTAAGTTCAATTAATTTATTTTCAACTTTTGATGTTCAATTAGTTTTTTGGATTTCGATATATATTTAAGTTCAAATTTATGAAATAACCTATCAAAATTATATTTAAAACATATCTGTGTAAAATAAATAATTAAAATATAGCACCATACCACACCCAATTCAATTCATTTTAATTTTATTGTTCTTTTATAATACATACAATATATTTTATCTTATATATATTATATAATAATTTTTATCAATTCGTACGTATATAATAAATCAAAATGATTTTAATTTTATTTTATTTTGTTAAGGAAACAAACAGTACAAAGCAACACATTTAGACAAAATACAAAGACAAAACATTGACAAAATACAGTTTCCAAAAAGAAAGAATATATAATAATGCAAGCAAATGAAAAAATAGTGTAAATTAGAATTCAACTAAAAATTAACAAAATTAGTGTCATATAAGCTACAGTATCAAAGGCGACTAGGAGAATTCATAAAAAAAAAATTAGAGGAAGGACTCTTTAATCTACATTTTATAATACATATTAAATGAAATGTACAACTTCCAGTTCCGAATGTAAGATTGTAGACTGCCGAGAACTACCGATCGCCTAATCCAATAGAAGAAGGAATTAATATTAACGAACCTTAGATTTACGTATTCCGTCCGATTTTCTAATAGCACAGTTAAATTATGTGCTACTAACAGTACTTGATTAATATTTCTTATGTATTCTTATATTTTACTTCCAAAGTTACGATACCAGCTTCGTTGACTCAATTTTTTGGAAATCCATAGTGAATATCATTGATTATCCAAGTTCTCGACCAATGATATCGCAGCAAGTCTATGTCAAATGTTGTTTATTTGACATTTGTCCTCTTGTTGATGGAATAGAACACACTGTTTTCTGCAAACAGATATACATTTATAATAATTAATGAGGCGAAATTGTTAATAATGTACCATATTTCGTTCTTTTAAACTGTTTTCAGCCAGGTTACATGGGTCCAAACAGCTTTGGCGAAGATGCTTACCCAGGCACCTTCGACTTTACTGAACAGAGCATACGAAGAGGTTTTATTAGAAAAGTGAGCACTCTTTGATTTTAATACTTACATATACCTACTAGGTATATTCCAATAGCAGTAAGAGCAAAGACACCTAGATAAGTAGATATATAAGAACATTAGATATACGAATAACAAGTTTTACTTTGGTTTACAAATAGCTCTGCTCTTATAATACAACATTGTTCCGTTTAACAAATGATATCCACTTTAATTTTACATTATAAGTTCCGATAAAAACTTCGACATTCAAAACACTTATATAAATAATTACATTATTATTAACATTTATGATTTTAGATAAATCTAGTAAAATTTGACCAATTCGTGGTCCAAGTTGTTTTTCTATCTTAACTCCTGCTATTGACTGTACCCTATGGGTACACTCATAAGATTAAAATTTACAAATCGGATTTGTAAGTTGTTTATTATTTTCTCTATATTTTACCAGGTATATTCGATTCTGATGTGTCAACTTTTGGTAACGATGGGGGTCATTGCACTTTTCATCTTCCACGAACCCACAAAAGTCTTCGTCAGAAATAATTCGTACCTATTGTAAGAATACCTTTTATATTATTTGGTTAACGTAATTTTATATTTATATCGAGTTCAAGTAACCCTAAAGAATAAGGATGTTTATTTTGTTTTTTTATTTAAATTATTATATTGTTTTTTATAAGTTCTAAGTATTTAAAAAAAAAATAAACAGAAAGAATTAATCGATACAAATCATGACGTCTTGCGTCTTTTTATAAGTTTGATTGTTATTGTTATAAGAAATTTCAAATTTTTATTTTGTGTCCTTATATTGTCATAGTAATTTCTAATGTACCCTTCTGTTAGTATGCTATTCTGCTGCTGTTATAGTATTCAGACGATAATAAGTCTATGCGAGACCAACGAAAATACTTACATTTTCAAATATTTTAAAATCAAACAAAAACATTAAAACAGCGAAATAGCCCAGAAAATGTTAATAACATATTAAATCCATTTTTCTTCTCAGTTGGATAGCGTTCGTCGTTTTATTCGTATGTCTGATTGCCATGGCATGTTGCACGGAGCTGCGGCGGCAGACGCCGGTGAATTTTATATTCTTAGCCATATTTACATGCGCACAAAGCTTCCTACTAGGAGTCACTGCTAGTGTCTACGATGCTTCTGAAGTAAGTTTACCTGCCAAATAAATTAATCATTTATATCGATTCAAATTTATTACTCAATTGAAAAAATGCCCTTCATACATATATAAGTTACCGTAAGAACATAACCTGAACGAATTTTGTCAATACATAACATGTCTAGTCCCAATTTATGTTACTTATAAATTAATTTTGGGAAGACTGGCGAGTGGTCTATATAATGCTTGAACCTTCGCCCATAGACACTGGTAATTTAAACAGCATAAAATACGTTTCACGTCGTGGATACGTTACCATTAATGGATCTAAGATGTTATGTCTCTCGTGCTTGTAATCACACAGACATTCAAACAGGAGTATCAGCAATTAGTAAATACTTGCACGAAGCCGTACAAAACACCAGTAACAAAAACGATAAACAGTCTCTCGTGTTTCGGAAAGCCTCCGAACTCTATTCGCGATTGTCGTCCCGTCAGGCCATGGAATTAAACTATAATATCTCTGAGACTGTTCTCTTATCCAAAATCAGTCAAAAATTTACACACACTGTGCTAAGGCTTTGGTATTTAAAGCCAACTATAATTATTTATATTTCCAACAGGTAATGATAGCAGTTGGAATAACAGCTGCAGTATGTCTCGGATTGACGCTCTTCGCTTTCCAAACCAAATTCGACTTCACGGTAATGGGCGGAGCTCTAGTCGCGGCATCAATGATCCTACTTGTATTTGGTAAGTATTGACTAGAAAACCAGCCCAGATTTAAAAGGGGGCAACCCGGAAAGATTCCGGACTTCAATAAGAAAAGAGTGGCTGCACAATTTTGAAGTATTAAACGACAAAATATATCAGCGACGTATTTACAATTCGATATATTCCGGATTTGCGAGGATATTTCCATAAACTAATCAAGTATTTTAGGTGTAATAAATTAATTAATTTGTCTAAATATTTAAATACTGACTCCGAACTTTATTTTATAAACAACTAGCGACCCGCCCCGGCTTCGCACGGGTGCAATACTGATACAAAAAATACTACAGAATGTCATTATATACAAATTTCATAGCTTTTTGTCATGAGACAATACAAACCGCTATGTCCCTACGTTTTTTGTCGCAAAAAAATGTGTTTATTTACGACATCACATTATAAATGTCTAAAATAATTACTGTTTCTCTACTAAATTATGCACGTATTATACACATAAACCTTCCTCTTGAATCACTCTATCTATTTAAAAAAACCGTATCAAAATCCGACAGACAGCGGTATTGTTTATTGTTATTGACTGTTTATTGTTATTTGTAATCGGCTAATGTTTATTGTCATTGACTGTATCTATTTTTATACACTCCTCTTGGAGATATAATTATCTCTGAGTAAATACTGTCAACATATTGTATTTATCTGGTGAGTCAGCTGCCTTACGAAATGTTTTATTGCATATAATCATAAAATTAATCCAGTAGATTTTGGAGCCAACGAGCCAACTTTTAAACGAACTGTTAATGGCCATATCGCTTATTGTCATCCTTTATAGATTTGTGTATCGAAATTTGGCCATATTGTTGATATAGAATGTTCAATTTCCCATTAAAATATATAATAACTAGACACTTTTTAGACATTTTTTATAAATTTTCTATATTTGTTGTTTGAGGGTTGACTAGTTACGAAATGCATTTTCTTCTTTTGTATTTGTCAGAAAGATATTAATCAGTATTTAACGTGACACTGCTGAACAATGTTAATGAGTGTGCGTCGATAGAGTTAAAGGTTTTTAATTCTAAATATAAATAAAACTGTTACGGATAACCTTCTCCAATAATGAAAAGAATAATGATTTCCGTATTCCATGCATACAATATAGCTGAACAATTAAGCTCAGCTATATTACACAGTGTAACAGTTCTGAATTTAGTTTAGTTTCTGAATTCATCTTTATTTACAATACAACACTATTCACTACTTATATCCTTATTATATAATATATATATTATATACATATAATATATTATATACTGGAACTTAAATGAGTGGATATAAGTTGCGATAGAAGCTTCGTCGACGTTCAACGCACAATTTTTTCACAAATACACAATTAATATAATAGATTATTCCACCTCTCGAACAATAATATCGCTACAATTCCCAGTCAAATATTGTTTATTTGATGTAGTAATTGTCTATGGGATTATCTTAATGCATTTGATTAGATAGAAGATATTAAAGACTTTATAATAATAATACAAAAACATCTATTCATTTGATGAGATATCTTTAAGAATCTGTTTCATCTTGTTATCGTACTAATCAAATAACGGTAAAATCTAAACAAATTATCGTAATTTTTCTAATTTATATTAATTATCTTAAATGGTTTAAGACACTATATTGAACTCGATTCTTAATTAATCAAAAGTAAGTTTCATATGAGCCAATATCCTGCCTCCCGAATTTGTTTTGCTGACCGTATTACTGAATGTAGATGTTTTAAAATCTCTTGTTGATAGACATTGACGATAACATTGACAGAACAATTAAATTTTATAGATATCTTATTTATGAGTAAATAATTAATGCTTAAATCATCCAACATCAAATATAGTGATAATTAAACACGAAGAGACAAATATACGAGATGAATTATAGACACAAATTAAGCACATGAAATTTCAGTGGTTTTCGCCTGGGTTTAACTCGCAATCATCGGTTAAGATGTACGCGTTCTAACGACTGGAACATCTCGGCTCTCTTCCATACCTACCAAATATAAATTCAACAATATTTAAATATTGACAGTTACAATAATATATTTGCAGGTATTTTGGCAATCATATTCAGAAGCAACATAATAAATATGTTATACGCCGCTGCGGGTGCGTTGATCTTCTCTCTCTATCTCGTGTACGACACGCAACTGATGATGGGAGGCAAGCACAAGTACAGCATCTCTCCAGAGGAATACATCTTCGCAGCTCTGAACCTCTACTTGGACATTGTCAACATTTTCCTCTTCATCCTCACAATTATCGGAATGTCGAAATAGAATCTAGTCTTATACGTTAAACTGACTTTATATGTATATCATGATATAAAGAATTTATTTATCAAATAAGTTTTATGTTTAGTCAATTAGGCTTACGCAATAAATATACTCTTAACAATAAATTTATTTTATTAGTTTTATGTTTAGTCAATTACACTTACGCAATAAATATACTCTTAACACTAGATTTATTTTATTTTATCTTTAATAATCATATTTTAAAGAAAAATAATCTATATCTAAAATGAAACTAGGTTTAGTGTTATTTTCGAAGAACTCGCTTGGTATAATAAACGTCAAATGTACCCATTATTTTCGTACGGATAAGAATCCTTTAAATATCATCATTATTAATGTTGTTTACACCTTTAAAGACGTATCACTTTGTATGTTACCCAAGTCAGATATTAATTTTAAGTGCTTAGTGTTAAGTTGATGGTGTAACTTTTCCAATAAATAAAAAATAAATAAAATAAATAAATTATTATAGTAGGGTCGATGTCACACATTACTTTGACATTTCACGATTACGTTCTGAAGGAACTCGAAACACATCGCAAAACAGGAGCGTGAAATATGACTATATCTTCTTATAAGTATATTAATAGCGTAAGGTGATTTGTTTCCCAGTGATTATGTGACGATAGCTACATATAAAAAATCGGAAATGACGTAGATGTGCAGAAAAATAAAGAACATTCTTGATTGCAGTTTAGTAAATTGTTACGATTTAATAAATAATTAATTTCAGAGAGCGAAAATCGTTACTGATCGGTTAAAGAGCGGCACTTAAGCTGTATAAGAAAAAAAAATTTAAAACGTAAACAAAATTAAAGTAAATTGTTTTCGACAAACTCCCATTCTAACTAAACTAATAAAATACCATTAAAAAAAAAAAAAATTTAAAAGAGTGACTTGCAGTTTATATAGTGCCTATAAAGTGACTATAGGTTTCGAAATTCTTAAAAATATTTTGAATAAACGCGAAGTTTCGCGGGAGACCTACTAGTAATAATTAAAGGATTCATTTATAGAATACACGTATCAAAATCAAAAAAGGTGTACGCGCCTTAAAATATACGTTTCGTTATAAATTTATGTTCGTAGTTCCAATTTGATAATGTTTTTTTCTCACTTTTAAGTTGTTGTCTTGTTTAACTACTAATACCTAGAGGCCTCTGGTATAGCCTTCGGACGTACTGTCAAATATATGTACTAATCAAAGACAATGAGAAGAAACACTGAAACGCTAAAAAGTTAAATTTTGGGTGAAGAGGTTAATTGATAAGTTAAAAAAACTTATTTTCCAAAAGTATAATTTTGGCGCTTAAGCTTCGCTTCCAAGTTCGTTTATGGCGCTTTAGCTTTTATTCCATTGTTCTGATGATGCGATGCAAATTACATCAAATATTTTAAGAAAATTTCGAACATATGCAGATGTTATAAGGATACAGTTTGATCTTAAAAGTATTACTCAATCGTTTTACGAAAAGTAAATTCATGCATGTGTGTTCGGCAAAAATTGACCAAGGTGACTCGTAAATAAATATTATAGTATAGGACAGGTAGAGTCGTGCTTGGATAACGATTAAAAAAAACACGATGTACAGTTAAATATGCAAACAAATATTATATAAAGCTGACCATAGAATATAATTTGACATAGAAATGTCATGGCGATGATGTTTATAAATATTTTTTTAGGTTATAATCGTTTCTCTACAGATATGCCGAAAGTGTCATTGTTTATTTCCAGACAACATCAGCATCTAAATCGAATGGCAAATTAATGACAGTTTGCATTGGCATTTTGCATGGAACTCTACTATGAGAGCTTTTTCGTTGACCTGGAATTTGTCTTTGTAGAGTAGTCACCTTTGATGATATTCGTCTTGGTAGGATTTTGGATTTCTCAGCTGGTCTTGATGGTATTTGGTTCGTAATAGATTAAGTGTGCTTAGTAAATTTCTTTAGCATATTTGATCTAAAAGTGTTTGATTAGATCTATAGAAATAAACAATACGCCTTAAGGCTATGCGGGGAAGGGTATATTTCTTACAGTAATAAATACTCATGTTAACAATTCTTTTTAAAATAAAACAAAACGTACATATCACACAGTACATTATTTTTTTTACAAATCACATTTTTACATAAAACAATGAATAATAAAAACAGTACACAGAGCCGGATCTACCATATGGCTTTTTGGGCTTCAGCCCAGCGCCCCGTGAATTCAAAGGGGGCCCAGCTAAGTCAAGTCAAAGACAAAAAAGACGTATGGTTTGCAGCCCTGCGATTCCTACAATTAATCAAACCCATTCAATTAATTAAATTCAAGTCTACGTTCAAATATGTCTTAGGTGGGCCCCTAAATAGTGTTAGCCCAGGGCCCCCTAAACTTACAGTCCGGCCCTGACAGTGCAATAATCTTACTTTTAATCGATTTCGCTGTCAAAGAACCAAACGAACTGAGAAGTGATCTTTTCACTCAGCTAACTACCCACTTTGTTTATTTTCTTGCAATTTAATTAATATAGTCAAATAAAAACCATATTTATGTATAATAGATCTTTCTTATTTTCACAAAGCTTACATAAATACATATGTATATGCGAGATTCGAGGCTTAATACAATTTACATTTTCTTATCTTTTATTTATAAGTCAGTATTTTTTTACCAGGGACCTACCCCGACGTCGAACGGGTGGAATTTGTTAATAAAGAAAACGGTATGATTTCAATATAATTTACACCTTTTAGCGCTCAGGAATAACGAAGCTTTCTACCAGTGAGACAATATTTAGAATTGGATCAATAATTCCATAGATTACACCCTACATATAAACAAACAAATTATACCTCCTTAGCAGCAACGTAGTTGCATATTAAAAATAATATTAATTCAAACGAATTCGTCCGTATCGAACGCCTAACAAAATAATTCGTTGATAAGAAATAACTATAAATCTGACCAAGTATGAATAACGTCAATAAATTCCTTTTATCATTGGGCACAGCGTCACGCACTTATCAGCCGGTGCCTCCTCACTTACTCGTAAAATTAACAATTGCATTACGTTCAACTTAACAAAATGACATGTTGTTTAGTAACTACATTAATCTTTATTGTTCTATTAGTGTTTTTCTTGAGGAAGAAAGATCCTGATGCAATATTAGGTATATACTCTGTGCCCGGCAAATGGTATTATTTAAAATATATAGTGTTTTCATGTCTTTATTACTATAGAAAGGTAAGCTTATGTGACCAATTGCTTTTGTAATGTTTTTTTTTTTATATTTAACCAACCGGCTTTATTAAGAATAATTTAATGACTTTATGCATTTCCGTCTGGGTATCACCCATTTATCAAATATTCTCCCGCCAAACAGCAATACTTGGTATTGTTGTGTACCGGTTTGAGTGAGCCAGTGTAACTACAGGCACAAAGAACATAACATCTTAGTGTCCAAGATTGTTGGTGGTTGCGGATTATTTGGCGGTGACCACTTAGCATCAGATGGGCTGCCAGACCAGACCTATATAATTTTTCATAGCATCTTTATTGACATATAATTCAAGTCCATATTATATTATAGACTACTATTATTTTGTAATTTGAAAGAATTAAGTTTTTTTTTTAATTCCATATCATGGCCCTCTTCAAATTGGAGCCCAACGAATCTGTTTACTAAGACGGTGTTGAAAAAGTTCCTAATTCATTATCAATTAAGTGTTCTCTAAACATGATAAATATAAACTTGTATGATATAGTTCATATGAGTAGTAATATAGTAAATTAAAATATTATAAATTAACTAAGAGTGAATGTTCGTGTTAAGGATTACGTAGTTATCGTAAGTGAACAATTTAACGAAATTCTCAGACATAAAAAACACAAGTAATTTAATTATATGTACTTACTTATTAAGAATTAAATTATATTTTAAAAGCGATTTTAATTCTTCTATAATGACTCCTCTGCATAATGTTAAAATGATGGAGTTATTCTATCACATGTGATATCAATCAACCCACAACGTGGTGGAATTTATCTCAATGCATTCCCAGTAGAACATCTGGTCTGGTAATTTACTAGTTTACACCGGCTTTTCTTTGCGTGAAACAAAAGTATCAGTTTTTCTCCACTTCATATCTATTTTCAAAATATCTTGTCTATTGCATGAATGAAAACCGAGTTAACAATGTATCCTCGCATTGACGTAGAATTGATTAAACCCTACTTAATAACCCTATTCGTTATCTTTCGTTGATTTTAGCTCGGATAACTATGGCGATAACTATTACAAGATAAACACCTGGACGATATGGAGCGGCTATTACGCAAATAGCAAAGTTTTCAATCATTTTATCTCAATATAATCTTATTTAAATTCTATTAAAAAAATTTGTACTTAATACAGGATTACACTGTTATCTATAACAAAAATCGAGAAACAGATGCAATTAATTTTTGTTGCTAATTGTTATATGGAGACGCTACTATATGCGCTGGAACGTATTCTGAGGCTTATAATATATTCAATAGTTTATAAGTACTTTCCTTTTTTATGACATAGATAGGCGGTCAAATGAGCCATCTGACGGTGAGTAGCCACCTCGACCTGTAAGACATTGGCGCCGTATGATATTACAACCTTTTCCTACATAACCTATGCGCCACCAACATTTGGAACTGAGATTTTATGACGATTATCCTTGCAGTTAGAATGGCCCACTCACCCTTCAAATGGAAACACATTATATTGTAGTATTGCTGCTTGATGGTAGAATATATGAGCAGAGCCATCTAAAGCTATGCTGGGGCCCTTGAGCACACATGAATTTGGGGCCCCTTAGCTAGATATTTACTAAAATTAAATATCTATAACAATAAAACAATTTATTTTTAATTAGAAAAATTCGACTACCGTGTAGAAATAATTTGCTTATATGGCATTAAGTTCAGTTTCAAATTAACGGTGCAGTAATTTTCGTAAATTCTTAGGAATCTAATTGGTGGTACAATCTTATGGCACATCTGTAGCTTTCATCTTTTAATATCGAGTATCGGCATTTTGATCAATATGTTAGCAATTTCTTACAAATATGGCAATTTTGAAAATGACTGCTATGTGCTTCAGGATGGCCCTGGGTACGAGCCCCGTGTGTTATGTTAAAGATGGTAAAGTATATGAGGAGTAGATTGTATCTACCTAGACGGGCAAAGCCCTACCACCAAGTAAAGCTTACTAGGTACTTACCAAAAATTCTAATTATACAATCAAAAATCTAAAACATACAAGCCTTACACATTCTTATTGAGTGGCAAAAACCACCGATCGCAAAGAAATGAACCTATATTGTATTTATTTATTTTAATTTATTCTACTCTTCTAGTATTCGAAGAAAAACAATGGAGCTGGTACGGATGGGCAAGCGGGGCAGGGAATGAGAGCCATAGCAAATCCGTCGGAAATGGATAGAGCGCAACCTCTGAGTGAGCACGCTAAGGTAATTACACTTATTTCATGTTCCAGCATACCCAACATAACTGATAGACAACAACCATTAAAAACAGATAGTTTAAACTCAGCATAATTAAAGTATAATTTTATTAAAAATATAACATTAACATAATACATTTGGAAAATAGTAAAAATTTTTAAGAATCAGTAATATGACAACTATAGGCTTTCGTGAGCTATCTTGGTATGTTTTTTTTTTAATGTCATTAAGGTAGGCGGACTAGCAACTGGTCCACCTGAAGACAAGTGATCACCACAGAAATATTAATCATTGGAGATGGAAACATCACCATTGCGCCACCGGTTTTGGGACAAAAATGTTATGTTCCTTGTGCCTGTAGTTATACTAACTCATTCATACTGGAACACAACAATATTAAGTACTGCTATTTGGCAGTAGAATATTGATGAGTGGGTGGTACTTACCCAGAGGACACAAAGCCGCACCACTAAGTAAAAGTAACTTAGTCTGGAATTTAAACTGACGAATTTATCAATTTCATTAGAATTTGTAATACATACAAACAACACAATGTTAAAATAAAGACATTTATCGATCGTTGTGTCGAATCGATGTATCAACTTATAATATCAACTTGCCTGTATAAAACTTTATTCTTAGGCTTTCGACGCAGTATTCTTCATATCGGCGATGAAAGATGAAAAAGAAGATAAGGGCGTGTACATAATATCAGGATGCGAGCGACGACCAATGGGCATGTGCAATGGGCTCTTTTACATCGGGGTAATTATCGATAATATTTATTAAATCCTCACCGATCTCGGTCACAGATCTTTAAGGCGACCGTAAAAAAGGTGCACTCTCTTTTCCCTCATTCTAATTATTCGTTGGGACGGCAAATCCGACACGACCGAAAAAAGTCAGGTGCAGGTCCAACGGCTTACAACTTCCTGTCTCCGAGATGTTACTGAGAATATTTGTTAGAAAAAGCCAATAAGTTTTTATTGGCCCGACCTGGATTTTGAACCCTAGACCAACAAGGCTACTAATAACTAATTCACGGCATTTAAACTAATTGCTTTTTTCCGATACGAATAGCGGACTGGCTGTATTTAATTACTGGCTACAGACAACACTACGTCAACAATGACTGCAAATATTCAACTGAAAAGTAAAAACAAAAACAAGAATACATTTTCAAACAAAAAATATTAATTATAATGAATGAACATTTACGAAGTTACAGATAAAACTTAATTGAAACTCCCTTTTAAAAATAATTAATATATTATCGCTTCCTGTCACGGCGCGGTGCCGCGATCACTCCCAAAGTGTGTGCGCTAACACAGATGCACTCACTAATCTTCTAACTTTTATGGGATGCTTTAACACCATCATTCCAAACCTACTGAAAATGTATTAATAGAAAAACTCGACTTAGAGTCGGGACCTCAGGATATGACATTTGAGCAAACCGACGAGGCAGTTAAAATACATAGTGTTATGAATAGGTCTAATAGGTTAAACAATACGTAAAAACTATATGGGATCATCTTAATATATTTGATAAAAATGTATGACTTGATGAACCTGCGGCTTTACCCGCGCCATATTTATAAAACTTTACCGAGGTGTGAACTAAAAGGAAGCCTGCCTATCCTGTATCCTTCCTATTATCCACGGGACACAAACTATATCCATACCAAATAACATCATAATCGGTTCAACGGCTTAACCATGAAGAGATAACAGACAGTTACTTTTGCATATATTAGTATAGATTTGACTTCTCATATAACGCCATATGAGCTAGGTGTTATATGAGAAGGATATCTACTAATAAAGTTTAAATAATATTATTTAAGAGACGGAGAGAAGGAGAAAGAGACGAGAAGGTCACCTGGAAGGACATAACCATTTTTTCTTACGTGACGATTTCTGCTAATTCTATATACTTTAAGCCGCTTGACAGTAGGTACTTAGTTTAAAAAAATACTTGTACTAGCGTGTGCATCGTAGACGATATCTAGCGTTGGATTACTGTGATTGTTTGACATATTTATGAATTAACGACATTACAATACTTAACACGTGCTTATCAGAGATTGTTAAGCATACCGATTACTAATTATAGTTGTTATGTACTTTTCGTCAATTTTATTGACTGAATAATTTGGACTTAAGCTGTATTCTGAAATCCATCTGCCAGCGTATATACATGTATATATTATACTTTGAATTAGGATTGCTGAGGATTCCTCTTCCGCTTCCTCATAATGCGGAAGTTCCGCAATATTTTGGGTTCCTCAACCGTTAAGCATCCTCATAAATAAAATTTAAAAATCCTCTTCCGCTATCGCTTCCTCAAAATTTAAGAGCAATATATGAAGAATTTTACTGTCAAACGGGCGAGCGAGACCTTCTATGGTGGAAAAGTAATCCGAAATATTCGGAGGTGTACGGCAATACCTTTCTTCTCCTCCATCAAGTATGCCCAGCGAACGACTTTTTAGCAATTCTGGATTAGTATATGATGAGCTAAGAAACCAGTTGTCAGAGGAAACAGCATCCAAATTATATTTTATAAAAATTAACCTCCCTATAATTAATTTTGATTATTAGTATTCAATTCCTTTATTTTGATTAATAACATTCGACTTAAGTAATTAATATAAAATTAAGACTGCATTCTTATTATATACTATATATCATTTCAATTCCTAAAATAAATTGTATCATTCACTCATATTTTTTTGTGTGCTTGTGTTGTGTATGTTACTGAACTCCTCCATAACTGCTGAAACCGTTTTTGATGATTCTTTATTGTGTGTGTTTGAGAAAAGTTTAATTATTTTTTGGGTATGTATGTACCTAGTTACAGGACAACGGCTTTTCAGTTAGGTCCACATTTATAATTTCCTATCATCCTCTTCCTAATCCACTTTCTCTACCGCTTCCTCTTTCTCGAAAAATATCCTCATCCTCATCCCCATCCTCTAAATTTGCGCTTGACAATTTCTCTTCCTCCTCCTCTTCCTCATAATTACTTCCTCAACAACCCTACTTTGAATTAATATAACTATTAATCACCTATTATTTGATGCCTTCAGAACCTTTTCTTATTTTTATTTCAAACACATATTCGCTAAGGTACTTGGTAGGATTATATGAACTCAATAAAAAGTATTATAATTATATACGATAAAATTTCATTATCTTTATATGTATAATAATAGGTTACTATGTCAGTTACGTCTGTAATAATAATTACGTACATAATTAATTAGTAATCAAACAAGACTAAAGACTTCATGGTGATAGTGATCGCTCACCAACTGCTATATATAAATATTTTGTGGTTGTAACCATGTTTTATAGAATACAATTTCCAATTTTTCGATGCACCGATATAATGTAGTTGAAATGATACCTATATTTTAGTTGCCGGGTAAAGGTCTTCTGTGCAGCAAGAAGATACCGGATACAGTGCTATTCGGTGCTCAGATTGGTGAATTTGGAGCGGAAGGTATAATGATTAAACCCGTTGAACCAATGAAGAAGTGGGCCGTGTCTTATAAAGGCCCAATGTGGTAAGTCAAGAGAGTAAAACAAAATGCCTATACTTACTATTTTTTTAGAATATGATATGAAAAAGCTAAGGAAGAAAAAAAACAGCTAAGCAAGAAAGATACTATATTCGGATTAGAATTAACTCTAAAAAGGTTAGAGATTAACACCATTACATAATTTTTAGATCGTCCTTAATGTTTGTGAACGATCTAATGAACCCACTTTTCTGATTTAAACGTAAAAAAAATCCCATAGAAAATAAAATGATAGAAAAAAACGGAATTAATTAAGTAGATTTCATGAAATTATAATTTAGATTCACCTACTTCTACTACTACACGTAAATACACGCACGTTGACCTTAAGAAATTTAGGAGGAATAATCGTGTAAAAATATTTCATCCACAAAGTTCATTATTTTATAATTTTGGGAACGGCAAAAGTATTGCACTATATAGCCTTGATACTTTTTATTGAACTATGAATTCCATATCAATTTAGGTATCAAAATGAGCCAAGCAAGGTGGTAGACGTCGAATTCAATGGCGAATGGAATGCAACGAGCGACTACTTCGATTACGACTGTGATCTACATCCACCCGCTGTCATCCGATCCATCGCTAGAGAAAAATGGAGCAGGAAATACTTTGAGTCACTTAAAACGTAAATATAAATACTCTTTATTAAAAGTAAAGAATCCCTATTCTTTACGTACGCATCAGTACCTGCTCTTTACTTTTTTAATTTTTTTCCTTCAGTGTAATTTAACAAAAAAAAATTACAAAAAAAGTCACTACACACTCTCTCATTTGCTCTCAGACATTCTTCCATTTCTTGGTCTTCTACTCGTCTTCTTTATTCCATCTTTTATTTATTCCCTTCTCTCCCTATGCCATCAGTATCGGTCTGGCGTAAGTTTAATCCGATATTCGAGGTCACTAGATTATGATAGCCAAATACCGTAAGAATCATACAACTTTAAATAAAAGCCTAACTTTACTAAAGCATTGTTTAAATTTCAGTGCTCACCAATCTCACTATGAACAATTCGGCGAGATGAAATGCAAGTTCAAGATTGACAAGGAGACGTTTGAATATACACTGCCGTCATTCAGAGATCACAGTTTTGGTTAGATTTTAATTAATGATTTGATAAAAATCAAAGGAAATTTTAATATTTAATTTTCCAACTTCTCGTGTTGTTGACGCCCTATGGGATATTCAATGGAGTTCATATTCAATAGAATTCATAAACAACAGCCTAAGCACTACCATATTTCAAGCTAAAAATTTTGTGTATTTCAAAGAAAAATAAAGATAACTTCAGAGTTAACCCAGATCTGTTGCCTGTTATAGGGTTTAAAATAAATTACATGTTATGACAACTGTATCAATATCCGTGCCATAAGAAACGTTCTAGGCACATTTGTTACTACAAAGCACAAAGGTATTTTAGTTTTAAATATGGAATCGTAGTTATTATGTTCCTTATGCACTTAATTAATTACAGGCATAAGGAACGTAATAACTACGATTCCATAATTGTGAGCGCATTATCTCTAGTAATCAATTGTTAAGGGCAAAGGGCAAAGGCTGGCTGGCCGACCTCCATCAGGTGACGAAGTAACTTCTGCCTTCTTACGAATAATTAAAAATTGACCTGTTATCTTCATAAAAGTTACATTTATTTTCAATTTATTATTAGAATTATAAGAGCCAGGTCGGTACCACGTGATTCTTGACCGATTATTGCGGGTTCAAATTCGAGAAAAAAATAATTCATCATCGTCATCCATAGCTTTTCTTATCCCACTTTTGGGTATAGACTACTCTCTCTGTAATTCGTCTCCAATGGGTTCACTGCAAATCTAGACTAGTTTCGACTCGTGGTTTTCACAATGACGCACGTCAGACGCCCCGCTCTCTTGACTTGGCCACTACTCCGCCATCGCGTTTCTTCGCCCTTTCTCATTTCGCCAAGAGTCATGGTCGCAAAGATCTTTGGTCCTCCGTCGGATTAGCAGTAATATTTTTTTATTGCTGATTGGAACATGGGTTTGATGCCATGGTTGATGTGCTTATATGTGCTTAATTTGTGTTAATAATTCATCTCATGCTGGGCGGCGAATGGATACAGTTCAAATTGAAAAGTAACTACTGTAAAAATATCGATCATGTGATACGGATTCTTGCATCTTTCAATAATTATAACATTTCACCGTGGAGAAATTCCGTTTCCTAATGTTATCTTTTGTTTAAGGTCAGAGACGAGATTGGACTCTAATGCATAGGTACGCCTTCCATCATATCTTTCTGGAAGATGGTACTAATATCAGCGTGGGAGTTATTTGTCAACCCTCCACAGCCACCAGGTAAAGCTGAGTCCGAGTTTACTAAATGTTCTTTTATCGAATCTTAATCTTTATATATTACTAAATACTCGCCCTACATTCTCACGGTTAGAATAAAATTCTCCATTTAAAACTAAAGACAAATACAAAAAAAAACGTCTGGAACGAAATTGCTTTTGCTGTATATAATGTATTAACTGAAAGACAATGAAACAAATTAACAACATTTGAGAATAATTTAATGATAAGAATATTTGTAAAAAAAATCTCGTGCGAATTAAAACAGTAACAAAACATATGTATAAATAATATTATATAAAACCGTGTATAATAGAAAGAGATAAAGGTCGGCTGGAGTGGTCGCATAACGCTTTTTCCTTACGTGAAGATTTGTACCAATTAACTCTACTGTAAGCAGCATAAAAAAGTTATTTTCACCGTGCCAGGGCCCTCACTGACATAGACAAAACACTTCACCAGATTTCCAACAAGTATTACAATTTGCTTAATTGTGTATTTACGTACTTTTAGTATGGAAGCAGGAACGGTGGGTCTGCCCAATGGTGAGGTTTTACCTATAAAGTGGGTAGACCTGAAACTGTACCAGCACGGGGAGGGCGGCACAGCACCCCGGGATTACGCATTCAGAATACAAGCTGGAGATGAGGAGTACACTATCCAGGTATTATGAATATATCGTAATATGACCCTGATTTTTAATATGTACAACTTTAAAAAGCAGTTAGTTCAATTTTGTTTTTATTTTATTTAGTTTCAATTTACTTTCAAACGTTGTTTGTTTGGCTTTTCTCTTATGGGTGGAATAGAATATTATTTTACGTATTTACTGCATTGTTGAATAATAAAGCTTGTTTTTCATGGAAACATTTTAATTTCCCAGGTTTTGGTGGAGTACGAATCAACCCACTACGTGTCTCAAGAGTGGGACGCGCGAATGGTGGAGCGCTTTTGTAAATTCATCGTCAACGGTGTTCCTGGAAGAGGGGTCTCAGAGTTTCACTACCGTCATAAAGATGGCCGACCAGAGAGCGTGGCTAAAAACGACCCTGATTGGTTTAGGAAAATGTGTCATAAAATATAAATATATTAAAATAAATGTTTGTCTAATAGTTTTATTAAAATTGTAGATTTAAATAGGAAAAATATCGCTATTTTGGTCAATAAGAGAGCGTCGACAACCTTATTAGAATTATATACCATTTTACACCATTGTTTGTAAAAAAGCTAAAAAAATACAAGCGATATTTGGCGAGTAAGAAAGTTACGAGACGCTTAGGGGATATATAGGTTTAACCAATACAAGAGTGGATTGGAGGTTAAGTTAGGGATATACCCACATTTAATTTCGATTAATGATAATTTTTTTACTTCTTTCTTTAAAGATATACATATGTACATACCTACTTAGTAGCATTATGATAAAAAAATCTAAATATTTATGATTCAACTAAGTTCCTAAGCACTTTTGAATTGTCATGCTACAGAATGAAATCAAATGCTAACACAATTATTTATAGCCTTGTATAAAATAAATAAACATTAAATTTTTTGGTAATTCTTCCTTTGTAATGTTATTATTATTGAACAGTCTCCTATTCCAAGTAGTTGGTCAAAAAAAATCGACCGTATTATGTTGATACGATATGAAAGATACGATTATTTAAATAATGTCAATAAATAAAAACGCTGAAAACGACCATGACAAAAGCCTTGGTAACATTTTACATTTGATTCTTCCCGTTTCACAATGATTCCACTGCGCTTTTACAGTGTAAACATTATAAACGGTTCTTGCAACATCGTCGATGGACATTGGTCACTATTTCATCAACTGTGACCTTGATTGGTCGGTCAGGAGCTGTCCTTTCGCTGCTCCAATTATACCGCTAATCGAATTGACTGACTGCGGTCTACGAATGAGATAATTGCACACGCGCATCCCATAATGTACAATGGGTGATGACAATATTCTGTAGAAAATATTAAATATTACTTAATAATATTTATTAATATATAATATTCTATGTTTTATTTTATTGTTAAAAATAAATAGTTCGTTAATTTATAAGTAGGTATGTATTACCTGTGTCAAAATTTTTACGATATATTTTTTTTTAAATATTCTGGACATTAATAATTATATTGTGAAAATAAATTTAAGGTTTTAGTTACAAACGTATAAATTTAAATTATCTTTATTAATTTAGGATCAATGGACGAATTAAAACTAAAACATTGACAGACATTTAATAGAGTGGAGGAATATATTGCCCCTTCGCCGGAAAAACTATGAAAAATACGAACATGTGTTTCCCTAAGCTTGCTTACAATTTCGGGAGGACTTAAATTATCTATACCTTAAGTTCTAATGCTTTGGGGTAATTTTATAGGATTTAACAACATTTTTTTATTAGTGACAGGCTAAGGACAAAACCAACTTGGAAATATGCTTTATACAATCTCTTCGGTGAGCTGATTACAATTTTTAAATTATTTTGGCAAAGGAAAATACTGTCCTTGAAATCAATAAATACAAAATAGGTTTTATATAAGATAAAAAGATACTGAATAATTCAATATAAAACAATAGAAATAATTGTTTTTCATCCGACTGTAGATATAACCGGTAGCCCATTAGGGTCCCAAGTATAGTACGCAGGTTGCTCGTACGTTGTAACAGTCGAACGGCCCATGCAGTGCAATGAAGACCACGTGATTATCAAAAAAGTCAACGAAAAAAAGTTTAAATTATAATAGCACAGATAGAACCATTGGAGAATCGGTAAGCTGTAATACGAGACAGATATTTTTTTCAGAAACAACCTACTTATATACCTAAGTACATTATTTTAAAAAATATATCTAGTTTTATAAATTTAAAATATACCTAAATAAGAAAAAATAAAGATTAATTTTTTTAATCTGTATTGGCAAGACATTATCTTTAAAGAAAATGTTTATACACATATTATTATTTAATAAAAATAATTTAAAACATTTTTAGTGTTTAAATCATGGATTTCGACGCTATTCTTGAAGATGTTGGCACCTTCGGGAAGTATCAAAAACTTGTCATCTATTTCATCCTGTTGCCTGCGGTAATACCGTGTGGCTTCCATGCGTACGCGCAGCTCTTTATGGCAGCTGACGTAAAGCACTGGTGTAGAGTGCCGGAATTGGAACCTCTCGCTGATTTAGAGCTTAGTAAGAACTTAAGGTATAAAGTAAGAACTTAAGGTATAAATTTAAAAAATCAAACTGAAATTTGTTAAATATTTTATTTACCGTTTGAATCGCAGGTATATCTATGTGCCTTGTGCGCGCATGCGCTTATTTGATGCCATTCCATTGGAGACAAAATGATCGATATCTAAACTTCTATTATAAGCGTGATCTGATTTTTCTATTGCTCCCAAAATAATATAGAACTAATTATTTCTGTTCTTTTTGGGGATGATTGATACAATCATGTAAGCGTAGGTATATGCTCGCAGCACACCTTAAAGGGAAACGTAAATTTGTCATCAATGTTGATGCGACAAAGTTATATAGTTAGTTCAACATACTTACGTTTACAAAAGCATACTTCGCTCGCCTCTTCTTCGGGAATTGAGATAATTTTACAACTAAATTTCTTATTCGTCAATATATTTTAAAGTAGAAATATATAAAGTTACTAAAAAAAACTCTATTCCCGAAAGCTGAGCTTCGTGCAATGATATCAAACCGGCTCTATCAATTAACGGTTTTGATAAATAAACTAAGCACTTCTTTCCAGCATACCCCTAGAGCTTAAAAACGGCCAATTAGAGTACTCTCAATGCAGTATGTACAATTTAAACTACAGCGATATTATGATACAGTATCCCGATATAGATGAATCCCGTCATTTAACAGATGTTATACCCTGCAATAATGGATGGAATTTTGAACTCAACACTTACAAGGACACAGTTGTTACTGAGGTATGTAAACCGAAATTGAAACAAAGATAATTTTCAATTATTATAAAATTTATGTATTTCGTCGATTTCATAAATATACATGATTATTATATCTACGAGTATATATATGAGTGTATTTAATTTCAATATTTATTATAATTTATGGAGAAAATTTTGATATCGGCAGTGCGTGCGTATGTAAATAATTTCTTAACGTATATAAACAAAAATTGAGGTACACCTCAATGTATAATATCTATATATAAATACATCGCTTCTATTGATATGTGATACATTAAACACTTGACTACCTCGTTGGTGTAGTGATTAAATACAAGGCTGCAGATCACGAGGTTCAAGGTTCGAACCCCAGCTCGGGCCGATAAAAAAATATTTGGGTTTTCAGTTTTCAGAAAAATAGAATACTATAACTATAATATCCTATCGATATCCTGCGTAGTTGAGATCGGACACCGTGACCTTAACCGGTCAGCACGACATCATCATTAGCATCATCATATCAAATATACAGGATTATTATCATGTCTTTTTTAAGT
Source organism: Vanessa tameamea (assembly GCF_037043105.1). NCBI lineage: Eukaryota > Metazoa > Arthropoda > Insecta > Lepidoptera > Nymphalidae > Vanessa > Vanessa tameamea. The sequence goes on from NC_087324.1 coordinate 10,770,147, forward strand.
TCTTTTAAAATTTATTATTTTTTCTTATAAACAATTATTACAAAAAACTAAATTGGTAGTACTGAAACCGAAGATTATATTTTAAATATTTTATCAATTGTATTTAAAAAAAAAGGAAAAATCAATAATATATCTACTATTAACATATTAGCTAACCGCTCCAATGCGAAATGAGTATTTTCCATGCATGATACAACCACAATAAATTTCGACGGTATACCTTCAAGACTAGAGTTATTTTAAAAAAAGATTCATATACTGATCCATGTTCTACTGTTAACAGTAGAACATGGATCAGTATGGGTTGAGACAAACATAAATTAGCTATTTTTAATCATTTAAGTTATTGATTAAAACAAAATGATTTTGTCGTATATTCTATAGTTCCAAAATATTCAATTTTTTCATTTAAGTTCACTAGAATTGGTAACTGCATATATTACAGACGTAATTGATGAAATGATTCCTGCAAAGGAGCATAATAATTATACATCACGAACCACTTGAACTAAGATCAAAATGGAGTTCATTGACCTTAGCGCAAACCAAATATGAACCGGAAATCGTCGTTTTATAGTGATTATAATTCATTAAGTCTTATTGCAGTGGAATCTAGTGTGCAGCAAAGATTTCTATCCAACACTCGGCTTGGTGCTTTTGGCTGTAGGAGGAATAATTGGAAATTATATTTTTGGCTATCTTCAAGATACTATCGGAAGGAAACCTTCCTTCTTTATATACCTGACTATTGAGTGTATATTTGGAGTGGCAACGGCGTTCGCACAAAATTACTATGTCTGGATCGTCTATAGATTTGGCGTTGGCTTCACAGTGCCTGCTATAATGGCTACGCCATACGTTTTGGGTTTGTATATTTATATGAAAGCTAATTGGTTGTCGATCTATTATCTCAAATAGGCATATAATAGAGTATCTCGAGAGCTGATAATTTGCGGGATTTTGAAAAGCTATGTCCGTGATCGTCAAATATTCAAAAACACTTATATTAAATACATAATGGCTTGTCTGCAAATATTAGAGTACAGTTCTGGTTATCCACGAGTTGGCACTTACCTAGCTCAAAGACTGAGTAGTAACAGCGTCAGCATCAATAACCATCATCAAGATACAATGCCACAAGACGTACCAAGACGGGCGGGGTGTATTTATTATAATATACATTTTTTTAATTTTTCTTAATATTTTTTGAAATTGTGCGTAATTAGAAATGTATTAGATGTATTTATTATAAACCTCTCATAATGTATTGTTTGCAGCAATTGAACTTGTAGGACCTAAATGCCGAACGCTCTGCACCATTCTGTCAAATATTGCATATTCCATGGGACTGATTATGTTGGCTGGTGTGGTCTACTTAGTTCGTGATTGGCGCCATTTAGCATTGGCGACCACACTCCCTTTCATCACCTTTTTTCTTTACTTTTGGCCGATGCCTGAAAGTCCCAGATGGCTCTTAGCTAGGGGTCAGTTTGAAAAAGCAGAAATTATTCTAAAACAAATGGCCAGGTTGGTAGTACAAACTTTATTAAAATCTAGATTTTGATCTTTATTCAAAACTATTCTAAAAAAAATGTATTTTATTTCTTACGCGGATTTTTCACAGAATGAACGGAAAATCTTTACCAGCAAATTACATGGTGCATTTAAGAAGAAAATATGAATCGGACAAACTAAAACAGGATTTGGAGAAAGAAAAGTCACGAAAATATGGAATTTTAGACCTATTCAGAACGCCTAATTTACGGAAAAAAACAATCATTATAACTTTTATTTGGTTCACCAACACTAGCGTTTACGTTGGTCTTTCTTATTATGCGCCAGTTTTAGGTGGAGATGAATTTTTGAACTTTTTCTTAGCTGGCGTTGTTGAACTACCCACTTACATGTTTCTGTGGCCTTCGATGGAAAGGTTAGGAAGACGATGGACCCTTTGCATGAGCATGGTAGTCGGAGGAATCGCGTGCTTAACTACCTTTTTAGTCCAACATGGTAAATACATTTTAATGAACTCTAGGTACATGCTATTATCTAGCAATCCGCATTCAGAAGTACAGGAAGCTTTGGCACAGCAGTAAGACATTTACAGGCTGTAATTTTATTTTTTTGGAAATCTTTTGTTGTAGAGATGCCTTTCTTCTTCTGTTGTTATTATTATTTATCTTTCTTACAGAAACCAATGTAACTCTAGCGCTTTACTGTGTTGGTAAAATGGGGATATCTTCAGCGTTTGTCGTACTTCCTTTAATGGCATCGGAATTATATCCAACAGTCGTCAGAGGTCTCGGCATGAGCCTGAGTTCAGTCTTGGGGATGCTTGGCCCTATATTCATACCAATAGTTAACTATTTGGTAAGTCGATGACAAATATAGGACTCATGAACATTTATTCAATGTAGAAAAAATAAAACTAATTACTTAGATAGTCAATTAATAATAGTTTTAACCATACACATTTTGTAGGGTTCAGACATAATGGTTCTTCCGTTAATAATAATGGGCGCATTACTGGTTGCTGGTGGAATAGCAAGCTTACTTTTACCAGAAACTCTTAACCAGCATTTACCTCAGACTCTAGAGGACGGAGAAAGAATGGGTTTAGACACTGAATTCTGTTGCAGTCCTCCAGTAAAGGAGACCAAGCGTCCCACGGAAATAGAAATCCAAGAAAGTCATAATCAAATTAACTGTAAGGATTGTAATGCTTTATGTACTTGCCAAATGGTAAACGTATCTTTGAACGAAGGTGTGACTACTATTATTGACAAAAATAATGATAAAGTTGAATATGTGGTAATAAAATAAAATTTAGAAATTATTTGTTTTATTTTGTTTTCTTTTTTTAAAGCCATTATAAATAGAAACAAATGGTTAATTAACCATTTCAATTATGTATATATTTTCGATACTTAGACACTTCTAGCGCAAAAATATGACATGTGTCAGATCAAATATCACATTCGTTTTAACCTGTAACCTTAAAATGCCAACATGTGGGTGGTTTACTGTAACTCACTAATGACGGTTTTAATTTTTGCCGAAGTAAGAAAAAAATATTAACTTAGTATATTACAACTGACAATCAGTTAACTAACTAAAGTTATCTGTAAAACGTAGTCGTTTACTCATTGTTTATCTGTGGTAAAATTGCAGTTGTCAACATCATATGTTCTTGCGGCGAATACATTGATATTATGAAATAATATATTATATTAATAAATCATCTTTAAATCTAATATGGCTTCATCTTTTTTACGTACTAATGTGATAATCAGAAATTTTAAAAAGCCTTTTTATCAAAATAAACGCAACTCTGGATATGTCGTCCTGTAAGTTATTTTATTTTAATGTCTTTTATTACCGACGCCCTCTATTATCTTTAATCTGTATATATTTCAATATATTCAAAGGTATCAAACACTTTTTATAAACATGTAACATATTATTAAATAAAATATGAGGATATTATGTTTTTGTGTAGGAAAATATTATGTAGGGACAAAAATATACCTATACAATAATTATTCAGGATCATATTACGCTATAACAAAGCACATTGATATTAATGGCATATACACTCAACATTATCGATTTTACCAAATAATGTGTAACTGTATAATAGATATAGAAAATTATGTCTAATTGTACATTAGACAAGACTAGTACAGTATAGCATTTGCTTTATTTTAAACCGAAAATGTAAAAATAAAAATACATATATTATTCGTTATGGGATCATAAAATAATATATTTTCAGAAATAGGTTTATTGAATTTAAAAATCCAATTAAATTGATGCAACTTATACAGAGGTGCGAGGATGGTGAGTTAAATTAGATAGTGCGGAGCAACACTTAATAATGGTAGTACCCATGTCATATTGCGTTTGAATATATGTAAATATAAAAAAAATCAAAAATAATAAAACCCGCTGATTTTCTTTCACCGGTTCTTCTCAGGTCAGGGTATTTTCTTTTCCAAACCGGTGGTAGTGATAATTTGACTATTAATAAGTAAGTGTAATGCTTCTATATTGAATAAAGAAATTTGAGTTTGAGTTTTAATATCAGACAGAATAAAGGACTAATTGATATATATGTTTTAAACAAAGTATTTATTTAAATTTTAATTAATTCATGGTATAAAAAAAACTGTCATTATTTTGTTTACAAAATAGTAGCTCATGTTATTGGTAAATTTTATTCTATTAACAACTTTGTACTACTAGTATTATTTTAAAGAACTTTAATTTAAAATATACATATGTGTTGTGAGAGAAGAAACTAATTGAATTTTATGTCATTTTAATTTTTCATAAAAAAATTATATTAAAGAGCACATTGGCCACAAAGATGCCATGAGCAAATAGTAATACTATGCCTATGTCATGTCATGTCATTTATGTCTATATATGTATGTATTTTTATGGAGTTAAAGTCTTATGACTTTTACATTTAAATATACAAGATGGTTGCATTGTAAAATTTCAAGCAATTTATAACATGCTTACACCATAGGAAACATAATGGTTTATATAATATTCTTTCCATTTGATTTTTAATATTCTATCTCTTTTTACAGAATCCCAGAAATAGGCGAAGATGGAGATAAGAGCACTCTTCTATCAGATAATGGATTGCCAGAATTTAATGATATTACCATTGAGAAATGTATCGCAACTATCAGCAAACAGAGTTTGGAATATGAAAATGGAGTAAGACAAATAGAAGAATCAAGCTTGAATTGCAAAAATGCATTTGTTGAGATTTTTCATCCACTCGAAAAGTTAGATAACGAATTGGAACTAACATGGGGTATGGCGAAAACTTTGTATCTAGGAAATAGTTCTTTAATGCCCACCAAATCATACATTCAAATTCATGAAAGAGCACATAAAGCCAGGTCCTCAAAATTCAATAGCATACCAATTTTTCATGCTGCCGTTAATGAGAAAAATCGACTGAAGAAAATAACTGATGAAGAACAAAGGCTTTTAGATAAGTATATTCTAGAAGGAAAACTAAATGGTCTTGACATTAAAGGTGTGAAACGTGAGAGGCTCAACAATATTCTAACTGATATACAAAAACAGAGAGGCATAGTCAGGGATAAAGTTAATATTGCCACAAAAATTTTTAGTAGTATAATTAATAATGAACAAGTGGCAAAGGAATTTCCAGAAAGCCTTGCTAAATCGATGTCAGTTAATAATGATGCTAACAAAGGCCCATGGAAGCTTACACTACAACCTCACATCTTTGAACCTTTCATGCAATATTGCCCTGATAGAGAGCTAAGGTGGAATGCTTGGCAGGCGCATGTACAACGTTGTTCAGGTTATGGAAACAAAGATTTAGAAACAAGTACCGTTATAGAAAAGTTACGTAGCTTACGGTTGGAGCAAGCAACAATATTAGGATATGATACTTTTGTAGATATGAGCATGGAAACTAAAATGGCAGGTTCAATTGATAATGTGTTAAATGTACTTGATAATCTGCTTGAAAGTGCACGACCAATGCAAGATCTTGAACTTCAATCACTTCAAAATTTCGCAAACGAGAGAGGATTTGACAAAAACCTTGAACTCTGGGACATTCCATACTGGCAAAGGAAACAGAAATGGTCACTTTATAATTTCGATGAAAATAAAATACGAGAGTATTTTCCGCTTCCCAAAGTTGTTAATAGCCTATTCAATTTATGTTGCACATTGTTTAAAATTCAAATCGTTGAAAGGTCAGATGTTCATACATGGCATAAAGATGTTAAATTTTACGATATTTATGATGAAACAAGCAATAGACCGATAGCTGGTTTTTATTTAGACCCGTATGCTAGGGAGGATGAAAAAATTCGAGTTTATGATGATGCTGGATGGCATGTATCGATACGCAACAAAAGTTCCATATCCTCTACCCAGCCTCTTTCTGCCCTAATTTTTAACTTCCAAGCTCCAGTTAATGGCCAACAGTCATTGCTTTCTTTTAAGGAGGTAAATGTTTTGTTCAAACGATTTGGCCACTCACTACGGCATTTACTAACTAAAGCAAATTATTCTGAAGTTGCTGGATTATCAAATGTGGAATGGGACGCGGCAGAAGTTTGCGGCCAAGTAATGACACATTGGCTTTACGACCCGAATACCATTCAAGGAATTAGTGGTCATTACAGAACAGATGAACCATTACCCGATGACATAATCAAAAATATTCAAAATATAAGAAGACATATGTCTGGTTATGATTTATGTAAGGAGCTATATCTCTCTCGTCTCGATTTGGAATTGCACTCAAAGAAGACCTTTTGGAGAGATCTAGTGCAGCAACTGTGGCCGAAGTATAATGCTCTGCCGTTCGATAAATACGATTCTCATCCACTTTCATTCACGAAAATATTCTCTGAAGAGTGGGGTGCAGCGTATTACTGCCATTTATGGTCGAAAATGATCGCAGCTGACATTTACAGTGCTTTTGATGAAGCCAGGACAGGAGACCAAAACATTATAGCCATCGGAAAAAGATATAAAGATACGTTCCTAGCCACTGGTGGCAGTTGTCATCCCAGTGAAGTATTTAGAAGGTTCCGGGGTAGAGATCCGTCGCCGCACGCATTGCTGAACAATCTTGGTCTTACAAAAAATACTGTAGAAGAATAGAATGAACGTTGTTCATATCTGTAGATATATAGTTTTATTTCTACAATTATAATGTTCGTGTTTGACTATTTTTTGCATTAATGTGACATTAATCTCAAACTTTCGGGCCTTTTAATTCAACAGCAGTAAATTATTATGATAAAGCGTTAAAATATCAATAAAAATATAATACATTATTGACAGAGTTTAAATTAAAAATAATCATTCTAATCTTATAATTATTAAACTAATTTTCAATTTTATTGGATCTATGATATGACTTTTATTTAAAATTATTTAATAGTAGCAATCTGTATATTGCCACTATTGGGCTAAAGCCTCCTTCTGTTCGTATGGTTAAAAGCTTATTTCACTAAACTTCTCCATTTTCATTCAACACAAAACAGATTTCCTCATTTTTTTAGATGAAACATGATTTACGCGCGATATCAGCGGCGTTCGGGTTTAAATCCGCAGTCTTCGTTTAAGATTCATGTGTTTTATCCACTGGGCAATCTCGGCTTATCAATTTAAAAATAGAATATAGTGATTGAAATATTTTATCCTGAACCCACGTTTATAAAAAACGTTAAAGCTTACAAAAATTGCGCACTTTTATATACAACTTTTCTAGAATGTAACCCTCCCATTTCCCAATAAAAAAAAATACGCTCAATACCAATAGTAAATTTACGTACAAAGATATTTTACCCTGTTCAAGTTAGCTTGATCTTTTTGACAGACAGGCTAGTGATGAGAAACAGAAAATATAATATATAACAGTCGATTGAACGAAGGAATACGTAATTCAAATTAGAATTCAATTTTTTTTTACCTTATTTTTCTAAAAAGAGTTATACCAGCTAAAGAGACACCACTAGCCAAAAAAAAAACTCCAACCAAACCCGTTCGTAACAATAACTCAACAATGATCTTTAATAATGATTTTTTTGTTATCGATATTTGTAACAGTTACTGTCTGTTATTCGTGTCATTAGAAAGTTATGTCGATCAGAAAAATTTACATCTGTCAAAAAGATCAATCTATCTTGTACAGGGTAAAAGACATTACTTGGAAATATGCTAAATTAGCAGCACTGGATGAAAACTTATTCGAAAAATAAGTATTCTATATAACTTGGACTTAAATAAATATTGGGTGATTGCAAAACTAAAAAAGACAATCCATGAATATTCAGTATTTCGTAAAATTAAAAAAAACTGACCATAAATAAAATTTTAAATGAAAAACAATTAATTGTGATTTTTTTATTCGCAAATAATTCACTAAAAATCTTCATAGTTAAAGGTGTCGTATTTCTTATTTTGACGCTTATGACTCTTTATCACCTTAATAGAATCTAATACATTGCTTGTCTAGATATCTGTTGAGACCACTAAATATCTAAATATTATTAAACTAGTACAAATTATTCAGAATCTGGATCCTGTTCCCAAGCTCGCTCCATATCATAAATGTCTTTTTTAAGATTTTCGTCATCGGGTAACAATTTTGCTGCTGCTCTCATTTCATCGATGGCTTTATTTAGATATCCTAAGCGAGCAAGTGCAGCAGCTCGACGAGCTATACACTTCCCGCGGCTTCGGCGATTTCTTTCGCAAGCTGGTTTCATCAAATCTAGAGCAGTTGAGCAATCATTCGCCTGCAAATCAAAATATGATTACAACAACATATCAAATAATTCTATATTTAACATAATGCTAACTGCTTCAAGTAGAACACATACAATTGCTTAACACTAAAGACAAGTTACTTACCAACGTAACGTTACATGGAATTTGGTGATAAAGTTTCCGATTGGACACACTCGAAACAATACTATTCTTGTAAGGCCATCATTACATCATCATCATCATCATCATAGATACATACCAAAAATGTAACACTTCCTAATTAAGTATATACTTACACATTTATTAAAATTCCCTAAAGAAAAATGTGCAGCAGCTCTATTGGCAAAAAGGCTGGGCAACTTATCAGAAAGGGTAATGCCATGAGTGTAGGCACTTATTGCACCCAAAAAGTTTCCACTGCGAAAAAAATCGTCGCCCTTTTCCTTGCACCATTGCGGGTCTTGTTCTTCTGGACGCAAATCTTCCGAAACAAAACCTAGAAATTGATCACTATTATAATATTACATGTTCAATTTGCCAAATTACCAAAATATTCGAATAACACAGTTTCATTATACGTTAGATGCGATGTACAAGTTAAAATAATGTTAACCTATTATGGCACGTTCTTTATATAACTAAGTATAGTATAGTATAGGCAAACTTAAGTCAAGTTTTAAAAATGTGAAGATTAAAAAAATGTATTTACCCACAATTTAAGTCTGTCACAAAAACTTTCATAAACAATTCTGTGCAATAATGTTATAGTATTATATACATTACCTACTATATATAAAAATATAATTACCAGTTGCTCTTCGAGCTAGTGTAATGTTTTTTAGCCATATATCTTCTTCTCGAGCAGTTGATTCTCTGCTAGGTGTTGGAAAGGACCGAGGCGTATGTGTTATTTCTACTTGTGCCATTTCTCTGAGTTTTGGCAAAACCCTTTTTGCAGTTTCTTCTTTTTTCTTTTCGATATATTCTGATCTGACCTTTAGTTGCATCGGAATTTGTTTAGCACTAGCTATACAAACTTTATTTTGACTATGCTCATCTTCCGAAGATGGTAGTTCGGTTATCTTAACACCAGAACTTTTATTGGTATTATTTTTCCACATTTCCAATTCACCCATTGCCTTTTTGCACTCTTCATCTCTTCTAGAGTCCATTATGATATGTTGTTTATTATCAATGTCCATTGCTTGTTGAACAGTAAACCTAGCCAAATTGCTTTTCATTATTGCTTTATTTTCAGCTTCGTTCTTAGCCTTTTCTTGACATTTTTCAAGGACTTTTTGCCTTATTTCCTTTTTATCTTCTTTGGATAATATTTTTTCTAAATCACTCCAAATGCGGTCTTCTTTCTTAACTAAATCTATAAGAAGACAATTATCGTGTACTATTGTACATTTACTTTTTGTCATATCAACATCATGCATTAAAAATAATTCAAAGAAAAAAGGGTTGAAATTCGCTTTGATATAGCAGTCAGATGAAAATAGATCTACTTTTTCTTTATAAACAGAGGGTATGGGAACCCTCAATTGTATATTTGAGGAGTTTTGATTCCATGTGTAATCTTTTATTACAATAGGCATATTTTGAACGATAAGAAAACTTTTTGCTAAGAACAATATTTCTACAACTTTATTTACTTGTTGTCATGGAAATTTCTTGTACTTAGTCATAATTTATTCTGACAAATATGTACTTATTCTGATAAAATTAAAGGAGGATTTTAAGGGAAGCGCTCATTTATCGGTATAGTGTCACAACGATTATTAAAGTATGTTATATTTTAGGTATATGTGTAAATAGGTTTCATGATATAAATAATGTTAAAATTATAAGAATTAATGCTTTTAAATCAATTGTAATTTATCTTCCTAAAACTACCACTCTATTGACATAATATACAATGCAACAAATATTCATTTAGTGAGGTACTATTGCATAAAACGTTAACCCTAATAACTAATATTGAAATACCTACAACATAATTATTCTCGGGGAATGTCTGGGTGGATTTTAAATTTTATGTTTATCAGTGTTACCAATTTTTGGAAAATTTCTAAAGCTGCGTTAAAGTTCAATTCAATTTAGACGCATTAGGACTATGTACGGATTATAGCATTTTAACATTAATAAATTTATATATAGCTGTAATATCAATGTCTCAAGAGAAACTAGCTATTTATGGGGGACATATCATAGAGCAAAAATGGACGCGCAAACACTGTTCGCTTAGTGTGCACACTTCCCTAAATATCTGATAGGATGGCCGATTCTCACGCTAATAATAATTCTGCTAAGTAAAGATAAACAAATACAAAGAGGGAATAAAATACGTGTGCGTCTTGGGAAGCCTGACAGCAGTGATAACTTGATCCGAAATAAGGCTAGCGCTGTGAGTTAGAGTTAGAGTGGAGGAGCTATCCTACCGCTGCCATATGAGAATAAGAGAAAAGCCGAAGAAGCCAGACAGACTGGCGCCGTAACGCGTTACGTAACGAAGCGGCTTACCCTCCCATAAGTAGCTACCACTTCAAAAACATTTTTCTTACAATTATCTTGTAAAATTAGCACATGGTACCATTTAAGAAAAATATATTTTATAGTTATTAAAATCTATGACGATTTACTGTCATTTTTTCTGAGACGAATTTGATTTGAGTCTGTATAATCCAAAATTTCTGGAATATGAAATTGAAAATTTGTCTTTGGCAACGTTAATTGGGATTCCCCTATTGACTTATTATACTAGTCTTACTTACTCCTACTAGGTATATATAAACCGATGTTTTTATACTCTATTCCAATGGGAATAGGGAAGAACCAAAACAAACCTTACTTTTCAATACCACGAGTGTTTTGTTGATAAGTCCGCTTTATGATTTACTACAGACAGTTCTTTATTAATATATCTTCACTTTTAATATAACAATATTTCACTATTATTATTAACATTCAATAATTCTGGTTTTTTGTCAGATTATTCTACAAGCAATATACTACTTTACCTCTGCGTCACTTTTTTAGTAAAATCAATCGATTTTTTTTAAATCAGATATTCTTATTTTCGAACAAAATGCGTACGCATTGCGTATATAAGTATAGTTATTATTTGTTAAAAGATTTTTTTAGAGGTAACTTTGCGATTTTTTACTATCGTACCAAATTAATTACATCATGTTTTCAAAATAACAAATAACTAGCATGTATCCTCAAGATTATCATATATTTTTTTCATTTGGTTTACTGCATTGGATCATATACTTTTTTGCATTATAAAACTTGCATTTAGCTCATGTAGTCCCCTTAACTACAGTCCACTTTTCTCTCGCGCGTACAGACCTATTAATAAATGTATTATTGTGGTGAGTTGAACTGTAATGAGATATAAAAAACACACCACAATGATATATTCCTTGTGGTATTCTGCTTATCTCTGCCTTTCAGATAACAATTTTATAATTATTGTATTCAGTGCCAACTAATACGACTCAATAATCTCACATACATTTCAATTTATTTTGCCAGAATTTGCCTGAATAATTACAAATCTACACTGCATTTAAAGAAATATGACTTACAAAATACAGACAGGTAAGCAGAGATAGCATAATTTTTTTGTAAATAACAGATTCAGATAAGAACAATTACTTTAATTGATTAATGGTGATGTAGTGTTTTCAAGTCAAGTTAATAAATGTCTTAAGCTTTTTTAAATCTGTTTCTATTTTAAAAATAAAATAATTTCAGACCAATCCCTTATCTAAATTATTGAAATAATGCAACTATCGTATTGTAATTTATTCATAAGTTTACTATGAACTAATAATTATTAATAATTTTCAGTTTTAGGAGATGTGACTCCTGAAAAGTTAGGCATAACTCTCCCTCATGAACACTTGGCTATGAACTTTTCACATTTTTATCGGAAACCTCCTAAGATTCTAGCCAATATATTTGACTTAAATATGACTTTAGAAACTATTGGTTATATAAGACAGTATCCATATAGTTCTCAACACAATTTGTTTCTGAATGATAGAAATGCAA